>NW_004955475.1:10730037-10746106 GCF_000276665.1 Chinchilla lanigera
GAAATGGTTCTCTGGGGGAAGCAGCACTTCTAATGTGAGAGAAGGAAGGAAAGAATCCCATGTACATCCTGAGAGAGCAAGATATTTCTTCTGTCAGGGTAGCTTCATTTGGGACCAGTGGTGGCAAACCTATGGACCTATGGCACGTGTGCAGCAGCCGGCTGTTTGTTATCGTTGAAAGCGCTAGCAGTTTCGCCGTCACTGGTTTGGGACACTGTGCATGGCATGCCTCTCTCTGAAGGGATAATGGTTCTTTGTGGGCAGGCGAAAGCTTTTAGTGTGAGGCCATGGTTACTTCGGAATCGAGATCTAAGGTGGAAATTAGTTTCTCGGTGTAAGAAACACTCATTGTCTGCCTTTCTCTCTGAAGAACAAGTCTGTACAAGAGGAAGGATGTTCTTGAGCAGGAGATGGTTCCGAAGTGAGAATCCCTGGCTTGTGACAAGGGCCTCTTCTGAGGAAGTACAGTCTGTTCTGGGCTGTACAACACTCCTAAGGGACACTCATTTTTACCCTCTGTCCTGGTGGTGGGTCCCTCTGCCAGTGATCCTTCCAAGGGGCTGAATAGGCCCTTTTTCACTTGACTAGGATTGTTCTCTCCAAGACTGAAGAGAATATTCTATCTCTGAGAAGCAGAGCTGAGCTTCTTATGAAGAAAAGGTCTCCCTGAAATACATGCCCTTTTCTGAAGTAAGGAAATCTGTGAGAGAGGACACAGTTTTTTCACTGAAATCAACACCATGAGTTAGTGATAGTCTCACAGGAAAACTTGCAGATTGTCTTTGAAGAAGGCGTGTCTCGGAGAGAGAAGAATCACCTTCTCTGACCTAGAACTTCTATCTAGCCCTCCAGAGACTGCCCTGATGAGGGAAGATAGAGGTGCAATCTGCATTTCTAAGGAAAGAGAAGGGGGAACTGGGGCATGGGGCAGTGGTAGAGTACTTGACTGGCATGCACAAGGCCCTGGTTTTGATCCCCAGCAGCACATGGAAAAGAAAAGAAAGAGAGAGATTTGTTCTCTTTGCTTCTCTGAAATCATCTCATGGTGAATAATCTGTGGAAAAAATGAGGCTCTCTCTTAAGTAGTAATCTATTTCTCTCTCTCTCCTACCTATGCAAACTGCCTTTCTGTTAGAGCAATGGAATCATGTGCCTGAGGCCAAATTTCCAAAATTCCTTGGAAATGCGGGGCCTTGAAAAGAATGATACCCTTTTTTTTCCTAGAGGGGGAAGAATCGTCTTCTTTCTGAGTTTGGGGGACTGATTCCCTCTCGGCCAGGGCGAAATCTGGATGTGAAGCATCAGTAGCTTCAGCAAAAGGAAGGTCTCTGCTGAGACTGCAGACAGAGGGCACGTGCCCAGGCTTTCAGACCCCAAGGCCTTTGCCCTTGGGATCCTTCCCCAAACTCCCAGAACGTGGGGCTCTCTCCTGCCTGAATTTCTCATCTCTCATAAAAAAAGACCCCTTTGTGGTGTGAGCGCCAGCTCCCTGGTGGTGCGCTGGCACAGAGCTGGGCCCAGCTGGGCAGGAAGCAAGAGGGGGAAACAAGGAATGATAAAGAGAGGGGAGGATAAGGGAGCTGATGTCTGGGACCCAAGAGGTTAATTCTCTCTAGCATTCCCTTAACTCCCAAGTTACCAACCCTTGCACCAGGACAAAGAAGCAACGGAGGTGCCAGGCAAAGGGTTAGTCAAGGATGGGGGTCAGCAATCTTTTCTCTGATCCTAACCTGTCATCACCCCCCCCATATCAGAAAAGTCATTCCTCCTCCCTAGTCTATCCAAACCATAAGGCAGCCTCTGTGACAAAGGAATAAAGTATTTAACGACTCGTATCACGTGACAGATCTGACCTGATGCCACCTATCTTCTGTAGGGCTTTTCCAGAGGGCCATCATCCAGAGTGGCTCTGCTCTGTCCAGCTGGGCTGTGAACTACCAACCAGTAAAGTACACCAGCCTTCTGGCAGACAAAGTGGGCTGTAACGTGCTGGATACTGTGGATATGGTGGACTGTCTTCGGCAAAAGAGCGCCAAGGAGCTGGTAGAGCAGGACATCCAGCCGGCCCGCTACCACGTGGCCTTTGGGCCTGTGATCGATGGTGATGTCATTCCTGACGACCCTGAGATCCTCATGGAACAGGGCGAGTTCCTCAACTATGACATCATGCTAGGTGTCAACCAGGGTGAGGGTCTCAAGTTTGTGGAAGGGGTGGTAGACCCTGAGGATGGTGTGTCAGGCACCGATTTTGACTATTCTGTCTCTAACTTTGTGGACAATCTGTATGGCTACCCGGAGGGTAAAGACACCCTGCGAGAGACCATCAAGTTCATGTACACAGACTGGGCAGACCGTGACAACCCCGAGACCCGGCGTAAAACACTGGTGGCGCTCTTCACTGACCACCAGTGGGTGGAACCCTCGGTGGTGACAGCTGATCTACATGCCCGCTATGGTTCACCTACTTATTTCTATGCCTTCTACCATCACTGCCAGAGCCTCATGAAGCCTGCCTGGTCAGATGCAGCTCATGGGGATGAAGTACCCTATGTTTTTGGTGTCCCTATGGTAGGTCCCACTGACCTTTTCCCCTGCAACTTCTCCAAGAATGATGTTATGCTCAGCGCTGTCGTCATGACCTATTGGACCAACTTTGCCAAGACTGGGTAAGGAGAAAATGGGTTTCTTTTCTTCTTTGGGACCCCAGTATGTCCTCCCTTCCATTCCCCTAACTTCTTCCTTCCCGTGATATTCACCAAATATTGCTGGTTGATCCCTTCACTCTCCTGCCTTCCTCCCCTTTTTGAGATTTTATGCTATCTCCTTCAAAAATTTTGTTGAGCTAGGCATGGTGGCACACTCCTGTAATCCTAGCACTCTGGGAGCCAAGGTAGGAGGATCACAAGTTCCAGCCCAGCCTGATCAACTTAACAACTTAGTGAGACCTTGTCTCAAATTTAAAAGTATAAAAAAAGGATGCAGATGTAGCTCAGAGCAAATGCCCTGGGTTCAATTCCCAGTACCACAAAATTGTTGTTGTTGTTGCTGTAGAACAGCTTGGAAGTAGAGGTGGTAGCTCAGTGGAAGAGCACCTGCTTAACATGCCCAAGGCCTTGGGTCACGTTCCCAGCGCCACCAAAAAAAGAAAAAAAAAAATCTGTACTGAAGCAAAGAACTTCCTTAGCACTGGGACTGGGCAGGGGTGCAAGTCACTAGCAGAACTGTGGAATTCAAGGATAGCTGGTCAGAAGCTAAGTGAAACGGGAATAAAATACATTTCAGAAAGACCCTCTGGAGGGTTCTTGGCAAAACTGGGCAGCTGAAAAGATGGACAGATGTAGCTGGGTGTGGAAGCTCCCACCTACGATCCTAGCATAGGGGAGGATGAGGCAGGAAGAGCATAAGTTCCAGCTCAGCCTGGACCATTTAGAAATCCTGTCTCAAGATAAAAAATAAAAGGGGCTGGGGATGTAGCTCAGTGTGTAGGCACTGGGTTCAATCCCCACTACAAGAAACAAACAAACAAACAAAGACCGATAGATGCTTAGGAGAATAGAAGACAAAGCACCTGTAGTGTGACCCCTGTGGATAAGCACAGGGGAGAATGATGTGGTTTCCATGATGCCTGTGCTGGGAAGGAACTAGGAGTCCAAGCCCTGGGGAGAAAGGGGCTGTGGAGAGAGGGAGGAACCCTGAAAAATATGGAAGTGGTGGGAAGTTTTGGTCTCAGGAAGAGGCTTTTAGGGGTAGGTGTGAGAAGAAAGTGGCTGGGTCTTTCCTTTATCCAGGTAGAGTGGTGACCCCAGATTTCCATGTGGTATTTCAGGGATCCTAACAAACCAGTTCCCCAGGACACCAAGTTCATTCACACGAAGGCCAACCGCTTTGAGGAAGTAGCCTGGTCCAAGTACAATCCCCGAGACCAGCTCTACCTTCACATCGGGCTGAAACCAAGGGTCCGCGATCATTACCGAGCCACTAAAGTGGCCTTTTGGAAACACCTGGTGCCCCACCTGTACAACCTGCACGACATGTTCCACTACACATCCACGACCACCAAAGTGCCGCCCCCCGATACCACCCACAGCTCCCACATCACCCGCAGGCCCAACGGCAAGACCTGGAGCACCAAGCGACCAGCCATCTCCCCTGCCTACAGCAACGAGAATGCCCAGGGCTCCTGGAATGGGGACCAGGATGCGGGGCCTCTCCTGGTGGAGAACCCTCGTGACTACTCCACTGAATTAAGTGTCACCATCGCTGTGGGGGCCTCCCTTTTGTTCCTCAACGTTCTGGCCTTTGCTGCCCTCTACTATCGCAAGGACAAACGGCGCCAGGAGCCTCTGCGGCAGCCTAGCCCCCAGAGGGGAGCCGGGGCCCCTGAATTGGGAGGTGCTCCTGAGGAGGAGCTGGCAGCGTTACAGCTGGGCCCCACTCACCATGAGTGTGAGGCCGGTCCGCCCCACGACACACTGCGCCTCACTGCACTGCCCGACTACACGCTGACCCTGCGGCGCTCCCCTGATGACATCCCACTCATGACCCCCAACACCATCACTATGATTCCCAACTCCTTGGTGCAGACTTTGCACCCCTACAACACCTTTGCCACAGGGTTCAACAGTACCGGGCTGCCCCACTCACACTCCACCACCCGGGTATAGCTCCAGCCCAGAGCACAGCTCACCTCCCGGCCCCCTCCCTCCCAATACACACACATACACACACACACACACACACACACACACACACGTGCACACAGATACACACACATACACGCACACACACAGAGACATATATATGTACACACTCACCCACACCCTGCAGCAGACCCATCTGCACAAGCATAGACAGATGTGGACATGCACCCGCATGTACAAAAACACAAATAGGAAGGTAAACCTGAATAAACCCCTCGGCTGGGGACGCAGATAAGTCCTTGGCAAGCTGAGGACCTGTGGAATAGCAGCTGAAGCCAGCTCCCTGAGCCTGAACACAGACACTCCTGGGGGCCTGAAAGCAAGACTTGGACACCCCCTTGGTGCTCGCCTTCGGCCTTTCTCGGAACTACGCCACCAACCAACTCCAGACTTGGGAGCTTTCAAGAGCAAAGTAGCTCTTCCTCCCCAGACTTAGTCTTTTTTCTGGGTCTTGTTTTTGTTGATTTTTTTTTAAATTTTGGAACAAATGCTTTTCCAACCCATGAGTGCTAAGAGGCTCTGGAAGCGAGGGCTCCGGGCCCGGTTCTCTCTGGTTCTGGAACCCCCAGTGCTCATATAATCAGACCGAGGGATAGAACCCCCATGAAAGAAACGGATTCGCACGAGACTATGGGGTGAACGGAGGAAGGGGCTGACGGTGGAAGGGGCTGGAGGGCCGTGGAGAAGAGATCTCCAACCGTTTCCAGGTCCTTGTGAAGGGCTGCAGAGCCTGCGGGCGCCCCCTAGAGGCCAGCAGCCTTAGCCTGGCTAGACCAGGGGACCTTAGGTTTGGTGTACAAGGTACTGTGGAGGCCATGCCATTATTGGGTCCCCAGGTATATAATCTGGGTTCTGCCTCTGACCCTAGGGAAATGCTATCAGAAATTCACCCCATTTTCTTTATAGTCTCTTTTGTGTCTGTCATTTCTCTTTCAAAAAGGCGGTGTTTTTTTGTTTGTTTTTTTTATTTTGGGGACTTTTTTTGTCGTTGTTGTTGTTGGCTTTTTTTTTTTTAAGAAAAGTTCTTAAAACACTAACGGAAACCCATGGAGTTTGTCCTTTGTAAAAATTTTAAACAGTGTCTTGATATAAAAATAAAAAATCCAGTCAGCACTCCCAACCTGCCTCGCTTGCACAGGCCTTGCCCCAGCAGCCCTCGAGCGGAGCACCCTGTGGGCTGGGAATCCAGCGGTCAGGCCGCCTCGCTGTGCCTCCCCACCCAGGCAAGGCCTCTCCAGTCAGGTTGCTGTCCCCATCCCCCGCCCTCCCCGCCAGCGCGCTCCTGCCGCTGCCGCTTCCTCTCAGCACCTCTGACCTCCTAATGAAACAAGAAAAATAATCCTTCCTTCCTCCTCTGCTGCCACAGCTCCTGCTTCCTCCCCATTTTTCTCCACCACCACCACCACCACCTTGCCCTCATCTTGGACTGGCTCTTGGGAGGAGGAGTGACCTCTAACATGCTGAAGTGCTTTCTCATACCTAAAGCCGGTGCGGCAACAGCCATGTGGGTCCCTGGCCTGTGGTGATAGAGCAGGGCCCTCTTCTCCCCCAGGGACACTTCTTTCCTGTTCTGTGGATTCAAACTGGAGAGGTCAAGGCGGGCCTGGGAGTGACTTCTCTCCAGAACTGTGATCCGTGGTTCCCTGACAACTCTGGGAGACAGACTCAGTGGGGCTCCCCAGGGTTAGCATTATGGGCTTTCCTATTATTCTCAGTGTCTCTAAGGACCCAACAGGGAACCTGCTCATCAAGTATGACAGTGGGGCAGGGTCACTGATAGCTCAGAAAAAAAGGATAAAATTCTTCAAAGTGACTCTGACAAAATGAGGGAGATGAATCATCACAACCAGGACGATGTTCAGAGGAGATGAACACAGGGTAGTATGGACAAAGACCAAAACACAGAGCTAATACCCTAATATGCCGCATGGGACAAGACAATGGCGGGCAGTGACTGACCTGACACATACATAGTTAAAGAAGAACTGGGGGCACAAGTTGAATGAGTCCACAGTTTTAAAACAGGTTTCCTCCCTCTCTCCTTTCTTCTTTCCAAAACTCATGTGGATACCAGTGTATAGTAACAAAAATGTACTGCAGAGGAACTGAGAAGTAATTGGAATGTGAGTGTCGGAACCAGGAGTAGCCCCAGAGTCATCTAGCCCAACCCACTTACTGTAAAGTCAGGGAAATGGACCCAGAAAGGCCCATCACGGTGTTTAGAAACAGGCCTAAGATACAACCCAGCCACGCACCATCCTTCCCACAGCCCTCCTCAGCATGTCCCACCCGCCCCGCCCCTGGTTATGGCTTGGTTACGGGCAACGCCCATCTTTAGCACATGTGGCAAAGAGCGGGAGAAGAGCAAAAACAATGTGCCATAGGACTGGGTGTCGGGGTTTTCTTTTTTTTTTAATTGAGAAAGAAGGAAGCTGATGAGGTAACAGTCTATGGTTGTAGAGCACCTACTAGGTGACGAGTATGCTGGAACCATCTTCAGAATGTGACTCCTAACTCAGGACAGAATCGAGTTCTCTCGTGAGCTGTGTTCTCCATTTCTCCTGAGAACGATAGAGGGGGAATGAGATGAAGTGAAACCCAGGGAAGGACAATGCTACTGATAGGAGAGGCGCGTGGGCACCTGTCTGCAATAACCGTTGCTACGTGGAACGAATGGCTACTAAGGAAAGCGCTAGGACCCTGCATTTACCTGAGAGCAGAGGGCTGGAGTACACCACCTTTTAAGGTCAATTTAGAGTCTTCATTCTTTTTTTTTTTTTTTTTTTTTTGGTTTTTCTCCGGTACCGGGAACCGAACTCACGACCTTGCGCTTGCCAGGCAGGCGCTTTGCCGCTGAGCTAAATCCCCAGCCCCTCAGAGTCTTCATTCTTATGTTCCAACATTCAGTGGCTCCATTTCAGACCTTTCCAGTGTGGGCTTCCCATTCTAGGGTATGTGTATCTCCAAATCAACAGTCTCCCTATTTGGAGGAGATTTACTCTCTCGTAAAACTCAAGGTCCCATAGCAAACCCAGCTCAGATTACAGACCTATTGGGGCCCGATCAGTAACAGTACAGTTGGGCTTCACACCTTTGGGAGGCCTGGCGTGGAAGAGGTGACCTCCAAAATAGGCAAGATTTCAATCTAATTTTGTGTCTACAGCTTGAGGCTCTTGGGCCCGGTGCTGACTGCCAGCCCTGAGCCCAGCTAAAAAAGCCCAGTTCTTTATTTGAAGAAAAGCTGAGGATGGACTTGGCTTTCATCCCACATTGCAAAGGTCATTGGTGCCTAGATTAGGTTGAGCCCGCATCCCTCAGTATATCTGGTTTCTATTTCGTCCTTTAGTGAACCAGACATCGCTATCTTGGAATCTGAATTTGTGATGTGTGTGTGAAGGCTAGAGGTTGGTCACTGTGGCAATCTTCACAGAGCTATGGTTACCGGGCCTGGAGGCCTAGCCTTTGCTGCCTTAGCTATACTAAGTAGAATGGAATGCACCACTTTGGGGTGCGTATTGTCAGAAAAACAAAAATGAACCATGATAAAATGAATGAAATGTATAATGTAGTATGCGACTTCAGTGTACAGTAAAGGTTAAAAGGACCAGAAGAATTGTAGAAAAGCGATAGCTGTGCGTGGGTGTGTGGGTGGAGTTGTGAGCATTCCAGACTGAGGACCTCTGCCAAAGCATGGAGGGCAGAAGGTCTCGGCGTGCTTGAGGAGTAGCGAGGGGCCTGACCTCGCCGGCGGAGAGGGTTCAAGCTGAGGGGTGGGAAATCACATGGCCAGGTGCTCTGTGGACGTCTTCCTAGCCCCTGGAGGGCGTGGGTATGATTGAGTGAACGATGCCTGCTCATAGTTTTCCAGTGAGAAAACAACCTCCCCAGCTCTGCTTTGGCGACTTCTCTCGTCCCAGAGAGCCCGCAGCTGCTCTGAGAAACTCCGCTTCATGGGCTGGTCAGTAACAGCCACACAGAGAATGCAAAAGTATGTGTGCTGCAGCCTGGAGATTGATAAACACGGCCCCGCCATTCCACAGATGTGAAAAGGTGAATGCCACAAATTATAGATCAATAAATGTGAGCTGGATCGAGGGCAAGATTCTTAGACAAATGATTAAAAGGATGATCGGTGAGCACTTACAAAAGGAAGCGAAGATTGCTCAGCCCCTGCATTGATTCAGGAAAAACAAATCACTCACTCCCGGCTCAGCTAATTTCCTTTGATAGGTAAATGGACAGGTACAGGAGGGGAATGTTACGCCCACAGCCTTTGGAGTTTAACAAAACATTCTCTTAATACTGTTGGGACGATACGGAGAAAATGCAGGGCGGGTAAAAGGAAACCTAGGCAGACTCTTTTTATTTTAAGGAGAAAAAAAATCAAATTTCAAAACAAGATAATAGGAGGGCAACAATGATTAATACATTGCGTATTGTTATCTTTAAATGAGTTACTCAGAGTCCAAAGTATCAACATTTAATTGCCCAAACAGTATTAGCACAAACCTTTCTTTTCAGTGAACTAAGAGAAATGAGTAGCGGGGCTGGGGATTTAGCTCAGCGGGCAAAAGCACCTGCCTGGCAAGCATAAGGTCATGAGTCCGGTTCCCGGTACCGGAGAAAACCCCCCCCCAAAAAAAGAGAAATGAGTAGTATAACTATGTATATTTTTTCTTTTTGCTTTTCCCTTCCTTCTTTTCTCCATTCCTCCATCCCAGTTTTATTTCCTTTTGAAGTTTCTTCCCATCTTGCAATATCTATTGTACATTTTAGATCTTATTTCCTCTCTCAGCTTCTCATACTAGGGAGACAATACGATGTTTACACATGTGCATCTGGTTTATTTCAGTTATGAGTACAGTCTCAAGTTGCATCCATTTACCTATAAAAGTCTCCAGGTTCTCCTTCTTTATGGCTGAATAGTACTCCATTGTATAAAAAGACCACATCTTTTTTATCCATTCCTCGGTTAATGGGCATTTGGGTTGTTCCCAAGATTTAGCTATTACAAATTGTGATGCTATGAACATAGGTGCACATACATCACTGTGCTATGATGTTTTTAATTCTTCTGGGAAGATACCTAGAAGGGGAATAGCTGGGTCAAATGGGACCTCTAATCCCAGTTTTGTGAGGAATCTCCACACTGATTTCCACACTGATTGCACCAGTCTACACTCCCACTGACAGTGAAGAAGGGTTCCTTTTTCCCCACAGCCCCTCCAGCATTTGTTATTGGTTGATTTCTTGATAATAGCCATTCTTTCCAGGGTGAGGTGGAACCTCAGGGTTCCTAGGCAGACTCTTAATTGGTTAAGTGACTGCACACAAAAGGATTCTGTTTCAATGTCACCAGATCAGATTTGCAAATTTCATAAAGCTGGTAAATTCCCTTACTTGAATTCCAAAATGCATCAGTCCAAGTGCAGGAGGGGAGAGAGTAGCCCACGGGGTTTTAGAGTAAATGAAAACTCATCATGAGTTATGAGTTGGTACAAAAGGACCATGTTAATTAACCATAAGTGTGGACTATATTAATAAAGGAGATCATTCAGAATAAAGCATGTGCTCACTTGCTGCCCTCTATTCAGTTGTGGGCACCAGACTTCCAGGGAGAAGATAACAAAAGCTTACCCAGAGAAGAACGCGAGAACAGTGACATCCCAGCAGAAAGTCTACTGTCATCCCAGTAGAAAGTCTACTATCGGGGCTGGGGATTTAGCTCAGCAGCAAAAGCGCCTGCCTGGCAAGCGCAAGGTCGTGAGTTCGGTTCCTGGTACCGGAGAAAAACCAAAACCAAAAAAGAAAGTCTACTATCTACTGTTGCCAAATCATTACTGGGCCCGTGGGAGAGAGGAAGCTGTAGATTTGTTCTGTGTGATTCCAAAGGCTTTGACATTTCATGGATGGAAGTTATAGAACAGCAGATTTAGGTTCAATATAAGGAAGTTGCTCTTTTTCCTTTCTTTTTTATAATGAAAAATTGTAATAAAAGTTTCAGCTCATGATTCCAGCCTCTTGAATTCCTTTAAAACTTATTACCAACAGTTTCATAAACAGAGCGGGAAAAACATCCTATGGCTAGGGGTGTAATTCAGTGGGAGAGTGGTGGCCTAGTATGCATGAGGCCCTGGGTTCAACTCCCAGCACTGCAGAAAATGACAACAAAAATGCCCTAAGGCCAACACACTAACATAAGCATTTCACTATGTCTACAAGGAACTTTCAAAATATGAGCGGCATTCTGAAATTACATCGGACTGCCCCACTCTATTGCCAGAGATGGTTAAGTAGTGACTGGACAACCACTGCTGTGATACAAAGGTGATGGAATCGTCTGATAAAGGCCTAAACCAGGTGACCTCTAGGATTACTGAGATTCTGATACTGGAGTGGGAGGGTCTCTGTGGTAAAGTACTCAGGAAAATATTTTTGGAGCAGAGGTGGAGGGGAGAGCTGCAGGAGGAGAGATTAGAAGCAGAGATAATAACTTGTTAAGATGTACCTGCTCAGCCGGGCATGGTGGCGCATGCCTATAATGTCGGCACTTGGGAGGCTGAGGCAGGAGGATCAGCAAGAGTTGGAGGCCAGCCTGGGCTACACAGTGAGTTCAAGGCCAGCCTGAACTGCATACGGGGACCCTGTCTCAAAAAAAAAAAAAAAAAGCAAAGAAAAAAAGATGTACCTGCTCTGAGGGCTACAACTATTTTCACCTCCATTCCTCCCCGCCTGAATTTCAAAATTATAGTGTCAGGATCAGCCTTATTGGTTGCCTAGTTTCCCTCCCTTATGATCTGATGCTTGATTCCCTTGTGTAACTTCTTTGAACCTCTTTGTTATGTAGTTATCTTGCCTCTGCTTGAATACCTCTAGTGACAGGAAGATCTCATCCTCTCAACGCATACTGGATCCCCTCGAACCATTATGAAGTTCCTCCCTGAGTTGAATCAAAATCAGTTTTCCCAGGGGACCCATACCTTGCTCCTCACGGTACTCTCTTTCAGAGCAAAATAAGATGAAGCCTTCTATACTTTGAAAACTGGATCCCAATCCACCACCTGAGCATCTCTTCTCCAGGTTAAACAGCTCGGTCAGTTTATACGGGATGATTTTTAACTCTTCCCACACTCCTGGTCTCTCTGAACTTGCCCCAGGTTGCTAACGTCCCTGTTTGGGCCTGGTGTTCAAGGCTAAAAGCAATCCTCTGTTGTGGTCTAGTGAGAAGAACGGAAGGCAGAGCTAGAATCCCCCTCGTTCTAGCCTGAGTGCGTTAGCATTTGGAGCAGCGAGTGTCAAAACGAATAAGCTCGCGATCACCTCCAACACCTGAGAGCTTTTCACACAGCCCGTCAGGAAGTGTCCTCTCTTCTACCTAGCACTTAAGCATTTAGCTTCGACAAAGCTCTGGAAGTTTACATTTCGGTTTCCTTGCTCACTGTGGCACTTGGGGATCTCTCTGAAGCCAGCTTCATGTCATTTATGCTCTCATTAAGTAAGTCATTAATTAAGTGATTGGACAGGCCAAGGACCACCCGCCAGGCTGACAAAGATCCATTAGTCACCAGCTGTGAATGCACCTTACTGTCCTGTCTTCGCCCCGTATTTCCCCCTCTTATCCACGAGGACATCTCACACCGGACATTCCTGAAATACAGTTGCACTCTGAAATCATCTCTGGAAAGAGCAGTGGGGAGCAGAAGGAAGGAGGCACAAAAGGGAGTCTGGCCTTCAGTTCTTCTCCCCGCTACCCAGGCTCCAGGATGAGCCCTCACAGCTTGGGTCTCCAAGAAGGAAGGCCCGACAACAGCTCAGGTGTAGAAAGCTGAAAGAACCTGCATTCAGACCCATCTCTGCCTCTTTGTAGCTCTAGGTCCCTGGGCAAGTTGCTCGACCTGTTTGAGTCTGTTTGTTTAGCTGAAAAATGGGGGTGATAACATCTATCTCACAGGGTTGTTAGGATTAAATGAAAAAGTGTATGTGAATGTGCTTTGTAAACTGTGAGTTCTATATAAATGTAATATATTATTGTGATGATTTATTAGACACTTGCTGTGCTCATCAGAATACAGCATAAAAAGATAAATAAGCCAGGCATGGTGGCACACCCCTGTAATCTCAGCACTCTGGGAAGCTGAGGTAGGAGGATCCCACATTCAAGGCCAGTTTGGGTAATTTAGCAAATTAATGAGACCTTGTTTCAAAATTTAAAAAAAAACAGGGCTGGGGATTTAGCTCAGCGGCACAATGCCTGCCTGGCAAGCCCAAGGTCATGAGTTCGATTCCCAGCACTGGAAGAAAAATGAAACAAAACAAAAAAAAATTAAAAAAAAAAAACAGACTGGAAATTTAGCTCAGTGCAAAGGCCCTGTGTTCAGTCCCCATTATCAAGCCAGGCATGGTGGCGCACACCTGTAATCCCAGCGCTCGGGGGCTGAGGCAGGAGGATCATTTCGAGATCAAGGCCAGCCTGGGCTACAAAGTGAGCTCAAGGCCAGCCCGAACCACATAGAGAGACCCTGTCTCAAAAAACTAAATAAAAAATAAATAAAAAATTTTAAAATCCCCAGTATAAAAAAAAAGTACCAAAAAAAAAAAAAAAAGACAAATAAGAAATGGTGCTTATGCTTGGCTGTAATCCCAGCACTTGGGAGACAAGGCAAGAGGATCACTGTGAGCTCGAGGCCAGTCTGGGCTACATAGTGAGTTCCACGCCAGCCTGAACTGCATAGTGAACCCTTGTCCCCCCAAAAAAAGAAAAGAAAGGAAAGGAAAAGAAAAGGTTCTTGGCCTCTGGGAGCTCAAAATTTTATAGGGGTGATATGTTCACAAATAATCATAATATAAACTAGAAGAGGGTAAACGGCACACATTATTACAGTCATTCAGAAGGGGTGGTCCCTCAGACTCGGGGACACCAAAGCAGCTTCTTGGAGTCTGATCTGTGCCCCCAACATACGAGGCAGTTTTTGGGGGGGTACCAGGAATCAAACTCAGGACCTCACGCTTGCCCGGCAGGCACTGCACCACTGAGCTAAATCCTCAGCCCCAATATGAGATAGTTTTGACAAATAGAAATGGCTGACGGAAGAAAGCATCCCACACGGAGGATTGTTGGAATGGGAGTGCATGAAGCGCGTCGGAGGGCTGGCAGCAGTCACAGCTCACCGGAAGAGGCAATGAGCCGGCCGGCCACATCGCGTCGGTTTTAGACAAGGTCGCTCCCGGCATGCCTCTGATAGGGCAGCCAGCCCACCCAAGGGGGCCAGAATTTGAGCAGAACCTCCTAGGTCTCTGGGGTTATTCAAATGACTGCCCTGAAGAAAAACAACTCTTCTCAAGGGTGGAGGTACCTAGAAAGACTCCAGGAAAACTACCTTTTTCTTTATCTGACTGAGAAATAGTTCTCTGGGCAAGACAGAGACTAAGGCTATATTTAAATCCTGGACTCTGCAGCTGGAAGTGGCTCCGGATTAAGGATTTAAATGTCTTAATTGAAGGAGTGTTATCCCCCATATCTGAAGGACTTCTTATTTTTCAATTCCACGATGGGAGAGGGGAGGGGAGGAAATTGGTTCAAGGGCTCTCAAGGTCCATTTCCAGATGGGTTTCCTTGGGGCTATGGTTATGATTTGGCGCCACCTGGTGTCCAAGACAGAACATAGCAGACCGCTTTCCCCAACTTTCTAAATTTGGAGCTTTGTACTGCCTCCCGGCACCCAGGGATGGGACTAACTTCCTCCCAGCAGGGTAGAGCTGGCGATTCAGAAGCCTTCTGGGGTCTACGTAATGGAAAAGAAAAGGAAGAGAGGGAAAGTGCTGCTCCGGGCCTCACGGTATTCTTTCCTGTGTTGTACAGGTTTCTGCTCCCTCCAGGTTACTACAGGATTACGTTCGCCACATCCCCGCCCTCCCGCCTCACGGGTGTTCTTTTGCCACGCTTTGAGTACCGGATGATACCGGATCTTCCTCTCCAATTTACTGAGCTATTTAACAGTGCTGAGAATGGAACTCAGGCTCTCTCAAAGCTTCACTATTGCATGGTTTCTATTATACAAGAAACCCAAATTATAAGTAAAGAGCAAAATAAAAGAAATTGGAAGTAGGGCCTGGCGTGGGTGCACACATCTGTAATCTCAACACACAGGAAGCTGAGGCAAGACAATTGTGGTGAGTTCGAGGCCAGCCTCACATAGTGAGACCCTGTCTCAAAAAAAAAGATGAATAAATCTGAAACTGGGCATGGTGGTGCAAACTTGAGATCTCAGGAGGCTGAGGCAGGCAGATCTTGAGTTCAAAATCTGCCTGGGCAACACATTGAGAATCTGTCTCAAGAAAACAAAACAACAAAAATTAGAGTGGTCTGAAGATGCCTCCTAATGGGATATTCATAAAGGGCAGATCTGCCTCAGTTGTTGTGCCTCACCCTCCCAGACATAGGCTTTTTAGCTTGTTGGCACGTATGTCAATCCCGGGACAGCCCCCTCGGCTCTCAGGTTGGAGTACTGGTTGCGGAGGAGCATGAAAAACACTGGGCATGGTGGCGCACGCCTGTAATCCCAGCTCTCGGGAGGCTGAGGCAGGAGGATCGTTGCGAGTTCAAGACCAGCTTGGGCTACAAAGTGAGCTCAAGGTCAGCCTGAACTGCATAGCAAGACACGGTCTCAAAAAGACAAAAGAAAGAAAGAACGACAGACAGACAACAGGACAGTGAAAGAAAGCAATCATCAGCTAGATTAGATTGCTTCACTTCTTGGATTACTACGTGTATATACCCCTGCTCTTCCCAGGTCCCTACATAAAGGGGTGCAGGTGTAGAGCCCTCCTAACTACACTAGCCAAGTAGTGGACAAATTCCTGTTTATTAACAGGAAGTTAAAATTTTTCAGAAGTGACATTTGCAAGGAAACCAATGGGTAAGATAGCAACAAAAGAACTTGAAAATAAATGGGTTTATGAAGCTCACCTTTCCTATCCTAAGTCAACTAAAGTTTAGCCTTGAGAAACGTATATGATTCACTGTTAACTGGCATTTAACGGCCCCTTTTTTCGCCAAGGCAGCCTTTGCAAACTGATGAGACATTAGACCAGGCTGCCTAGAACCAAGCCTGGAACAGATCTTTTGAGATTCACAGTGCCTGGCAGCATCAACTTCCCTCGTGGTTCCCCAGTGCTGAGACCCTAGTGGATGCCTCGCATCCTGCCACACACGGCCTCCTGGTTCTACAGGCACCTGGACCCACCCCCTCAGACTCCCTAAGGGAGAAGAGCCCCAGGGAAAATCCACCCTATCGCACAGAACCTGTGTCAGGACACAGGTTCTGACTAATACAGATGTGTTTTACCAGTGTAAGTGGAAAAATACAGTT
>NW_004955475.1:10747441-10752281 GCF_000276665.1 Chinchilla lanigera
GGCGCCCGTGACGGCGCTGCTGCAGCTCTGCCCGCCTTGGGGCGTTCATGGGGCGGGGCGGGGCGGGGGCAGGAAAAGGAGGGAAGGAAGGCTAAGAAGCGGTCCTGCACCAAGACCTCTTCAGTAGGGGAGAGAACGGCCTTCCGCCTGGCCGGGGGAGCCTAGGCAAGCCCCGCTCCTGCGCGCTCACCGCACCTTTTCCGGGATTAGGTCAGTGGGAGCCAGAAGATTTAGAGTACGAAGCAGGCGCAGAACTGGCTAAATTTGTCCCCTTCGGGCTTGCCTCCTGCAGTGTGTTGCTCTTTTGTGTTCACACGCGCATGACTTCTCTGCTGTCTCTTATCACACAGGCGAAGCATGTCATTGAAAACTTCCAGTTTGACCTTGGTTTAATATCGCCTTCTGCAGGACTTTGTGCACAGCGAGCGCGCAGTGAAATCCCCCTCCCTCGAGTCGGTATCATATCAAAGGCTAGAGGCTCGGGGCAGACTGCTCTCACGCAGACATATGCTGGACGCTGTATTAATTTATGAGGGAGCGTTTGCACTTTAGTATTGATTGTGTCTCCAGGAGAGGAGAGTAATTTGTGGCTTGGGGAAACAAAGAAAGTGCTGAAAACGTAGGCATCTTCCTTTCCCGTTCCCCTCCAGCCAGCTTCCCGAGCCCCTCGGAGGACTCTGGGCTAAGTCCCATCGCAGCTCATTTGCATTGTCTAGGCTTGCCCCTCTGGCCTCTCTGAGGAATGTAGCCAAAGAACCGGAAAGAGGCTGTGCTTTCTGCCCCTCCTGGGGCGAAGAGTAAGAGGAGACACAGTCCTGCCCCCTCTCCAGCTTCTGCTTCCAGCTTCGTGCCTTCATCTTCAACAGGACGTTTCTGCAGGGTTTCTCTGTCCATGGCTGCGTTAGGTACCCATAGTCCTCGTCCTGACAACCGGCAAGGGCTGACTGATACCAAAAATGCAGAGGGTACACACGCGCGAGGGGGGGCTAGTGTGTAAAATATGTCATCCAGAAACTTCGCACTAGTCACACATGCAGGGGTCAGTGAATAAGCAGAGTAAACGCATGAGCTATGTGGCGAACGTGGAGGGGAAATTGGGAGACTTTGAGATCTCTCTACGCAGATTGGGACCAGCAAAAGCATTAGCGCTCAGCTGCAAGAGGGCTCCTAGAGGAGGTGGGATTGGAGAAATAGCTGAGTGATGGAACCCAATGGCCAGAAAATGCTTGCTTCCCGAGGCCCGATTGGGATTCGAGGGGGGGTCCACCTTGATTAGGAAAGTGAATAACCGGGGATTTTATTCCTTCTCCTTCCCTCTCAACACATATGTGTTGAGCACCAATTCTGTCCTAGATACTGGAGATGTAAAAATAATAATGATTGCCGGGCGTGGTGGCGCACGCCTGTAATCCCAGCACTTGGGAGGTTGAGGCTGGAGGATTGTTGCAAGTTCCAGGCCAGCCTGAGCTTCAAAGTGAGTTCAAAACCAGCCTGAACTGCATCGTAAGACCCTGTCTCAAAAAGGAAAAAAAAAAAAAAAATGATGATAGCAAATAGTTATTGGATATTTACTGTGTAAGCACATTACAGACAGTTCTCAGCTCACAACAATTCGATGTAAGGGTTTTTTGACAATCCAATAGAATGTCATCTTTTTTTCTTTATTTTTTTGAGACAGAGTCTCACTATGCAGTTCAGCCTGGTCTTGAACTCGCTATGTAGCCCACACTGGCCTCAAATTCACAGCAATCCTCCTGCCTCAGCCTCCTGAGTGCTGGGATTACAGATGTGTGCCACAGTGTGAAAGCAATATGCATTCAGTAGAAACCATACTTTGAATTTTGACTTTTTCCTGCGATGCAATACTCTCTCAGGATGCTGAGCAGTGTCAGTGAGCTGCTGCTCCCAGTCAGCCATAGGGTCACCAAAGGAAACAGTCAAAATTCTCAGTGTAATAATCTATGATGGGGCCAGGGATATGGCTCAATGGCACAAGTGCCTGCCTGGCAAGCACAAGGTCTTGAGTTCAATTCCCAATACCAAAAATAATAATAATAATAATAATAATAATCTATGAGGTTTGGTAAGTTAGGTATATTAAATAAGGTGGGGTTTTTTTGAGACAGGGTCTCACTATGTAGTTCAGGCTGACCTTGAATTTGCAGTAATCCTCCTGCCTCAGCCTCCCAAGTGCCAGGATTATAGATGTGTGCCACCACGCCCAGCCTGGTATTTCCGGTTTATGCTAAATTTATCAGGATGTAACCCATCTGTACCTCAAGGAGCATTTAATTTAAACTTCACAGTGGAACTGGGGGTATGGCTCAGTGGGAAAATACTTGCCTACCACACATGAGGCCCTGGGTTCCACCTCCAGTACAACAACAAAAAGTCAATCAATCAATCTCAAAGTAACCTTATGTAGGTATAGGTGTTATTATTGTGTCTGTTTTGCAGATGGGCCAACTGTGGTTCAGAGATAAAGTGACTTGCCCAAGATCACACAGTTGGCTGTGAGTAGAAGAGTTGGGCCTCAAATCTCGGCAGCTAGCCTAGAGCCCAGGAATTGAATGACAATGCTCTGCCCAGTCTTCTATTGTACAGTTCTAGAAATAGGATTCATTGGTGGCAGGGGAAATTAGAACAGGGAGTATCAAGACTTTAAGAGCAAACAGTGGGCTGGGGATGTGGCTTAGTGGTAGAGTTCTTGCCTTGTAGGCACAGGGTCCTGAGTTCAATCCTCAGCACCACCACCCCCAAAAAAGAAGGAAAAAAAAGAGAAAGTTTTGTGTTGCCAGGTGTGGTGGCGCACACCTGTAATCCCAGCACTCAGGAGGCTGAGGCAGGAGGATTGCTGCCAGTTTGAGGCCAACCTGGGCTACAAAGTGAGTTTAAGACCAGCCTGAACTGCATGAGACCCTGTCTCAAAAAAACCAAAACAAAACAAAAAAAAAGAGCAAACAGATGGGCCAGGGTAAGGCCAAAGATCCCTACGGTAGTGGCAGAGCCCTAGCTGGCTAGGCAGGCAGGTAGACTGAGCATCTGGGTAGCCAGGCTGCAGCAGAAATGAAGAGGGAGCCCAGACAGGCAGGTGGTTAACAGCCTGAGTGCTGGCAGCGAGTGACAGAGATCCTGCCATGAATCCTGGGCTTCCAGAGCAGGATGCCAGGTGTCAAAAGGTCTGGCGAGAGTCGGATTGAGCTCTTTTCCTGTACAGATTGAGATGCCAGACAAGGCAGCAAGGCAGGACTTAGGGGTAGGCACCGGAAGAGGGGCTTAAGGCAGAGGCTTTTATTCAACAAAGTAGCAAACAGCCCAGTTATTAGAGGTGGGGACCAGCTCCATTCATTCCCCTTCCATCTGTTGTTTTGTTTTGTCTTTTTGAGACAGGGTCTTGTTTTGTAGTTCAGGCTGGCCTTGAACTCACTATGTAGCCCAGGCTGACCTCGAACTCGAGGTGATCCTCCTGCCTCAGCCTCCCGAGTGCTGGGATTACAGGCGTGCACCACCATGCCCGGATCTTCCATTTGTTCTTTCAACCACTTTTGACCCTTGCCATGTTTCAAGGGCTATGCTAGGCTCTGGGGTAAGACGTAGCCCATTCAGATGTGTTACACACATGTACCAACTTCCCATGATGAATGCATTCATTATGCACTACTAACATGTACTAATACAAATTTTAATTTTTTTTAAAAAGCCACAATCCATTAGGGAGCCAGACCTGTAAAACAAGTATGCACAATACTGTGTGATACGTTCTATACTAGAGGCACAGTATGTGTGGGGTGGGGGTGGGGGAAACTAGCTTTTGTTGAGAGAGTTCTCAAACAATACCACAGTGATACCTCAGTTCACGAACCTCATTTGTTCTACAATATTTTTTTTGGTCTTTTTGAGACAGGGTCTCGCTTTGCAGTTCAAGCCGGCCTTGAATTCACTTTGTAGCCCAGGCTTGTCTCAAACTCGCAAGGATCCTCCTGCCTCAGCCTCCCGAGTGCTGGGATTACAGGTGTGCACCACCACACCCGGCTGTTCTGCGATTGTGAAAGATGGTCACATTTGTGTTTGTGTGGGAAAGATGTCACCCAATGCAGAGTTTGAAAAAAAAAATGCCAAATGCTTCTGTTTGCAAACAAAAGCATTCGTGAACCACAGTGCCACTGTGTTAACTTAATGCTGGGTCTCTAAAGAAGTAGAGATCCTTCTCAGGCTCAGAGTGCTGGAGTAAGCTGGACCAAGGCACAAAATTTTGAAGGAATAGGGCACATCTGAAAAGCAGAAAGCAATTCGGACTGGATAATTGGTTACGGGAAGAAGGGGTAGGGAAGCTGAAGGCAGGTCAGGAAGGCTTTGTGGATGCCATGGAGACCGTGGATGTTCTCCAAACATAAAGAGAGCTAGCAACACGCCACTGAATTGCATGGGGGTGTTTTAGAAAGAACATCTGGGAAACAACACTCAGAATAGTGCGCTAGAAGCAGGCAGATCACTCAGGAGGTCATTGCAATTGTGCAGGCAAAAAATCACGAGCACTTAGCTAAGAAAGTCGGAGAGGCTCGGTTCAGGAAAACATTTCTGAGGGCTGGCTGACATGACTCAGTGACTGAGGTGGCCAGCGAGAGGGAGGAAGGGGTAAGAAACAACTTGAGAGTTTTCTGGTTTAAGAAACTGGGTCTTGCTGGGTGTGGTGGCGCACCCCTGTAATCCTAGCACTCGGGAGGCTGAGGCAGGAGGATCGTTGCGAGTTTGAGAACCAGCCTGGGCTACAAAGTGAGCTCAAGGCCAGCCTAAACTGCACAGCGAGACCCTGTCTCACAAAAAGACCAAAAAAAAAAAA
>NW_004955475.1:10752826-10762696 GCF_000276665.1 Chinchilla lanigera
CAAGTGAGGAAAACCTCCATCTACCAATATCTGTAGTGTAAATACTCCCACCATGGCAAATTTCAAACTACCAAAGTGGCCGGGCGTGGTAGTACACACCTGTAATCCCAGCACTCAGGAGGCTGAGGCAGGAGGATCGTTGTGAGTTCAAGACCAGCTTGGGCTACAAAGTGAGCTCAAGGCCAGCCTGAACTGCATAGCAAGACACTGTCTCAAAAAGACCAAAAAAAAAAAAAAAATCAAGCTACCAATGTGGCATTAATCCACTCACAAAACTCCTGAGAATATTTAAATTGAGCTCAGAGACCCATGGAAAAGGCTGTGCTGGATATCTTGGGCATAAGCTTCTGATGGCGTTGCTTAAATGATATTGAGATCATACCAGAGGACTAACTGAGATCTCCATGGAGAAGCTGATGGGTTCCTAAAACTGCTAACCCAAAATCAAGTAGAACAAGAATTAATTTATGTAAGGAACTGGGGTTTAGCTCAGTGGTAGAGGACTTGCCTAATATTCCCAGAGCCCTCTCAAAAATTAATTACATGGGGGCCAGGGATATAGCTCAGCAGCACAGCGCCTGCCTGGCAAGCACAAGGTCCTGAGTTTGATTCCTGGTATCAAAAAAATTAATTGCATGGAACTGAATGAGTCAACAAAAGATTATTATAGCTTTTTTTTAGAATATTGCTTCTGTATTTAATATTGCTTCTGTATTGCTTCTGTACCACATCCCTTTCAGCTGGATGTGGTAGCACCCACCTGTAATCCCAGAACTCAGGAAGATGAAACAGGAGGATCACCGTGAGTTCAAGCCTATATGGGCTACATAGTGAGTTCAAAGCCAGCCTGGACTACATAATGAGATCCTGTCTCCAAAAAACCTAAATAAATATTTACTTTTTAAAAATTTTTATAGTCAGATTCAAGGTTGGTCTCACAGACTTTCAGCCTTTCTAGGACAAACAGCATAAAGTTAAGCCCAGGTTGGCCTCGAACTCGCAATGATCCTCCTGCCTCAGCCTCCCGAGTGCTGGGATTACAGGCGTGCGCCACCACGCCCGGCCAAACCTAAATAAATAAATAAATAGAATCCTTTTCAGGTTCCCCTTTAGTTATTTATATTCATAACTACTAGATTATACTTTCACAAACAGAAATGAAGCGCTTATCTTTTCTTCTTGCCTGATCACTCCAAAATTTGAAAACTCATTTTAAATATTCTCATTTCCATGGCAATATAATTATTTGCATAAGTTCAGGAAGGGTCAGTTCTCCTAGTAACAAGACCTAATTGGAAGGTTCTGTAACTGGGACTTTGGGATGTCACATTTGAGAATTATGTACATAGAACTCAATATGACTAGACAGTTTTAAGGAAGCAAGGCTGATTCTACGGACCAAATGCTTACAGAGCCTTCCTGAGAAAACCATCCTGGTACCCGGCTGACAGGTGAGTAACAAGTGACAAGGTCACTTCCTGGCAGGCCTAGGAACCATAGAGTACTTTGGGGATGTTAAGAAGAATTAGGAATTTTGCCGGGCATAACAGGAGACTGGAGGATCACAAATTCAAGCCCAGCCTGGGCAATTTAGCAACTTAGTAAGACTCTGTCTGAAAATTAAAGCTGAAAAAGGGCTGTAGATGCAGCTCAGTGCAAAGGCCCTGATATCAACAACGAGGCCAACAAATATATGGTTCAGCTGGTCCTCAATGAACAAAAGGCACCTAAACGAGAAGAGGACTGAAACTGTTCAGAGAAATGAAGAATGTATCATAGTTGGGCACGATGATGAACATCTGTAATTCCAGCACTCAGGAAGCTGAGGCAAGAGGATCGTGAGTTTAAAACCAATATGGACTATATAGCAAGACCTTGTCTCAAAAAAAAAAAATGTGAGGTGAAGACCACTGAAGATCCACTGGCTTCCCAGGAATCCCAGAAACACAGGAGTTTGGTTTTCATATAAATGGATATTCACACTGGGAGTGGCTGGAATGGGCTAGTGGGGGAGATGGAAGGAAACTATCAAAACCTGACACAGAGCCTAGGAGCCATCAACATATGATGCTGGGTGTAGTGGCGCACTCCTGTAATCCCAGCACTCGGGAGGCTGAGGCAAGGGGATCGTTGCAAGTTCGAGACCAGCCTGGGCTACAAAGTGAGCTCAAGGCCAGCCTGAACTGCATAGTGAGACCCTGTCTCAAAAAGACAAAAAACAAAACATACGAAGTCAAGATCATGTCAGTCAGCGTGGTAGAGCACACCTGTAATCCCAGCCACTACATTGGGGAGCGGGGGTGGCTGCAGCAGGAGGATCACCATGAGTTTAAGGCCAGCCTGAACTGCAAAGCAAGACCTGGTCTCAAAACAAACAAACAAACAGCCCATAAACCTATTTTCTTGTGGTGGGGGTTATTTTCTGGGTTTTTTGGGGGACGTTTTTTAGAGACAGGGTCTCCCTATGTAGTTCAGACTGGCTTTGAACTATGTAGCCAAAGAAGGAGAAATTTTCTAGAAGTGAGATTTGTTCACAGTATAAAGCAGTACAGAGAAGCTTCCTCTGAAATATGTTTGTTGTCTTTCCCAATATGGTTGTCGCTTGAGAAGATAATTAAAGCATTTTTAAAACTGGGCATGGTGGAGCACACCTATAATCCCAGCATTCTGGGAGGCTGAAGCAAGAGGATCCCAAATTCAGGCTCAGCCTGGGCAATTTAATAACTTAGTGAGGCAGGAGGATCGTTGCGAGTTCAAGACCAGCCTGGGCTACAAAGTGAGCTCACGGCTGACCTGAACTGCACAGTGAGACCCTGTCTCAAAAAGACAAAAAAATAAAATAAAATAAAATAAAATAACATAAAAATAATTTAGTGAGACTCAATCTCAAAGTATAAAATTTTAAAAGGGCTGGGGATGTAGATTAATGCAAAGGCTCTGAGTTCAGTCTTCAGTACAGAAAAAAAAAGCACTTTTACCAGAGAAATGGAGGTAGAGGCCAGAGTACAGTGGACTGAATTATGACGGGAAGTAAGTAAGTAGATTCTGGGTTTGTTTGTTTGTTTGTTTGGTTTTTGGTCTTTTTGAGACAGGATCTCGCTATGCAGTTCAGGCCAGCCTTGAGCTCACTTTGTAGCCCAGGCTGGTCTCAAACTCGCAACGATCCTCCTGCCTCAGCCTCCTGAGTGCTGGGATTACAGGCGTGCACCACCATGCCCAGTAGAAAGTAGATTCTGAAAACCAGACTCTGGGCATTTTTTTAAAAGATAGCAGTGTTGGGGCTGGGGATTTAGCTCAGCGGCAAAGCGCCTGCCTGGCAAGTGCAAGGTCGTGAGTTCGGTTCCCGGTACCGGAGGGGGAAAAAAAAAATGATAGCAGTGTTAATTACCTTCCCTTTAGAAGGTGGTTTCAGAACCTAAGCAGGGTCAGGCCTGGTTAGAAGTTGGATGGGAGAAGGTGAGTATTCAAATGTCTTTCGATTCCGGCAAACATTTATTGGGTGCCTTGGCTACTAGGAGAATGAAGAGGAACAAGGTGGGATCACTCCCCAAGATGCTTCCAGCACAGAAGGACACAGACACAGAGGCCCAGGAGAACCCAGGAGGGAACATAATTGCTCAGAAGAAGGAACTGGGAATCTGAGAAGGAGTCACATAGGAAACCACTTTAGAGCTGGATTAGAAGATGAGTAGTTCTCTGGGTGGCAGGTGGGAAGGGCATTCCTGGGAGAGGGACACGGGGGCCAAGGGATGCAGATGTAAATGTCTCTGTCGGGTTTGGGATGGCTGGAATGGGGAGGTACAGCCCAGTGTGGGCCACTGGAGGCTGGGCTGCGAAAAGGGTCTTTAAGCCACGTTAGGGCACTCAAACCGTCTTTTGTAATGTAGAGTATGGGAAACATTCAGAGTTTTGTTTTGTTTTGTTTTGCCAGACTGGTCACGTGTCCAGAATTGGAAGGGTGACACTGCAAGAGGGGAGCCCCTTTGAGAGACTTCAACAACAACAACAACAAAAAAAAAAAAAAAAAAAAAAGGGGATCTAGCTCAGCAGCACAAGCACCTGCCTAGCAAGTGCAAGGTCCTGAATTTGATTGCCGGTACCAAAAAAAGAGAGAGAGAGAGACTTCAGTAGTTCTCTCAGAGTGAAAGAATGCACGCCTGTCTGTCCTAAAACAGTGGCAAGATGACAGGAGAGAATGAAATAGGAAAGTAAACGAGGTGAGCTGATTTAAGAAATAAAGATAATGACTTGGCTTTAGATTGATCGTAGTGAAATTGTTAAACTCTCAGGCTCTGAAATCAGGAAGAATAGCAGTTGAAGAGCCCAGTGTGGTGGCGCACGTCTGTAATTCCAGCACTTGGGAGGCTGAAGCAAGAGGATTGTCACAAGTTCGAGGCCAGCCTGGGCTACATAGTGATTTCAAGGCCAGTCTGAACTTCAGTTTTTTAATATCTCTGAGCCTCAACGTCCTCACGTGCAAAATGGAGAAAATAAAATACTTAATTTGTAGGATTACTGTAAGATATAAAGGAGATAATGATGTTTTTGTTTTTGTTTCTTTGTTTTTTGAGACAGGGTCTTGCTATGTAATTTAGGCTGGCCTTGAACTCACTATGTGGCCCAGACTGGGCTCGAACTCATGCTGATTCTCCTGCCTCAGCCCCCCGAGTGCTCGGATTTCAAGCGTGCACCACCACGCCCAGATATAAAGGAGATGATATATGTGATCTGCTTAGCAGAGGACACCGAGCAAAGTAAATTTTCATCAAGTACCAGCCATTATTATTAAAATTATTAATCTTACTGCAAGCTAAATTTCATAGGCTAGTAGAAATGTCCAATAGACAGTTGGAAATGTGAACTGAAGTACAAAAGGAAGCTAAGGGCCAGAGATTTATGATTCACCTTATGAAGATGACAGGATGTGGGGGAGTGGCTGAGCCTCCGTGGAGGGCAGATAATTGATTTTTACAGAATGTTCACATTTAGAGGGGGCAGGAGAAAGGGTACAGAAAATCAGTGGCAGGAGAGGGAGGGAAAGCAGTGGCTTTATCCAAGTCCTCACTTCCCGACGCTCCTGCAGCACTGGATGCGAGTGACCCCTTCAAGCCTTCTTTCAGAAACTCCTCTTCAGTTTCCATGGCATCTGTGCTCTTCAATCTTCTCTGATTATGCAGAGATGTCACAGCTGAAAGCCTTGTAGGGCTTCCGTACTCCAGCCCCCTCATTTTCCAAACAAAGAGACTGAAGAGCCAAAAACATGAAAGTACCTTTATCAAGGTTCACAGTTGTTCCTTCTTTGCCGTCCACCGCCCCCCTCACTTCCTGTGGTTATTTCTCTTTTGCTTTCCTGTGCTCACTTTTTCGATAAAGTCATCTGTTTGCATGGCTTCTAGAATTGCTTTTAGGATTTTGATTACCCGTTGAAATCCTCTGCCCCGCCCTCTCTTCAGACTGCTAGCCCATCCTTCCTGCAGTCAGGTAAGCGTTCAACCAACGCCTAACATTCAGTGCGGCCGAACATCATCTCTACTCCTGAGCTAGCTCTTCATCGCCCCCACCACGCTGTTAATGACACCTCCATTCTCTGACCACTCTCCCGCTCGGGTAATGCCTTCCCTTCAAGTGGCGGCTTAGTCCTACGGAAGGGTCCGTCCATGCAGTGCAGTGGTTAAGCATGATTCAGCTGTGAAAGACCTTAAAAGATACTTATTTCCCCAAGCTTTACCTTTTTCAGAAAAAAGCAGTTGAGTCCCGGAAAAGTAAAGCCACACAGCCTAGTCATGGTGGTCTAGGCCGGAAGCCAGGGCTATTGGACACCCAGTCTAGCATACTCTGGACTCATTCATATTTCTCTTGCCATCTCCTTAGATCTGTTGCTTCTTTTTCATCAGTATTTACAACTCTTTGAGTCAATTTGGTTTTTTTTGGGAGGTTGGGGTTTTGTTTGTTTGTTTTTTTGGTTTTTTGAGGCAGGGTCTTGTTATGTAATTCAGGCTGGCTTTGAACTCACTATATAGGCCTGACTGGCCTCAAATTCAAGGTGATCCTCCTGCCTCAGCCTCCCAACTGCTAGGGTTACAAGCATGCGCTACCATGCCCAGTTCCATCACATTTTTAAAATATTTATTTATTTGCTATGGTACTGGGACTTAAACACAGGATTACTGTACTCTTGCACAATATCCCCGGCCCTTTCTCTTTTTTATTTTGAAACAGGGTCTCACTAAGTCACCCAGGCTGGTCAGCCTCATGGAATAGCTGGCATTACAAGCATGTACCACCACACCCAGCCTCAATCAAATCTTTATAACCTCGTGCCTGGATTGTTCAGACAGCCTCGTACCTACCTTTCAACCTACCATCTCCTCCAACTCCAGCTCATCCCACCAGGTTTATTTTGTTTTGTTTTGTTTTTGAGACAGGGTCTCACTATGTAGTTCAGACTGGTTTTGAACACTACATAGCCCAGGCTGGCATCAAACTGCACAGTCTTCTTGCCTCAGCCTCCTGAGTGCTGAGATTACAAGTGTGCTCCACCATACCTAGCACGTTAATCTTTCTTAAAAGCATCATTTCCATCTGGTCATTCCCCTGACCAAAAACCTTTTAGTGGTTCTTTGTTGCCTACTAAATAAAGTCTAAAATTCCAAGACAAAGTGCCAGCACTCGGGAGGCTGAGGCAGGAGGATCACTGTAAGTTCGAGACCAGCCTGGGCTTCAAAGTGAGCTCAAGACTAGCCTGAACTGCACAGCGAGACCCTGTCTCAAAAAGACAAAAAGAAAAAAAAGTAAAAAGTAAAATTCCAAGACAAGTATTAAAATTCCTTCAAAATCTGGTCCCCACCCCATATTTTCATGGTCTCTTCACACTACCCTTTTACACCCTGTGGCCCAAGGGACTGTGTGTGCCTTGAGCAGCTCATGCACTGTCTGTCACCTCCTATTGCCTTTTGACGTACTGTTCCTTCAACTCTGTCTTCTTCCCTTCATTTTCCTTCTATGAAAAGTTTACTGGGGCTGGGGATTTAGCTCAGCGGCAAAGCACCTGCCTGGCAAGCACAAGGTCGTGAGTTCGGTTCCTGGTACCGGAGAAAAACCAAAAAAAAAAAAAAAAAAAAAAAGAAAAAAAAAAAAGAAAAGTTTACTGATCTCTCAAGCCCAACCCAAATGTCCTAGACTTTTCAGATTCCCCAGCCAGAATGAGTCTCTGTGATAATATGCGTCAGGACTTGCTGGCATAGGTGCTCAGTAAACATGGGTTTGAATCTCACGCCCTCTTCCTTTTTCACCTGTGCTCCTGCAACATATTGCTAATACCTCTGTTTAATACCTGTTTCCTTTACTTTGTATTAGAGCTAGTTAGCTAAACAACCAGTGAGGCTGAGTGTGGTGGCACATGCCAGTAGTCCCAGCACCAGAGAGGCTGAGGCAGGAGGATCACCACAAGTTTGAGGTCAGCCAGGGCTACATAATTCAAGGCCAGCCTGAACTGCAAAGTAAGACCTTATCTCGAAAAAGCAAAAGAAAAAAAAATGAGGTGTGTCTCATTCATGTTTTCATCTTTCACAGCTCCTGACAGAGTACCTGATTCACACCAAATAGCTACTCATATTTATTGGTACAGAAATGAATGATCTTGTTATGGCCTGTGTCTAGATGCCCCCCTCAAAGCCTCATGTGGTCATAGGTGGGGCTTTTTCAGAGGTGGCTGGGTCTAGAGTGTGTGACTGATTCATGGTGCAATGCTAGGATTAAGGGTGTGTGATTACTAAATCAATCCACTGATTGGATTGGTATTGCCCTAATCTGGTAGCCTGGATACAATATAAAGGACAGAAAGAGGCTTGTCTTGCCCCTTGCTTGCTTTGCTACCTCCTGCCCACCATGAATGGTTTCTCCTCTGCAATGCCTGTCCGCCATGTGCCACCCTGCCAGAGCCAGCCAATTAGGGACTGAAACCTCTACACACTGTGAGCTAAATAAACCTTTCCTCCTTTAGCTTTGGGTGTTGGGTATTTTGTCTCAGCAACAAGAGAGAAGTAACTAAGACAAGTCCTTAAAAAGTATTTTGTCTACCCAGGTGTGGTGGTACACCCCTGTAATCCCTGCACTCTGGGAGGCTGAGGCAGGAAGATCACAGAGTTTAAATCCCACCAGGCAATTTAGTAAGACCCTGTCTCTAACAAATAAAAAGGAGCTGGGAATGTAGCTCAGTGGCAGAGCATTCCTGAGTTCAATCCCCAGTATCTATCAATCTCCCATCCAAGTACTAACCAGGCCCGACCCTGCTTAGCTTCCGAGATCAGACGAGATCGGGCGCGTTCAGGGTGGTATGGCCGTAGACGCAGTATCTATCAATCACTCAGTCAATCAATGTGCTGAGAATGTTGCTCAAAGAAGTCTTTAACGGAGGAGATAAAAGAATACAGACGATATGGTGGATTATGATAAGTGCTATCACAGAGATGCACAGGGCAGAGGAGAAGGACAGAGAAAATGGTGAAAATAAAACCTAAACTCTTAGGGCAGAACATGTGAGCTGGGTTTTGAAGAATGAAAAAGAGTTGGTAGGGCTGGGGATATAGCACCTGCCTGGCAAGTGCAAGGTCCTGAGTTAGATTCCCGGTACCAAAAAAAAAAAAACAGGAAATGAAAAAGAGTTGTAAAGAAATGGGGAAATGGTATGATAGGTAAATTTTATCCTAAAGGCAATGAGAAAGGAGCCAATGAAATATTTCAAGCAGGGGAGTGAGATGAGGCAGATATACCTTCTAGAAAGATCACTCTGAAGCAAGTTTGGAGAACGGGTTGGAAGAGGCCAGCAACAAAAGTAGGGAGATAGGAGGCAGACTGGCTAGTCCAGTTGGAAGATTCTTAGCATCTGAACTAAAGCAGTAGAAAGGAAGGAGGAGATATGAGGCGCCAGGAGTAGTGGCCCACGCCTGTGATCCCAGCACTCAGAAGGCTGAGGCAGGAGGATCATTGTAAGTTGGAGGCCACGTAGTGAGACGCTGTCTCAAAAAACAAAAAATAAGATAGGAGGAACAGGCATGGTGCAAGCACCTGTAGTCCAGCTACTCGAGAGGCTGAAGCAGAGGGATAACTTGAGTCTAATACTTTCAGGGCCAGCCTGGGTAACATGATGAGGTTCCATGTCAAAACAAAATCAACAAAAAGATATGAGAAAATACAAGCTACAGAATTTAGATATTTGTTTTTTTAATGCATTAGGAGAAATTCTATAGCTTGCATAAACAAAAAGTATAAAAATTTAAGGCACAATGAATAACTGTATAAACATTACAAACTGACCACTATTGGACAAGTGGTGAAAATAAAATTAAAAAAACATAAAACCTTCATAAGTCACTATCTTCTAGATGTTTACTGAGTGTGGAGTGGTGCGAAGATCAGAGGAAGGGGAAGCTAATGCTGGCTCCCTAAATTCTTGACTTGGGCAGCTAGATGGAGATGAACGACATCACTGGATGGGATAAGAGAACACTGAGGGAGAAACAGGTCTGAGAACCGAGGAGATGAAACCAACATGATATGTGTATGTGGAGACCAGGAGTGAGGAGTGACCTACAAATACAAATTTGCTACTATCAGAAGTTGAAACCTGGGCTGGGGATTTAGCTCAGCGGCACAGCGCCTGGCTGGCAAGCGCAAGGTCGTGAGTTCAGTTCCCGGTACCGGAAAAAAAATTTAAAAAAAAAAAAAAGAAGTTGAAACCAAGGCTGGGCGTGGTGGTGCACATTTATAGTCCCAGCACTCAAGAGGCAGAGGCAGAGGCAGAAGGATTGCTGTGAGTTCTTTGATGCCAGCCTGGGATACATAGCAAGATGCTGTTTCAAAAAAACAAAC
>NW_004955475.1:10763621-10764472 GCF_000276665.1 Chinchilla lanigera
CCAAACCATGTTTTAAAGGAATACTTAATGACATTCTAAAATGGTCATGATATAATAGCAAATGAAAAAAAGCAAGATACGAAGTAATACCTATTGTATGATGACAATAATTTTCCCCAAGCTGGGATGAAACCCAGGCCCTTGATCACACTAGTCAAATGCTCTACCGCTAGCTACACTCCCAGCCCTAAAGGGGTATATGTATTTCTCACAGAAAAAAATGACCTTTTTTGGAGATTTTTTAAAGATATTTTTCTTTTAATTTTATGGTACAAAGAGTAAAACAAAATTTCATAGCAAAATAATATAATAACAATCGTTAATACATAGCATATTGTTATCTTTAAAGTAGTTGCTCAGAGTATAAGATACGGGCATCAAAATTTCTCCAAAAAAATCGATTGGAGAAATTTTTGGTGTTTTTGAGGCAAGGTTGGCTGGCCCAGGCTGGCCTTGAACTTGCAGTGATCTTCCTGTCTCAGCCTCCTGGGTGCTGTGATTACGGGAGTGCACCACCATGCCCATGAAAAATGACTTTAAAAGCCAGTTGTGGTGGTGCATGTCTGCAATCCCAGCACTCTGGGAGGTTGACACAAGAGGGTCCAGAGGATCTCAAGTTCAAACCCAGCCTGGGCAGTTTAGCAACTTTGCAAGACCCCATCAAAATAAAAAGCACCGGGAATACAGCTCAGTACAAAGGACTTGGGTTCAATCCCCACTAACTCAAAGGGAAAAAAAAGACTTTAAAGTTTCCCACCTATTAGTAATGGTCATCTCTGGAGTGTTGTTACAAATTATTTTTTATTTTCATCCTGATGAGGTTTTTTCCCAGCTTTTCTATAAAGGCCATG
>NW_004955475.1:10768282-10789310 GCF_000276665.1 Chinchilla lanigera
AATCAAGTTATATCATGTACAGGTACAAATTGCCTATAATGAACATGATCATTATGTATACCTAAAATGTACCAATAAACTTCATTTTAAGCAAATAAAATAAAAGGTCTGGGGAAGTAAATCGTAGAGTGCCTCCTTCCAGAAAAGGAAAAAGAAAAGAGAGAAAAAAAGAAGAAATGCAGCCAGGCATGGTGGCACACGCCTGTAATCCCAGCACTCAGGAAGCTGAGGCAGGAGGATCCTTGTGAGTTTGAGGCCAGCCTGGGCTACAAAGTGAGCTCAAGGCCAGCCTGAACTGCATAGCGAGACCTTGTCTGAAAAAGACAAAGAAGAAAAAGGAGGAGGAGGAGGAGAAATGGCTCTTCCAGGCTCAGAGATAAACTTGCTGCTGTTAAAACTGAGCAAAGGGCCAGGGATATAGCTCAGCAGCACAAGCGCTTGCCTGGCAAGTGCAAGGTCCTGAGTTCGACTCCTCATACAAAAAAAAATACATATAAAACTGAGCAAAACACTCCAATGAGGCATGTGCAGCCACGGAAGTCAGAGTGTGAATTCATTCTTGGGAAAGAGGGCATCCAGGAGCTTGTGATGTGCATGAAGTAAGTAGTTGCGGAAGTGCTTGTGATTCATGAGATAACAGTGAGAGTATCCCTATGAATGCATGTAGCTCAGTTCGGTAGATAATCTTGTTTCTGTAGGAATCAGCCAAACCTTAGTGCATTTTATGGTTCAACCCAGCAGCAACACTGCGAGATGAAATGTCAGCAAAGAGCACTTTTATGTTTATTGTAAAGCGCTAGCTCAGATTCAGAAATCAATAACTGCTTGACATTCTGCAAAGCATCCTCATGCTAACAAATTCAGTGCCACTGAACACCCATTTCCTTGGAGATAATGAAGTAGCTCAATGATTTGTTGTTTGTTATTTTTGACACAGGGTCTCACTGTGTAGTTCAGGCTAGCCTTGAACTCAGGGTGGTCCTCCTGCCTCAGCTACCCGAATGCTGAGATTACAGGCATGCGCCACCACACCCGGCCGAAGTAGCTTAATTATCCTTCCTGTTGTAGGGAGTAAAACAACCAAAATGGAGGCCTCTCGGGAGAGTCTGAAGTCCTTACTTTATAACTGAAGCAGGGGCCTCATGGACTGTGGAGTCCTTATTCTGGGTGAGCAGAAGTAGGAGGATGCAAGGGGCATCCAATTAGAAGAGGTTTCCAGCTGAGAAGGTCCCCAGGGCAGCAAAGTTGTAGAGCAGAGCCATAACCTTCAAGCAGAGGAAAAGGCAAGAATGGAAATATGGGAGAAAGAAGGGAGGTGAAGCCTTTGGATGGGAGGCCGTGGAGTACCCTGCTTAGGTATGAGGAACAGACTAGGTTGGTTAGAGGAAGTAAAGGGCGAAGATCTGTTAGGGCTTCTATTCTGTATGATGGTCAGAGCCTGTAGCAGGGACCAATAGGACAGTTTAGAGAAGGTGTACAGGAGGCAGGTTCTGTAGCACATGCCTGGACTCTCAGCTCCCAGAGAGCCTGAAGCAGGAGGACCACTAGCTTTAGGACAGCCTGAGCAACACAGGGAGACAATGTCTCAAAATAAAAAATTAGATAAAACAAAAAAGAGCTGAGAGTGTAGCTCAGCGGTGAAACACCTCTCAGTTCAATCCCTAGTACCATAGAGAAAGGGGAAACAGGTAGATACTGCCTTCCCCTTGAGTTATCCCTCACCCAAGTGTACAGGGCTGGGGCTGGAGTGGAGCTGGTTATCCGGAAGGCATAAAGCACTGGGGATGGGAATATATGTCGGGCTCAAGCTCTTAAGGGTGTTTCTCGGACCCAGTTTTCTTCTTGGATCAGGTGTTTGAATCTACTTTGGAACCATCCAGGGGTCGCGGTAGCCACCTGCTCTGGCTCCTCCTCCCTGACAGGTATGCATGGGCAAGGACTGAGGGCTTCAGGCAGAAGACAGTGGGGTTCATGGTTTCAGAGAGCCAAATGGGCCTAAAAACCGGTCCTCACATTTGCAGCAAGGTTGGCTCAGGCAGGCAGAACGGGAGTGCACAGCACCCGGGTTCTACCCCTCCCATGAGCAGAAGCCTTGGCTCTCAGGGTATCAGCAGCCTGGCACTCCTTTAGGCATTGATCCGCTAGCATTGGGTGGTTTGCAGAATTACTGAGCATAATGTTTGCAATTACTGAGGTAAGGGGAGTCTGGATGGGGCATTCATGGTGTTATCGTTGGCAAACTTGGCAGAGAGCACAGAGGGATCCAAAGATTCTTTCAGCACAAGAAGGGCAAGCACCCGGAGTTCTGTTTCTGTATGGTTTACAAGTCTTATTAGATCATCAGTTTGATGGGCTGGGTGGTGGACTAGTAGATTTCTATTTGGATGACCTGGAAAAGGATCCTAGGGGGGAAATCTTATGTGTCATAAGATTTCTTTTTTTTTCTTTCTTTCTTTCTTTTTTTTTTTTGGCAATGGGAATCAAACTCAGGATCTTGCGCTTGCCAGGCAGGCACTTGTGCCGCTGAGCTACATCCCCGGCCCTGTGTCATTTCAATGATGGATGTGTATATAAAGAAAGAAAACAGGAAAGAAATGCATTTAACTATTAACAACTTAATGGGCAAGGTGTCAGCTTATTAGGTTGGCTGGTCAAACTTGGAATACTACCAGCGCAAGCTAAATTCTGCTCTGGCATTTTTGCCTCATCCTTCAAGGTTGACGCTTGGCCCCATTTTTCTGGATCTGATTTGCACTTCTTTCTTATTCCTTGCCCCCACCTCACTATCTGCTGTCCTACCATGTCCTACCATCGTGACTCCCCCGAGGGCAGATACAGCAGGAGGCGGATGCTAGGCTGTAGGGGCCAAACACAAGCAACATCAAGACAGGAACCCAAAACTTCCAATTTCTCATTTCATTTTTTCATTTAGCTACCTGGTCTAGCAAAAGGATGTGGAACTTTCTGAAACCTTTTACCACAACAGTCTGCTCTTCTACTGATCAGACATCAGTGAAATATAGAACCATTCTTCAAATCCCAGGAATTAGGATCTTTATACAACACAAGAACAGAGAGAAAATGAATTCCAGCTCAGAGCAAGTAGACATGATGTTGGTTAAGGCTCTCATTCCTAGTAAATCTATCACCCGCAAGGAGTGCCACCTCACTTTTGGGCTTTACTACTGGCTGAATGAGTGGACCATCCTGACTATGTGGGACTGACTTTAGGATAGTTCATACAATTTGGGGTTAGGGGGGAGCTAAAACAACATTGCTTTTGTTCCCTGCTTACATCAGTCAGCTTTCTGTCACTGTAACAAAATACTTTTTAAAAAATAACTTAAAGGAGGAAAGGTTTATTTATTTTTGATTTTTTGAGACAGGGTCTCACTATGTAGTTCAGGCTGACCTTGAGCTCACTTTGTAGCCCAGGCTGGTCTCGCTTGCAACGCTTCTCCTGCCTCAGCCTCCCAAGTGCTGGGATTACAGGCATGTGCCACCATGTCCAGTGCCTTAGTTTTGATTTTTTTTTTAAAGAGCAGAATATATTTATTGAGGGAAAGAAAGCTTCTGTCGAAGAGAGGGACAGAGGGGGGCCCGAGTAGGTTACTCCCAGTTTTGATTTTTTGAGACAGGTTCTCACTATGCAGTTCAGGCTGGCATTGAACTCTCAGTGATCCTCCTGCCTCAACCTCCTGAGTTCTAGGATGACAGGCATGTGCCACCATGCTCAGCTAGGAAAGGTTTATTTGGACTCAGGATTTTCAGCGGTTTCAGGTCGTGGTTGGTTGGCTCCATTATTTTGGGGCCTGAGGCAAGACAGCACACCACGGCAGGGAGCATGTGGCTGCTCATCTCATGGCCACCAAGAAGTGAAAGAGACAGGAAGGGGCCAGGGTCCCACGTCACCTTTAATGGCATGTCCCTGATGACCTAACTTCTTCCCACTAGGCCCCGCCCTCTAAAGGTTCTACCACCTCCCCATTGCACCACTGATAGAACCCAGATGGGGACAGCGCCAGCTCCAATGAGCCCACCCACCATGTAGAGAGAGAAATGTAAATTGCATTTTACTTAGTATGATGTGCTATAGTGTGGATCTGGAACTGCCCACAGAGGCCCATGTATGGAGGTCTTGGTCCCCAGCCTGTGGCACTGTTGAGCAGTGATGGAACCTTTAGGAAGTGAGACCTAGGGGAAGGAAGTTAGGTTACTGAGGGCATGACCCTAAAGAGGATATTGGGACGCTGCACCTTACCTGTCTCTTTCACTTCCAAGTGGCCGTGAGGTAAGCAGCTTTGCTTGACCATGTGCTCCCCACCAGGATACAGCCTTACTACAGGCCCCAAAGCACCAGGCCAACCAATAGCCATGCACTGAAACCTCTGAAACTGTGACCAAAATAAGCCTTTCCTGTCCATAGACTTGCTTATGCTTCTTTTCTTCTAGGCCCAAATCCCATAAATATACTGTATGTCTGTACGTTAGCTTAGTTGATAAGGTAAAAGGATAGAAACCTAATGTCGAGAAATGCAATAGACTTGGCCCCTGCCATTCTCCTGTAAAATGAGTCATCCCTCCACTTGTAAAATAAGCCATTATCTTTTTATCTGTGGGTAGGACATCACTTTTCTCCTGTAGTAAATCAAGAAAATTTTCTTTTCTTTCTTTCTTTTTTTTGGACAGCGACTCACTTTATAGTTCAGACTGGCCTTGAACTCACTATGTAGTCCAGGCTGGCCTCAAACTCATAGCAATCCTCCTGCCTCAGCCTCCTGAGTGACAGGATTACAGGCATGCACCACCACACCTAGCACTCAAACTTTCTATAGATCCACAATTTCCACCACCAAAAATACATAGATATTCTCAGCTCCAGACTACAGCGCACTTATCTCTGAAGGGCCTGAACTCTATTTCTTTGAGTGTGTACTTTTAAAATTCTGCCTAATAAATCCCTTTATGCCTCTTAAAAATAAATAACCCTTTCTTCATCATAGGTGGATTATCTTAGCTATTATGTTACAGTAATGGAAAGCTGAGTAACACACAGTTCTTCAGAAATCTCCTTGAAAAAGTATTGATAATTACTTCCAGTTGACCTTTCCTAAGAATATGAATTCCAAGGCTGGGCATGGTGGCGCACACCTGTAATCCCAGCACTCACAAGGCTGAGGCAGGAGGATTGCTGTGAGTTTGAGACCCTCCTGAGCTACAAAGTAAGTTCAAGCCCAGCCTGAACTCCAGAGTGAGACCCTGTCTCAAAAAAAACAGAAAAAGAATATGAATTCCAGGAACTCAGATTCATTCATATAATTAAGTGACCATTTTGAAAAGGACTTGTGAAAAACAATAGCAATTATGTATATATTTTTTAAATTTTTTTGTCATTTTTGAGACAGGGCCTCGCTATGCAGTTCAAGCTGGTCTTGAGCTGACTTTGAAGCCCAGGCTGGTCTCGAACTCTCAATGATCCGCCTGCCTCAGTCTCCCAAGGGCTGGGCTTACAGGCATGAGACACCACGCCCGGCTTAGCAATTATGAATATATGACCACTTCTATCCTTTCCTAGCAGCTCTGAGAACAGCTTGCATAACCTTCTACAGCCTGAGCAGAGAAGGGGACTTGCGAAATGCTCTGCAGATTTCCCCAATTAGCCATTTCCTCAATCCTGTGGACCCTTTTGGAAGAGTTTTTGCTTGGGTGTCATAAGCAACGTTTATACTGGAAGCTGTCCCCTTTGATTTCTAAGTCATACAGCAATGGTGTCTCATTGATCAAAGCCATCCCCAGTGCCACATTCTGTTTGGTAATGAGGCCCAGGGCCAGGCTGAGTGGTGGAGGCCACATGTAAGGCAAGGATGCTGCCTGCCGCCCAAGGAAGCCGCAAGATTGCTGTAGCCGCGGCAGGGCTGCTGGCGTTGCTCCCACGATGTCACGAGCGGAGTTCTCTCATCAGGCTGCCGGTTCTGTTTATGAAGGCCAAAGCTCCAAACTACGACGATGTTGCAGGGAAATGAGCTCCTAAATAACGTGGCTGGTTTCCTCCACTCACGGTCTTGGGTGAAAGCCCTTGTTTAGGCCAATGTTTGAGCCATGTGTTCCAGCCGCAGCAGGCTTATTACATTTAGGGTCTCTTACCCTGGACACCTCAAGATCGAATGAAGATCTGGAGTGAATTCCAGGAAACAAGCAGACTCACATAAAATGTGAAAATATTCTCCCAAAACGTTCGCTGTAAGAAGAGAGTCTGCTTAGGCGTCAAGGTAACAGCTGAATTCTGCTGCTTATCAGGAGCAAATGAACTGACATCTCATCTGTTTTCCTCCTCGCCTCTCCTCTCCATTTTCCACCCCTCCCGTCCCTTTACCCCCTAGCTTCTTCCTCTGTCTAGCAGCAGCAGCACCCCAGCCAGATGTGCTCACGGAGCGGTGAACAACCCACGGACAAGTTGATTCTAGTAACAGTACCTTTTATACAGCTACAAAACACTCAAATAGACTTTCCGTGGCCCGGAACCACAAGCACCTCAAAGAAACCCTGCCAGAACTCCCAGGAACACACTGATGTTGACCTGCAGTTTCCTTCCAAGGAGCTCTGCTGCAGGAGCTCTCTTCTGGTCAAACAGGTCTGCCCGCCGTTCCCTAAACACATCTCACAGCTTCTTGTTACCGGAATGTCTGGCGCTGTAGTCTTCTTTAGGACCCAAATCCAAGCCTGCTTTTTCCACTAAGCCGGCCCGCCACCCCATGGCTGAACACCTTGCAGCGCCTCGTATCTGCCCGTGGCACTTGAGAGCTACGCCCTTGCAGTGACTCAGGTGTGTCTCGTCCCTCCTGTTCGCTCAGAACCTTCTGGGGTCAGGGGTCCCTTCTTACTCACAGTCTCAATCGATATGTGGAGCTCATCAGCCCTGTGGAATGGTAAAGCAAACAAGTTCTGGAGCCAGGCTGCCAAGCTGTGTTACTTACTACCCAGGTGACCTCAGTTATGTCGCTTAACCTTTATGTTCCTTAATTCCTCCAAAAGGTGGGAATTTTTTTTTTTGCCTGTTATAATTTTTTTTCTAATTTATTTTTTTACTGGTACATTTTAGGTCTACATAATGATCACATTCATCATAGGGAATTTGTACTTCTACATGATATATCTTGCTTCTTTTCCTCCCATTCCCCTCCCTTTTGACCTCCTTACTTATGAAAGCTTTGTTTCCATTTTTTCTTTCTTTTCTCACTTTTTTCTTTTCCCTTCTTTCCTTTTCCCCTACCCCTTCCCTTGTTCCCCTTCTCATTGGAACATTTTCTTCCCCTTTCCCAAGGTCTATTATATATTTTGGTCCTTTTTTACCCTTTTGGTTTCTCATACCAAAGAAACAACGCAGTATTTACACATGTGTCCAATTTATTTCACTTAAGAGGATGGTCTCAAGATGCATCCATTTACCTAGAAATGTCTCAGACTTATCTTTCTTTATGGCTGAGTAGTACTCCATTGTATTAAACACACACACACACACACACACACACACACACACACATCTTCTTAATCCATTCATCAGGTGATGGGCATTTGGGCTATTCCCAAGATTTAGCTATTTCAAATTTTGCCACTGTCAGCACGGGTATGCAAGTGGCATGATGCTTTTAATTCTTCTTTATTTTTTATTTTATTTTTAATTTTTATTTTAAAGAGAAAAAAAGTAAAACAAAATTTCAAAACAAGATAATAGGAGGAATCTAATCTAATCTACTCAATACACAATATATTGAGTACTATTATCTTTAAATTAGTTACCCAGAATACAACATATGAGCATTTAATTGCCCAAACAATATTAGATGCTTTTAATTCTTCTGGCAAGATACCCAGAAGGGGAATAGCTGGGTCAAATGGGACCTCCAATCCTAGTTTTCTGAGGAATCTCCGCACTGATTTCCACAGTGGTTGCACCAGTCTACACTCCCACCAGCAGTGGAGAAGGGTCCTTTTTTTCTCCACAGCCCACCCAGCATTTGTTATTGTTTGATTTCTTGATGATAGCCATTCTCTCTGAGGTGAGATGGAATCTCAACATTGTTCTAATTGCATCTCTCGAATGAAAACATGTTGAACAGTATTTATTTGCCATTTCTAAGAAGGTGAGAATATTAACAATGCCTACTCCATTAGGTTTTTTTTAAGGCTCAAAGTTGTACTCAAAAAGCACTTTGAAAACTGGGCGTGGTACCATACACCTGTAATCCCAGCACTCAGGAGGCTGAGACAGGAGGATTGCTATGAGTTCGAGGCCTGCCTGAGCTACACTGTGACTTTAATTCCAGACTGAACTGCATAATGAGATTCTGTCTCAAAAAAAAGCACTTTGACCATTGCCTTTCATACATTAAGTACTCAAGAAATGCTAGTCCTCTTCGTCTACTCCAACCTGTACTCAGCAGGAATTACTGAGTACCCAAGAATGACTGTAAGCCTGGCCCTTGCATCCAATGGTATCTGGCTCAGTTTCAACTTACTGCAAGTTTACCAGGCACTTAGTAAAGGAATTCCTTATTTGACTTTAAAGGTCCTCCATAATCTGAGCCCCTTAGCTGATGGATACATAGTTTCTTTCTCCCCTTCCCCTTCTTTTTTTTTTAATCTTTTGAGATAGGGTGTCATAAACTATGTAGTTCAGGCTGGCCTTGAGCTCACTTTGTAGCCCAGGCTGGTCTCGAATTTGCAATGATCCTTCTGCCTCAGCTTCCCCAGTGCTGGGATTTATTTAATTAGTTATTTATGTCTTTTTGAGACAGGGTCTTACTATGCAGTTCAGGCTGGCCTTGAGCTCATTTTGCAGCTCAGGCTGGTCTTGAACTCACAATGATCCTCCTGCCTCAGCCTCCCAAGTGCTGGGATTACAGGCGTGCGCCACCACGCCCGGCATTTTTTTATTTATTCAGGCATGTGCCACCATGCCCGGCAGCCCTTCTTCTCTTGAAAGAGTCAGGACCATATAATTGAACACATACAACCATTTCTTGGGTCTTGGTCTTATCTCCCCAGGAAGCTGGTAAATTCCTTTTTTAAATGCAGTGCTGGGGATGGAACCCAAGGCTAGGCAAGTGCTCTCCCACTGAGCCCAACTTCAGCCCGATACATTCCCTAGGAACAGTTGGAAGCCTGGCATGGTGGCCGACGCCTGTCGTCCCAGCACGCAGGGAGGCTGAGGCAAGAGAATCACAAGTTCCAAATCTACGATATAGTGTGATCTTTTCTCAAAATAATAAGGCCAGGAGTGGTGGTGCAAGCCTGTAATCCCACCACTCAGGAGGCTGAGGCAGGAAGATCACTGTGAATTTGAGGACAGCCTGATAGAGTTCAACATATAGAGTTCAAGACCAGCCTGAACTACATAGGGAGACCCTGTCCCAAAAATCAAAAATAAATATCATTGAAAAGAAAGGTTTGTGCTAATATTGTTTGGACACTTAAATGCTGATATCCTATACTCTGAGTAACTAATTTAAAGATAATACACAGGGCTGGGGATATAGCTCAGTGGCATAAGTGCCTGCTTGGCAAACACAAGGTCCTGAGTTCAATTCCTGGTACCAAAAAAAGAAAAAAGGAAAATAAGATAATATGCAATGTAGCTGGGCCTGGTGGTGCACACCTACAATCTCAGCACTTGGGAGGCTGAGGCAGGAGGATCAGGATCGTTGGGAGTTCGAAATCAGCCTGGGCTACAAAGTGAGCTCAAGGTCAGCCTGAACTGCATAGCGAGACTTTGTCTCAAAAAGACCAAAAAAACACCCCAAAAAGCAAAAGCACCCCGCAATATATTAACCATTGTTACCCTCCTATTATCTTGTTTTAAAAGTTTTTTCCTCAAATAAATGAATAAGCAAGGGCTAAAGCGGTAACTCTGTGGGACAGTGCCCCTAAGCAGGGTCTCCTCTTCTGTAAAAGCAAACAAAAGCAGTAGCAATGTTTTCCCCCTGTTCTCCTCTGCACCCCTTCCGCCATGTAGTCTCTCTGCACGGTGCCCAGTAGGTGGCCAGAAAAAATGTATCAACTGACATCTCCCTGTGCCCAGGGTCAGGGAAGGCAGTGGAGGCCCTGACTTTCTGGCCCTGAGCCCAAGCTGGGGTGAAGAGCGGAAAGCAGATGACTGGTTTCTACTGATTTGCACCACTTACTTTTTCGCTGCCACTCAAGCTGTCAAACGAACAGGATCTCAGGGAAGCCCTCAGTGGTGGAGACCTTGAAACTAGGGTGGTTAACGGCTGATATCCTTTGTTTACCTAAATGATTGCCAGGATTTGTTTGGTGGGTTTTTTTGTTGTTGTTTTTGCGGTACTGGGGATTGAACTCAGGACCCTGCACTTCAGGCAGGCACTTTTGCCACTGAGCTTTTTGGTCTTTTTGAGACAGGGTCTCGCTATGCAGTTCATACTGAGCTTGGCTCACTTTGTAGCCCAGGCTGGCCTCAAACTCGCACGATCCTCCTGCCTCAGCCTCCCGAGTGCTGGGATTACAGGCGTGCGCCACCACGGCCGGCTGATTGCCAGGATTTGTTGCTTGTATATGATACTCTGCAGTTCAACTGCCTTGGCCCTGAGAGTAGGAGATCATTTCTGAGTAGGTTTTAGGGTTCTGAGATGTGATTGGAAATACTTTGGTCTGTCCCCAGCCACTCAGTACACAGACAATAAGCAGGTGGCCAAAGGGCACCCTGGTCCTGCTATATGGGTGGGAAGCGCGGCCATCCCCACCTCAACAGCGGTGCCGTCATCTATGACTTTTCCTTCCCCACTTTCCTAGTTGTAGAGGCAGAGACCTGGAAGGGAGAGCACCCAGTGCAGAAGTCCTCTCTGCCAGAGCAGGGGAGGCTGAGGAACGCTGAGGAGCCCGGGTCCAGTTCTGTTTCCCAGACTGGCATATATGAGCACCGTGAGTGACAGTGATGCTTCTTTGCCTCTGGGACAGGGTAGCAACTCAGAGGCTGTGTGCTCGGTGGCTCCAACCCCATTGGGAACTCAGGCAGATCAATCTTGTTTAATGATTGTGTGTTGGAGGAGGTGGGGCTGGTTAATGTTTGTCTGGTTCCTCTTGGGCTGTGGGCCATTTCTGGCTCAGGCCCTGCACCCATTGTCCCTCCCCTGGGCTGGGCTGACAGTACCTAGTGGCATAAGGCACACACACCTGCAGTCTCTGGAAAAGGGCAGCGGCGGCCAGGTGTGGCAGTGTCGGAGAGGTGAGGACTGGGGACTGGCGGAGGGGACCTGGGGACTGGCAGAGGTGGGCTGGGGAGAGCTGCTGCGGCATGGGGCTGGGGGAAGGTAGAACTAGGGGCTGGGGAGAGGCCGGGATCCGGGCTGTCTCAACCTCAGGATTCAGCTGCTTGAATCCCTTGCATGCGTCCCTCTGAGCAGGGCTGAGGTTGCTCCTGCCGGGTGCCAGGATTACTTAGCTTCTTTCTGCAGCCTCCAACTCTTACGTCTTTCCAAGCTCCAAGTTGTTTCTCCTCTCACTCATTTTTCTTTCTCTCTTTCTTTCTTTCTCTCTTTCTTTCTTTCTTTCTTTCTTTCTTTCTTTCTTTCTTTCTCTTTTTTCTTGGGGCGGGGGACAGGATCTCCCTATGTAGCCCAGGCTGGCCTCAAAACTCATGGTGATTCTCCTGCCTCAGCCTCCCAAGTGCTGGGATTACACGTGTGTGCCACCACACCTGGCGTACTCATTTTTTTCTAAGCCAGATTCCCTGCATCCCCACAGGGCTCTCCCTTGACACAAGGTAACCAAATTCCTCTCTCTGAGACACTTGCCACACAGGGTTAGGGTTCAGTGAGACCGTTGGGTAATACCAGCTGCTGTTTTCCTTCCCTGATCACAAGGCAAACCAGGCATGCACCCAACGTGGGCTGTGGGTGGGTAAATAATACAGTGTACTTGGTGGGCTACAAACAGCCAGCCAGTAGGGCTGAGGATTTAGGCGTGGACGTTTCCATTTTCTTGAAGGAGGCAGGCAGAGTCGAGCTAAGCTTGGGGTAAATGGAGGTTTGGAGATTTAAAGGAGGGGTGCCCCCAGCTGTTTGAAACTCATTCCAGCTGTTGGGACTGGCGCAGCAGAAGGCATGGACTTAGAAAATGAAGCAAGAGGAGAATATAGACAAGAAGAGTTTCACTGGACAGAAGTATAGATGAGGATGTGCACAGCAGTGGGGAGGGGACCTGGGCTTGGGTGAGGGGCCAGCGGGACTCCCAGTCTGAGTTCCGGCGCTTGTTTACCAACCGGGTGGTAAGTTACTCTCTGTGAGTTGCCATCACCTTGTCTGTGAACTGAAAACAACAGCGCGTGGCCCACAGAGTGGTAAGGATGAGAGCTCATAAGCATTCAGTTTTTAGCATACAGTAGACATTGCGTACATGGTGGCTCGTCCCATAAGCCCAAGTTGAGAGCAGCAGGAAGTCAGGTGGGTGATGAAGGAGTGGGTGGGGAAAGGTGCTAAAAGAGGTGCCACTAGCAGAAGTTTTTTGAAAAGACCACTGCATCACTTCTTGACCTTTTGGCTAAGATCAAGTAAAAAGACCCCAGCCGGGACAGAGAAAGAGAAAAGCAGACGAGCTAGGCTGGTCAAGGCCGGCCACAGCATACGTATGGGGACGGGAGGCTGTGTCTCATGACTGAAATACTGTAGAGGGGAGGGGAGGCTGGGAAGGTAAGCACGGGTAAAAGGAACCAGAGGAATTTGCCTTTAACCTTGCCAAACTGATGAAGGCAGCCAGAAGTTCAGAGGGAAATCTCGAAGCAGATCCCATGGCTCTCCCTGACCATAGGCTGCCTGGGAAATGGGGGAATGTGAGTCTGAGCCCAGCTAGGCCTCTCTGCCCCAACCTCCAACCCCAAACACAAGGATTCTCCTGTAGTTGGAAGGAAGAACGGGGCAGAAGTGGGAACAGAAAGAGACAGACTCGATGAATGCACTCTGGGCTGGAGCTATAGCTCAATGGCACAAGTGCCTGCCTGGCAAGCACAAGGTCCTGAGTTCAAGTCCCAGTACCAAAAAAAAAACAACGAATGTACTCTGTGTATGTGTATGTGTATGCACGTGCACGTTCATGTGCCAGTCCACACAGGAAGGAGTACAGGGTGGTTTTTTTTTGTACTGGGAATCAAACTCAGGACCTTGCACTTGCAAGGCAGATGCTGCGCCTCTGAGCTACATCCCTGGCCCGAGTACAAGTTTTTGAGCTATGGGCCTGGTCTCAAGTTAGAATGTAGGCTCCTTTAAAAAAGGAGCCACCTAAAGCAGTGCTGTGTATACAGGCTTTGAGAGCAGAGGAAAATAAATTTGGAACTTGATTCTACCAATGCAGTTGCTGGGCTGGAGTTGCTTGCCGTTGAGACAAGTTACCTAAACTCTCTGAGCTATAACTGCCTGGCCGGAAAAATGGTAATAACATAACAGGACTGTCGTAAGGACTAAGGACAATCTCTTAATTTTGTACTGTGCTTGAGTGCTGGGGTGGATCAGAAGCCTGAGAAATCCTATCTGATTAAACATGGGAGTGAGGCACACCTTGAGCAACACAGAGCATATCAATACCTGGACTTTAACCCAAAGTCAGGGAAACAGTTTGGATTTCAAAATCAAGTCACTCCCTTGGATATTTTTTGAATGCAACCCATGGCGTATTGATGTTGATGTAGGGATCATTTCTCCTTTCAAAGGGGAAAGCAAAAAGTGAAAGGCCAGTGCCCACACAAGGATTCTTAGGGGCCCTACAGGGAGCTATTGGCTACGTCCCAGAGAGCTCAAGAAGATAAGAGGCAGAGAACTATAAAAACTTAGAAACTCAGGAGCAGCCAGGATGTCTGTGGGGCGCCACTGAGGGACAGAGAGAGCAGCTACAGTTCGCCTTGGAGTTTGAGAAAAGTAAGGGGGAAAAAACTCAGACCAAATTAGGAAGCAATGGAAAACTCCAGATAAGAATAAAATGGAAGGGTCAGTTGATAGGAAAGAGGAGAAGGAGTAAAAGGAATATAAAGGATTGACCAGTTTTGCAAACCCTTATTCCTAAAAAAGAAATCTAGATAGAAAAGTTATAAATCTATCCAAGGCAGTAGAGTTTATGGGAAAGAAAATAGGCTTTGGAATTGGCTTGACCTGGCTCAAATCTTAGATCTGTTATATGCTGATTGTGTGATCTTTACGCAAGTCTTTTTAACCTTTTTTTGCCTCGGTTTCTCCCTCCGTGACAGGAGGATAAAAGTAACATCCTAGTCCAGGCATGGTGGTGCATGCCTGTCGTCAGCACTCAAGAGGCAGAGGCAGGAAGATTGCCACTAGGGAGGCCAACCTGGACTAGATACTGAGTTCAAGGCCAGGAGGAACTACATAGCAAGACCCTGTCTCAAAAAACAAACATAAAAGAAAATGAAAAAAGCAACATCTTATGTGATGGGTTTGTTCTGAAAATCACAAGAGAGTGCATGTGCAAGGGCCCGGTACATAATAGGAGTTCAGTGGATGGTTACCCTTTTTTGTTGTTGTTTTTTTCCGGTACCGGGAATCAAACTCACGACCTCGCACTTGCCAGGCAGGCGCTGTGCCGCTGAGCTAAATCCCCAGCCCCCTGGATGGTTATTCTTAACAATTACCCCTGTGTTGAGAGTCTAACACATCTCACTGATTGAAAGATTTCTTTGCAGCTAACCACAGTGCCTCCTATAGCGGCTTTGGCTCCCAAATCCCAGGCTTGGGAGAAAGGACACCCATGCCTCTGCTTTCCCAAGCTGATTTTCTTTTTGAGACAGGGTCTCACTATGTAGTGCAGGCTGGCATTGAACTTGGTTATGTAGCCCAGGCTGGTCTCAACTGATGACAATCCTCCTGCCTCAGCCTTCCCAGTGGTGGGATTACAGGCATGTGCCACCACACCTGGCTCCCATGCTGATTTAGACACATACTACAAATTCACTGAGGCTGTTTTTTAAAGCAAAGTCTCACTATGTAGTTCAGGCCGACCTTGAACTTACTATGTAGCCTAGGCTGGCCTTGAACTTGCAGCAATCCTCCTAGCTCAGCCTTCCCAGTGCTGGAATTATAGGCAAGTGCCACTACACTTGGCATCAGGGCTTTTTTTTTTTTTTTTTTTTCTTTTTGAGACAGGGTCTTGAGCTCACTTTGTAGCCCAGGCTGGTCTCGAACTCGAAATGATCCTCCTGCCTCAGCCTCCCGAATACTGGGATTACAGGTGTATGCCACCAAGACCAGCTATTTTCTTTCTCTTTTTTTTTCAATAAGGCCTTTTTTATAAACTAAATTATGAAGAAATGTTGTTTAGAGACATAAACTCTGTCCTATAGACTGTCCCTTCTTCCCTCCATGTTTTATTTTGTTCTGTTTTGCAGCACGAGGGATTGAACCTTCACAGTGTACTACTGAACTACATCCCCAGTTCTTTTTCAATTTTTTTATTTTAAAACACGGTCTTGATAAATTGCTGAATTGCCAAAACTAGGCTCAAAATTGTGATCGTCTTGCCTCAGTCTCCCAGAGTGCTGGGGTTACAGGTGTACTTTACCCAGCTTCCCCCAATTTTTTTTACCACATTCCTCAGTTTTTCCAGTTGCTGTTACCCTGCCCCTTCCTTCCGTGGTGGCAAAGAGGTCCACCCAGAACTGAACACAGGGCTTCTTTAGGACCCACTGGCCTTGCTGCAGAGCACACCGGGGGCAGGCATTGACCTGCATTTCCTCCAGTCCGGGCCTGCCTGTGATCCTCACAGCTGGTGCCCTGCTTCCAGCACATGTCCTGGCAATTGAAGGGCAGAAGTGGTGGGAAGTGGGGAGAGGCTTTCTTTGCCTGCCTAAGGGACAGAGGAGAACTTCCTCCCTAGAGCAACTGGCAAGCTCCTGAGAGCAGAAGGTTTAAAAGCACCTGACATTGAGGGCAGGTCAACAACAACATGGGGGAGAAGTAAGAGAGATCTTGGGTTTGGCGGGCCATTTAGCACCCCCAAAGGCAGCACTGTTTTATCTTCTTGAGAAGTATCTCCCCCTACACACACACACACACACACACACACACACACGCTAGGGATCAAACCCAGGGTCTTCTGCTCTGTACTACATCCCTAGCCTTTTCTTCACTTTGTATTTTGAGATATGGTCTCACGAAGTCACCCAGGCTGGGCCCAAACTTGAGATCCTCCTGCCTCAGCCTTCCAGAGTGCTGGGATTACATGTGTGCACCATCATGCCCAGCTCCTAGAAAGCCATCAACACCCTTGATGGCTGGACATGGTAGTGCACTTCTGTAATCCCAGCACTTGGGAGGGTGAGACAGGAGGATTACATCAAGTCTGAGGCCAGCCTGGGCTACATAGTGAGTTTAAGGCCAGCCTGAATTACATAATGAGACCTTGACTCAAAAAGACAAAAAGACAAAACAAAAAAAATCACCCTTAATTACCAACTATGAAATGAGCCGGGCTAAGAACTTTTTCAGATGGCCTCAGGGAGCCTTACCATTGCCCTCGGTAGTCTGTCTGTTTGTATGTATGTAGGTATGTATGTATGTATTTTAGTTTCTTGAGACAGCATCTCACTCCATAGCACGTGGCCTTGAACTCACTACATAGCCCAGGCTAGCTTTGAACCTGTGGCGATCCTCCTGCCTCAGCCTCCTAAAAGCTGAGATTACAGGTGTGTAACACCACACCCAGCCACCCTGAGTATTAACTCCATCTGTAAACAAGTGAGCAAGCTCATAGAAGTTCAATAAGTAGCCCAAGGTCTTATTAAGTGAAGAACCAGAATTCAGACCTAAAGCTATGTAACTCTTGCCTAACCTGCCGTTTGCGTGGTGACCTTTCACTTTCTCCTCCTGGCTTGTCCCCATCATGCGCCCACCTACCCACCCCCTCTAGGAGTTTCTTTTCCTACAACTGGAGGAGGGATGGTCAGGATTTGCTCCATGGCACTAGAACTGGAATGTGCTCGCAGCCAGACAGCCTTCATGCTTCCTGAGTTTGGACGGGTCACGTTAGCTTTTGCTTTCTTTTCTTTATGGCGCGCCTTTTCTTTTGCTGACACCATCTGCAAAGGCACACGGAATCTGCTGTGGAAACGGCCTGAATTTCTGCTTCAGACACTTTTGTATTTCATCTGACCCTCCCACTTTCTAGCTTGTGATGTTGGGTGAATGAGTTATCTGAGCTTCAGCTTCCTCATCAGGAAAATGCCTTAACAGGCTTCCTAACTGAGACGAAAGAAAAAGTGTACGGGGAAATGCTTAGCGCAGGTCCTAGCTTCGTAAATCCAAGCTCCCTTTCCTCTCATCTAGCTCACACACACCCGGGAGGAGATCTAAGCCTAGGAAACATTCTGCTGACCTGAAGTTTTTGATAGGGCCACGGGGAGGGCCTCAGCCCAGAGCCTCCTGGCCCACTGGGGTCCCCTCTTCCATGCACCTGTCTTCCATCTCCCTCCCCCCGTGGCCATTCTTCTGGTGGGGCCACGGCGCCGGTGCGGCGATGGACCGGGCGGGCACAGAACAGGTGGGTGCAGGCTGGGTGTCCGGCGCTAGGACACAAGTGCTCTGTGTGTAGGGTGGGCGGAAGTCAGGGCGTTTGATCTGAATTCTAAAGGGCGTTGTTCAGAGGCCCACAAAGGCCCCATTGTGCAGACACTGGGTATAAAGCAGCATATGACTCCTCAGCACCCGGCGGTGATGAATTGCAACGCAGGCGCGGACTCAGGGACCACTCCCCCTCCACAGACATGAGACCATAGGGGACCTGTCTGGGTGGCCTCAGGAACAGGTGCTCCCCAAGGTAACAGCTCTGTTCGGTTTGCCCCAGGTCCGGAGTTAAGGAGGTAGGAATGGGGAGTCAGAGGGTGGCTGATGGCAGAAGAAGACGAGCCCGGTAAAGAAAGGGACTGGAGAGGACAGAATGTTGGATGAACGTGGCTCGGGGAAGTCAAGCTGAGGGGATGAGGAGGAGGAGAGCTTGGCAGGGGAGCCGGGGTGATGGGAAAGCTATGACTGGCCCTCGCTTCCTGCCACTGCCCCTTGGAAGGAGGGAGTGGGTCGAGTAGCATGGTGGGGCCCAGCTTTCTGACACTTTGCTTCGTGCCTTGTGCTTCGCAGGTGTGAATGAAGCAGGATGAACTGGACAGGTCTGTACACCTTGCTCAGTGGTGTGAACCGGCATTCTACTGCCATTGGTCGAGTGTGGCTGTCGGTCATCTTCATCTTCAGAATCATGGTGCTGGTGGTGGCCGCAGAGAGCGTGTGGGGTGACGAGAAGTCTTCTTTCATCTGCAACACCCTCCAGCCCGGCTGCAACAGTGTCTGCTACGACCACTTTTTCCCCATTTCCCACGTGCGTCTGTGGTCCCTGCAGCTCATCTTAGTTTCTACCCCAGCTCTCCTTGTGGCCATGCACGTGGCTCACCAGCAGCACATAGAAAAGAAAATGCTGCGGCTTGAGGGCCACGGGGACCCCCTACACCTGGAGGAAGTGAAGAGGCACAAGGTGCACATCTCAGGAACACTGTGGTGGACCTATGTCATCAGCGTGGTGTTTAGGCTCCTATTCGAGGCTGTCTTCATGTACGTCTTCTACCTGCTCTACCCTGGCTACGCCATGGTGCGGCTAGTCAAGTGTGAGGCCTACCCCTGTCCCAACACAGTGGACTGCTTTGTGTCCCGCCCCACCGAGAAAACCGTCTTCACTGTCTTTATGCTGGCTGCCTCGGGCATCTGCATCATCCTCAATGTGGCCGAGGTGGTGTACCTCATCATCCGGGCATGTGCCCGCCGAGCACAGCGCCGCTCCAATCCACCCTCCCGCAAGGGCTCGGGCTTTGGCCACCGCCTCTCACCTGAATACAAGCAGAATGAGATCAACAAGCTGCTGAGCGAGCAGGACGGCTCCCTGAAAGACATACTGCGCCGCAGCCCTGGCACCGGGGCCGGGCTGGCCGAGAAGAGCGACCGCTGCTCGGCCTGCTGATGCCACGGTCCAGGCAACCTCCCGCCCCACGCCCCCTCCCTGCCTTGGGCCTGCCCTTCCTTCTCCCCTGCTGGTGCACAGGCCTAGGCCTGCTAGGAATTACCCCATCAGAACCTTCCTGTCCTCCCTCCTCCCTTTCCTCCCAGGGCCTTCTGTCTGAGGAGCTGGAGGGGTGGGAAGCTGGAGGCCACCTTGATGCCAGTGCTCAAGGTGACTGGGGGTGTGGGCAGGTCTTCTTGCCTACACCCCTTCCTCTTCTCTCTCCCTCTCCCTGGGACCATTGGGCACAAGAGATGAGATGCTCTGACAACGTCTCCAATGATGAAACTAATTTTAACCCGTGCTGTCAGGTACCCCATTTCTGGAGTCACATCAGTGGGGAGGGATGTGGGCAAGTGGAGTAGAGGAGGGGTGCCGTGGCCGTGGCCGTGTGGGTGGAGAAGGGAGGGTAGCAGCAGCAAGCACAAGGAAAAGAAAGGCACATCTGGGGCGAGGGAATTAGGGAAGGAGGAGCAGGCAGACGAGTGGGGGTTGTTCAAGGCCGCCCCTATCTCCAGCCCCCAAGGCCTCACTCTGCCTGAAATGTTACACATTAAACAGGATTTTACAGTACATGAAGACATGGCTGTGTGTTTGTCAAAGTTCTTTCTCCTGCAACCCCTGACCTCCCCCTGGATGAGCTGGGGTGACTGGCTTTTTGCTGATCAAGAAAGGAAGAAGGCAAAAAAGGAGTGATTTGAAGCTGCAGATGAGGAGCTGCTGCACTCCTGGCTGGGCAAAACAAGACCCTGAGCCATTCTCTTCTGCTTTTTGTTCTCATTGCTGTCTTTGTTTTTCATTTTTCATAGCTTTACTGGGATCTAATCCACATACCTCCTCTCCTCCCTGTGATTTTAAACCATTAAAATGACAACTCTCCCTAGAGAGGCAGGAAATGATAGAGAAATTTCTTACATTTGAGAGAGCGGCACACATCCTCTGGGTACACCGGCAAGCCCTTCTGCCGCACTCGGGGAAGGCTGTCCCCTTACTCCGTGGAAGCCCCGCATTCCCCACCCCACGGGCCACCAGTCAGCTGACACAATGACTCCGACTCCTCTCCACCGAACCTAGTCCCTACTTCTAGCCTTCTCCCCAGTTTCTTTCCCTCGACTGATTTCTGAGTCAACCCCCATTGCCCAGAGAGCCCTCCTCCGCAGGTCAACATATCAGAGGTCACAGCAGCAGTTTCCTGTCCAGTGCACCCGCCAGCAGTGGTAGGAAAAGCTCCAGGCTGGAAAAACTGCAAGGCAGGAATTAGGAGACCTGGATGAAGCTGGGTCCAAGGCCCAGGTGTGGCACTTACTAGCAAGGCATCCTGTTCCGTTCCCCAAGCCTGTTTCCTGGTGAGCAAACAAGGCTCAGCTTAGTACACCGCTGGGCTCTTTTCAACACTCTGTGCTTCTGGGATCCCCAAAAGACTTCTGCAGCTTCACAGGGCTTTCCCATCTCTGAGCTACTGCCTTCACCCATGGTCCCCCAGTCAAAGTTTCCCCGTGCCAGGCACGTTTCCCTCCTGAGCTTCTCTGCCTCTTACGAGTAGAAAGCACTTCCACTCCCTCTCAGAGTATGTGGGAAGTATATCAGCAAGGAAAAATCAAGCATAATCTCAATCAGAATTGTTCTCCCTCTAAGTACTCTTCCTTTCAGAGAAAAAGCATGGAAGAGTTATTCCTTCAAAGAAATTTCTCCCTTAGAAAAGAGGGAAGCTGGGCATGATGCATGGCTGTATACCCAGCACTCAGGAGGTTGAGGCAGGAGAATCTCAAATTTGAGTCCAACCTGGACTACACAGTGAGTTCAAAGACAGCTTGGACTACCTAGTGAGACCTTGTCACAAACAACCAAAACTAAAAAATTCTTTCAGAAACAAAAGGAAGTCAGGTGAGGTGGCACACACCTGTCATCCGAGCACTTGGGAGGCTGAGGCAGAAGGGTTACTGTGTGTTTGAGGTCAACCCGGGCTACATAATGAGTTCAA
>NW_004955475.1:10789410-10794894 GCF_000276665.1 Chinchilla lanigera
AATCCCAGAGGGTTTCCCCACTCTTAAAAATACTCCTTTCCTGAAAGAATTTTCTTTCTTCCTAGAAACTGACATGACACACTGTCAGAGGAGGGATCCGCACTCCACTCAAGGTGGCAGAAGATTCCTTTTCTTGTGGAGACCCAACCCCATCAAGAGAAAGATTTTTCTCTTAGTCCATGAGGGACCCTCACATCCTCCCCATAGTAAGAAATACTAAACCCCCTATCACCTCAGAAATCTAGTTTGTCTTTAAAAGATTCTACCAATCCCTCTTGGAAAGAGGTTCCAATTCCAGATTAAGGCTTTCCTCTCCAGGGGGCAGTGGTGGGACAAAAAAAAGCTATCAGCCTGGGTGTTAACAGCTGAGGGAGGACATGCTTGCTTCTTTCAGACAGGATCCCGCTATGTAGTTTGGCCTGGCCTTGAATTCACTGTGTAGCCCAGGTTGGCCTGGAACTTGTGGCAATTCCTCCCGAGTGCTGGGGTTACAGGCATGTGCCACCACGCCCAGCTCCAGGACATGCATTCTTGTGTCCTATGAACCAGGTGGGAGCAGGTTGAGGGAACTTTGAGGGGGAATTAGTGGATTCATTGTCTCGGGGAGGTAAGCGGAGGGTCAAGCTGATCATAGGACTTTTTTTGAGGCCTTGTCACAGGAGTGTAAGGGAGAGAAATTGAGGCAAGTGGAACTTAGTACGTGTCACAGAATAGATAATGTGCTGAGTGAGCAGGGTAAGGGACAGGGCATTGGAATTAGGAGACCTGGCTCTCCACTGATTAGCACTATCCCCTCAGATACATTATACTCACCCTTTCCGGGTCTGTTTCCTCATCTGCAGTATAGGGCTTAGAGCTTGGCATGATGATGCACACCTGTGATCCCAGCACTCTGGAGGCTGAGGCAGGAGGATCTCTGCAAGTTTGAGGCCAGCCTGTGCTACACAGTGATGAGTTCAAGGTCAGCCTGAACTACATAGTGAGACCCTGCCTAAGTATATATATTAATATATATAATATATAATATGATTTATAACAACCTTTCTGTCTTTCACAGCGCTTTTGTTAGAACCAAACAAGACATGGTCAGCTGGAAATGTAACTCAGTGATACAGTGCTTGCCTAGCTTGTATCAGGCCTTGGGTTCAAGCCCCAGCACAGCCAAAACAAGATATGCTCAAAACCTGGTTATAGCCAGGTGTGCTGGAGCAGCCTATAATCCCAGCACTCAGAAGGCTGAGCAGGAGGATTGCCGTGAGTTCAAGGCCAGCCTGACCCTATCTCAAAAAAAAAAAAAAAAAGATTTGTTGTAAGCTATAGAGGAGGTAAGATAATTTTCTAAGCACTGAGATCATGCATGGCCTTAAAGCAAAACAGAACATTTCGAGCTCTAAAAAGAAGTGAGACTGATTCAGCCAGCTGAAACTGGTGCAAAAGAACTTGGTAATAATAGGGAGCCAGGCATGATGGCATACTCATAATCCCAGCACTTGGGAGGTGAGGGGGATCAGGAGTTTGAGGCCAGCACGGACTACATAGTGAGATCTTGTCTCCAAAAAAAAAAAAAAAAAAAGGAAGAAAGGAAAAGAAAAACAAACCTGGCAATAACGGGATTGGCTCCCCCACGAAGCAGATAGCAGTACAAACAGCAAAGTCTAAAAATATTGCAAGGCCAGGGATGTAGCTCAGTGGCATAAGCGCTTGCCTGGCAAGCCTGAGGTCATGAGTTCGATTCCTGGTACTAAAAAAAAAAAGCAAATAAAAGATATTGCAAATTTGAGGATAATCCAATGAAAGGTCAATTTTTAAGGGGTCTAATCTGGGGGCAGAAAAGCCGTATAACAGGAATTTCTTGCACATTGTCATAATACTGGTGTTTTTAGGGAGATCTGTAGTCTTTTAGATGTGTCTATGTGGAGAGATGCCAGAAGCCACAGTAAAGGGATAGAGTCCACTCCTGAAGAAAGAGACTGGCTGAACTAGGGGTGTAGTCAAGGCCTCAGCCAGCTGATTTGAGATTTCAGAGCAAGCTGCAGTATCCATAGAGAATTGGCATGGCAACCACAAACCGATTCAGATGCTCAATCAGATAGCCTGGGTGCACACAGTGGGGGACAGAGGGAAATGCTTGCTCCAGTTATGATTCCGCAATACTTAAATGCCAAGCCTGACCTGTGGTACACAAGGGGCTGCACAATGCTCCCAAACTGGGCTCCCTTTGACTCCTGGACTAGGCCAGGCTGAACCTACAGGATCAAGTAGGGAAAGGATTGAGGCATTCCAGAAGGAGGGGATAAAGCAGGCAGAACACACAGACATCTGAAACGGTATTGGGTATCCTCAGAGTTAGACAAATAATCTGCTGTAGAGGATTCATGGGGTGGAATGGATAAAGGAAAGGAGGCGGGTAAACTATGACCAGATCATGATGGGGCTTGTGTGTTATTAGGAGTGGTTAGTAGACATTCTAGGTACAGGAGAAATCATTAGGGGTTTTGCTGTTTTTGCAATACTGGGGATTGTTTTTGTTTGTTTGTTTTTATCTTTTTGAGACAGACCTTCACTATGCAGTTCAGGCTGGCCTTAGAACCATTTTGTAACCCAGGCTGTCCTCAAATTCCAAGCGATCCTCCTGCCTCAGCTTCCTGAGCGCTGGAATTATAGCTGTACACCACCATGCCTGGAAGTACTGGAACTGAACCCAGGCCTTTTGCACTGAGCTACATCCTCAGCCCTTTGTTTATGTTGAGACAAGTTCTTACTAAATTGCCCTGGCTAGGCTTGAATTTGGGATCCTCTTGCCTCAGCCTCCCAGAGTGTTGGGATTATAAGCATACCAACATGCCTGGCACTATTAAGGGTTGCTGAGAAGTGACATCTTCAGCTTTGTGTGTTGGGAAGCTCACTCTGACAACTGCACGGAGAATGGACTGGGGATTATAAAAGACTAGGGGCAGAATGGCCAGTTAAGGAGCGTTTGTGATAGCCCAAGTGGGGCCTGTAGAACCATGATAAGTGGCAGAGGAATAAGAAGCCCATCTCCTTTGTCTCACCTCCTACTACAACCCTCCCCACCCCTCTCCCACGCAGTCTTTGCTCTAGTCACAGCCCATACACTCTACTCCTTCAAGACTCTGAACCTTCACAGGGCAGGAGAGAGCCTTTCTGGATACAGAATCTACAACAATAGCTGGGTGTGATGACACACACACCTGTAGTCCCAGCGCTCGGGAGGCTGAGGCAGGAGGATCAAAGCCAGCCGTGGCTACATAGTAAGTTCAAGACCAGGCTGGAATTCATAGTGAGACCCTGTCTCAAAATCATAAAGATTTTCAAAAATACGAAACAAAGGCTGGCGTTGTAACTCAGTGTGAAGGCCCTGAGTTCAATCCCTCGTACTGAAAAAGAAAAAAAAAAATCTACATCAGAATTTGATATCTGATGGGGGGGTAAAGGTCCCCCAGGGGAGCCAAAAGTAATTTGCAAGTTTCCTTCCCCTCCCTTAACTGGAAAACTTAATCTGTCAACTCTGGACACATGTGTCATTTCCTCTTTGAAGCCTCTGTTGTCTCTCCCCCAGACCAAGGCCCTCAGAGGAGTGAGTGTTCCCTACCACTCTGAATTCCCACAATATATCATAGTACATGACAGTGAGAATGCTTATCAAGTCATGTAGCAATCGCTTACATAAGCCTAACACATAGTAGGTGCTTCAACGGGGCATAGTGGTACATCCTTGTAATCCTAGAGCTAATTAGGAGGCTGAGACAGGAGGATTGTTTGAGGCCAGTCTAGGCAACTTAGTGAGACCCTGTGTCAAAATAAAAAATAAAAGGGACTGGGGATGCAACTCAGTGCAAGATCCTGGGTTCAATCCCCAGTATCCCTACCCCAAAACAGATCCACAACATAGCCTGTGGACATAAGGGCTGCCAGGAAGAGGGTGCAGGCACTATAAACACATGCAAAGGTTCAGAGTCTTGAAAGAGTGGAGTGCATGGGCTGTGACAAGAGCAGAGAATGCAGGGATGGGATGTGGGAAAGGCTGTAGTAGGAGATGAGACAAAGGAGACTGAGCTAGCCCATGAAAGGTCTCATAGATATATAGAAGTTTGCACAGGAGTTTGAACTCTATGGTATCAAGTGTAGGAACACTTCTGATTTAAAACTTACGCCCCAGGGTGCACATGTGCATGCCTGTGTGGTGCTCCGTGGTAGGACACATGCCACATGCCACAGGCTTAGTATATACAAGGCCATGGGCTCCATTGCCAGCACAGAAAAAAATATCAGGCCCCTACTAGACTAACAGACAACCTTGCAGGCCTGATTATAGATGGACTGTGGAGATCTTGAGGTGATCCAGGCCAAAACAGACTGGTACATAAATAAATGCATGAAAGTTGAGGGTTTCTGGGGGTTACGCATGCCTGTAATGCCAGCACTCAGGAGGCTGAGGCAGGAGGATTGCCACCAGTTTGAGGCCATCCTGGGCTATAAAGTGAGTTCAAAACTAACCTGAACTACATAATGAGACCCTGTCTCAAAAACAACAATGAGAGAGAAAGAGAGAGAGAGAGAGAGAGAGAGAGAGAGAGAGAAAAGTTAGTTGAGGGTAAACTATGTAAGAAAGGGCAGAATGATTTGACAATAGACTCCAAAGAGAAAAGGAAACTGACACAGGATAATGACCAACTGTTCTGTGATTCAACTGAAGCCCCAGAGAAAAGCCAGTTTAGTCTAGCCATTAAGAATATGGTTCCACCAGGTGTAGTGGTGCACACCTATAATCCCAGCACTTGGGAGGCTGAGGCAGGAGGATTGCTGAGAGTTCGAGACCAGCCTGGACTACAAAGTGAGCTCAAGGCCAGCCTGAACTGCATAGCAAGACCCTGTCTCAAAAAGACAAATAAAAAAAAAAGAAAACCTTATGTGCCAGGCGTGGTGGTGTACACCTGTAATCCCAGCACTCAGGGAGGCTGAGGCAGGAGGATTCTTGCAAGTTCTAGACCAGCCTGGGTTACAAAGTGAGCTCAAGGCCAGTCTGAACTGCATAGTGAGACCCTGTCTCAAAAAGACAAAAAGAAGAACATGGTCCCACCAGGCGTGGTGGCACACACCTGTAATCCCACACTCTGGGCTGAAGAGGCAGGTGGGTCGCCAAGAATTTGAAGCCAGCCTGGATTACATAGTGAGTTCAAAATTAGCTTGAGCTACATAGCAAGACCTTATCTAAAAAAAAAAAAAAAGAGAGAGAGAGAAAGAAAGAAAAAACAACATGCTCCAAGCTATGGTATCACTTTCCGTGATAGCCCATACTGTGGTTCCCAGAGCAGACATAGTGCATACTTTTATCTTTGCTCTCTCCCTCTTTTTCTGTTTACTTGGCCCAGGCTCACTCTGCACAGCCAGTTTCTCTCCCACTCTTCACTCTTGTTTTCTGAAATAAACTTTGCCACTGAAAAAAAAAAAAAAAAAAAAAAA
>NW_004955475.1:10797307-10816833 GCF_000276665.1 Chinchilla lanigera
GCTCCCCGCCCGAGGCTCCCCGTGCGCTAGGGGCCCACCCTCAGGGAGCCACCAGGCAGGAAGCTAGCCAGCCGGAAGACTGGCGCTCCCCGCCCGAGGCTCCCTGTGTGCCGGAAGTCCTCCGTCCAGGGGAACGACGAGGTCGGGAATGAGTTGCCAGTCCGAAGACCCCAAAAGACCGGCGCTCCCCGCCCGAGGCTCCCCATGCACAGGGGGCCCACCCTCTGGGAGCCAGCAGGCAGGAAGCTAGCCAGCCAGAAGGCTGGCACTTAGAATGGACAATTTAATGACTTAGCAAGACCCTGTCTCAGAATAAATTTTGAAGGGTGGGCTAGAAAAAAAGAGTCAAAGGTTTTCAACACATAGAAATGATAAGTAGAGAAAAAAGGAAAGAAATAAGTAGCTGGGCATGGTGGTGCATGCCTGTAATCCCAGCACGGGGGAGGCTGAGGCAAATGTTCACAAGTTCAAGGTTCAAGACCAGTGTGAACTGCAGAGCGAGACTGTCTCAAAAAAAAAAAAAACAGAGAAACTGCAGAGATACACCAACCATGGGGGCATATGCATGTAATCCAAGCACTTGGGAGGCTGAGGTAGGAGGACCATGAGTTTGGGGTCAGCCTGGGCTGTATAAAAAGACTTTGTCTCAAAAGAAACAAACAAAACAAAACAAACTGCTGAGCTAGAACTAAAACTTAGCAACTTAGTAAGAGCTGTCTCAAAATACAACCTAAAAGAAGAACTGGGGATGAAGTTCAATAGTGGTGGGTGGAGCCGGGCATGGTGGCGCACGCTTGTAATCCCAGCACTCGGGAGGCTGAGGCAGGAGGATCCTTGTGAGTTCGAGACCAGCCTGGGCTACAAAGTGAGCTCAAGGCCAGCCTGAACTGCATAGCGAGACCTTGTCTCAAAAAGACAAAAAAAAAAAAAAAGATAGTGGTGGGTGGGAGGAGAAAGCAAATTCAACAGCCTGAACTACATGGTGAAACTGTCAAGAGAGAGACAGAGACAGAGATAGAGCGACACAAACACAGAGACAGACAGGGAAAGACAGGAAGGAGGGAGGGAGGGAGGGAGGAAGAAGGAAGGAAGGAAGCAAGGAAGGAAGGAAGGAAGGAAAGTTTAAGGTCTTCCCTTGGCCTGGGCTGCAAGGAAGCTTTCCACAATGCTACACCACTGGTGTCCTACAGATTTCACACTCCTCCTCCTCTGGTCTCTCCCTCTTGGTTCCTTTCTCTGATTAACTAGAAACATTCCCCACTGTATTTTTTTTCAGTACTGGGGATTGAATCCAAGAGTGCTCTTCCACTGAGCTACATCTCCAGTGCTTTTTATTTTGTTTATTTATACACATTTTGGAGTACTAGGATTGAACCCAGGGCATTTGCACTGCACCACACCTCCTGTGAGTCTCCTCCTCAGCCTCTTGAGCAGCTGGGAGTACGGGTGTGCCCACCATGCCCGGCTCTTCTACTTTTCCAAATGACCTCATCCACTCCCAGAGCTTCAGCCAAAAGCACTTGGGAGATGGCATGCATGCATGCATTCATTCATTCATTGTTATGACTCGTGTCTAGATGTCGCCCAAAGCCTCGTGCCATCACGGGGGCAGGCTTTTCAGAGGTGGCTGGATCTAGAGCGTGTGGTGCTGGGGTCAAGTGTGTGATTATTCCATCAGTCCACTGACTGGTTTGCCATAGTTCTGGCTAGGATTAAGGGTGAGAGTGCTATACCCACCCTAGGGCATGTGGCCCACATACAATATAAGGGACAGGCAGGCATGGTGGCACACGCCTGTAATCCCAGCACTCGGGAGGCTGAGGCAGGAGGATTGTTGTGAGTTTGAGGCCAGCCTGGGCTACAAAGTAAGTTCAAGACCAGCCCGAACTGCATATTGAAACCCTGTCTCAAAAATATCAAAATACATATATATATACATATATGGGGCAGAAAGAGGGCTAATGTGCTCTTGCCTGCCTGCTTGCCATGGACTTATTTCCCCTCTGTGATGCCCCTCTGCCAGGCCACCCTGCCTTGGAGCCAGCCGACTATGGACTGAAATATCTACAAACTGTGAGCCAAATAAACTTTTCTGGGTATTTGGCCTCAGCAAGTAGAAAAGTAACTAAGACATTTATTTTATTTCTATTTATTTATTTATTTAAACACACACAGCTAGGGATGGAACCCAGGGCCTCATATACACCAGGCCAGTGCTCTACCACTGTGAGCTACACACCAGCCCCTGAATAACTTCTAAACTGACATCTCATTTCTCTTCTAAGCCTCAGACCTAAATTTCTAACTGCCTAGTGTATACGGTAACACCTAGCATCGTTATTTGCTCTTTCATATCCATGTTCTCATCTGACTTTTCCAACAATTCTGTGAGAAAGTCAAGGCAGAACATGAACCCATATTTTAGGAGTAGCTCAAAAAGGTAGGTTTGCCCAAGTTTCTATGGCAGTACTATCTCTAGAACCTTAAATTGGGATGTTCTGCCGGGCCATGCTGTATAGCCCATCACATGGGTGTTTCAGTGGAGTCTCGAACTCAACATGGTCAAAACCTCTGATCAAAAAATAAAATAAAACAAAATTCTTGGGCCGGGGACATAGCTCAGTGGCATAAGCGCCTACCTGGCAAATGCAAGGTCCTGAGTTTGATTCCCGATACCAAAAAAATAAAATAAAACCTCTGATCAACCTCCTCCTACCCTGATTTAAAAAAAAAAAAAATGAATCTGGGCATGGTGGCGCACGCCTGTAATCCTAGCACTTGGGAGGCTGAGGCAGGAGGATCGTTGTGAGTTCAAGGCCAGCCTGACTGCATAGCAAGACCCTGCCTCAAAAAGACAAAAAAAATGTAAACAACAATAACAAATCTGCTTCTGTTTCCTATCTTGGTTAAAGGTGTCTCTCCCAATCATCTATGATAGAAACCTGGGGTTCATGCTTAATTCTTTCCTCTCTGCCAACCTTCCCTTCCAGTCATTCATTAGGCCCTGCAAAACTTATTTTGACTCCATCCTGTCTTCCTGTCCCTATCTGCATACCCCCTGGAGGCCCACGAATCTCTCAGCTACAGTCTCGCACCCATCTCCACAGGCTGTTAGGCGTGCTCCCTCATCCTTCCTGTTGTTCTAAGGAACTTCTCCCCAAACCAAGGCATCTGAGCCTGCCGTTTCCTGGTTGGGAAATCTCAACCCTACACTTCTCAACCCTACACCTGTGGTGTCAATTCCTCCGTCTTCAAGAGCACGTCAAAAAAAAAATTTTCAAAAAAAAAAAAGCACGTTAAATGCTACCTCCATCAGTAAACTCACATACCCTCCCCACATGAAACGAGTTTCTTATTCCCCCTCCCTTCCGTAGCATTTTTTCTTTCATTCTGTATGTACTGGCTGTTCTTACCCCTGCCTGGAAGCCTACTGGAGACAGGAATGTCTACTCGTTGTCCTTCATTCTTTCTCCCTATGTGTGTTTTATTTTGTTTTGGAGACAGAGTTTCACCTTGTAGTTCGGGCTGGCCTCAAACTTGTGACAATTCTCCTGACTCAGCCTCTTGAGTACTGGAATTACAGGTATGTGCCACTATAACTGGCTATAATCTGTTTTTTTGTTTTCTTGAGTCAGAGTCTTGCTATGTAGTTTAAGCTGGCCTTGAAATTGCATATTTAGCCCAGGTTGGCCTCACACTCACAGCAATCCTCCTGCCTCAGCCTCCCAAGTGCTGGGATTACAGGCACGTACCACCATGCTTGGTAATCTTTGTCTTTTCTAAAACATGTAATCTAGGTCCTTAAACTTTCTGGGTCCTTAATAGATGGCTGTTGAATATTTTTTTCTTCCATGTTTGGAAACTTTTTTTTCATTATGTGTAAACTTGTTATTAAAAAGGACATTTCTAGCCAGACATGGTGGCATATGCCTGTAACCCTAGCACTCAGGAAGCTAAAATAGGACTGCCAAGAGTTCAAGGCCATCCTGGGCTACATAGTGAATTTAAGGCCAGCCTGAACTACATAGCAAGACCCTGCCTCAAGAACAAAAACCAACTTTGTTTGTAACTCTGTATTGTGCTTGTGATATGTTGTAAAATGTTGTATGTCTGTTAATGTTTCCCTCCTTTTATCTTTAAAAAAAAAAACAAAACAAAAGAACCATGACACTTCTAGTAGGTTCATTTAGTGAGGTATGCAAGAATGATTCTCAAACTGAGATGGGAGACCTGACCTTACACTTTGAGGGAGCTGAAGTTATACAGTGTTGTTGGTCTATGCTCCTCAGCCCTCCAAACATCACTCTCCCTCCTCCAGAGAAGGCAAAGGACAATTTTAACTCTTTATTTGAAACAAACAATTTTAGAGACAGAAGGTTAGTTTTGACAACAACTTCTCACTACAACACAAGGGCAGGCACGGCTCACTGAAGGGATAAGCCAGGAGCCTCAGAACAATATATACAATTTAAACAATGGCTAAACTGATGACAGTTATAAAAACACAAAAAAGAGGCTGAGGAACAGCAAAGCCAATAGGGAAAGAACTGGGTACCCCTTTGTGGGACACTAATAGTTTTCTGGGACTAGAAAGGCAAGGTGGGAAAGGAGATGTAGATAGAAGGGGCAGGAACAACCCCAACAGCTCCTCTCGGACCCCATCCTGCATGACCCAGGCCCCCATAGGTTTGGCCTGGCTCTCATGATAAAGGAGAACAAAAACAAGGAACCCAGCTTCAAACCAAGTCAGAAGGTAGTTTTGCCTTGGGAGCTCTGCCCATGGATTTAAAGGGAGGCAGTTACAGAGGGGCTAAGCTTGTGGACACCGTGGCTCATGCCAACCTAAGACGGCAGAGAGAGACAAACACATAAACCAAGGGTCAGGAGTCTACACAACAGGAGTCTGCTCCCCATACTTAAAGAGTCATTCTCTGCCTTTGAGGAAAAGAAAGCATTTGGAACTCTTAAAACTGTTGCATCAAGGGTTGGTGCTTACTGGGGTGGGGTGGGGGCATGGTGGTGAGAGGGCGCCAAAACCCAATTATCTTATGGGAGGGAAGTGTTTCCAAGCTCTGTGTTTTAGGTAAATGGTCCCCTTGTTACTTTCATCATTCACCTTTCAGACGAGACCCTTTCACATGGTACCATGGTACTGGGGAAGAGGAAGAAGGGAGAGGGCACAGGGCAGAGAAGGCAGCTTTGTTCTTCCCTAGGTCAGACTAGGAATAAGGGGCTTCATCTACACAGGTGGATCAGGAAACCCAAAGCCAACAGGATCACCAGAGCTACTGACACTCCATCCAGAGTCTGGCCCCAGGAAAAAGGATTTACTCTGAAGCACAAAGAAAGTGAGCCAGCTGGTTTTTGCCCATCACTGGGGAGCTAGCCCTGATACGAGGCCCCGTGGTTGTCAAGTAGTACTGAAGAAGGTAAGTCAGCAGTTCCCAGGGAAGGCAAGGAATGGGCGAGTAGAAAGGGGTAGTCAGGGCCCTTCAGAATGAGTAGCACTGGTTCCTGGGCCATTCACCCTGCAGGACAGGACCACAGGATGGACACTGATGTGAAAGATGGACACAGGTGGCACATGGCCTCAGTCCAGGTCTTCTTCCCCAGGACGACCCAGTTCCTCATAAATTTCCCGCACAGCCAGAATGCGATTGAGCATGCTCTCCAACATGCTACGGTCCATGGGGATCACAGAATACCAAAGAGGCGACTCAGCGATGCAGGACCGTTCGGGTTGCAGGTAGAACACATCGTTTCGAGTCCGGAGGCTTTCAGGACTACAATGGGGCGCAGGGAACACAGAAGATCAGTACCAAGGCAAAGAAGATCCCTTGGGTCTGTGTGCCGAAGCCATTCCCAAAAACCCTCCAACTCACCATTTTGAGAGATAAAACTCATAGAACTTGACAGGGCAGCGGAGGGGATTCATGCGGTTCTCACGTTGCTCTAAGATAGGGGCTTCATCTTCTCTCTTTCTTTTCCCAGGACCCGTATCTGTAGAGGAGGAAAATGACCTAGACTCATTAAAAGTACAGGCTCATGGAGGGTGTTGTGGCGCACACTGTACTTCCAGTACTTGGGAGGCTGAGGCAGGAGGATCATTGCGAGTTCAAGTCTGGCCTGAACTACATAGTGAGACCCTGCCTCAAAAAACCAAACCAAGGGGCCAGGGATGGAGCTCAGTGGCACAGTGCCTGCCTGGCAAGCATGAGGCTGTGAGTTCAATTCCCAGTACTACAAAAAAAAAAAAAAAGAGTAGGCTCAACAAGCTACCTTCCAGAGGATAATTCGGGACATAAGGGGAAGGTCTTGGGGCACAACATACAAACTCAAAAAGAAATAAGGGGAAATTGAGGATGTAGCTCAGAGGTAGAACACTTGCCTAGTACATGCATGGTCCTGATTTCTATCCGAAGCACCACAAAGATGAGTGTTTGTGTGTGTGTGTGTGTGTGTGTGTGTGCATGTGTATGTGTGTGTATCAGTCTCTCCAGGGCTGGAGATGTAGCTCAGTGGCACAGCACCTGCCTGGCAAGTGCAAGGCCCTGAGTTCTATTCTTGGTACCAAAAACAAAAACAAAACAAAAAGCTTGCATCAATCTCTCCATACCAACCAAACACTCTGTAGGGGTGCTGCTTGGCAGCCTACCTGCCTCCCCATTCTTACCGCCAAAGTCTCTCTTTAAAATCTCCCCCAAGTTGATATCTTAAAGAGGTGAAAGAAGCTACACAATACAGAGGGATGAAAGAGACCCTGTTGCAATGTGGGGCTTGCCTTCCAGGACAGAGACACAGCGTTAGCCCCTCCAACCCCATGCATCAGTCCAGGTAGAGGTGCAGGTCCAGAGAAGGGACCTTAGTACCCACAGACAGGACACAATTCCAGGGCCAGACAGAATGGAAGCTAAGATAGTTTCTAAATCATAGAAAGCCTGTCACTCACTCTGTTGATTCTCTCTGACACCCCGATGCATCTTAGCAGCTTTCTACACATCTAGCCCCCCGAAACATTAGGTAAGCGAACAAACTGCCTTGAAATGAAGAAATATGGGGAACGGGCAGCCAGGTGACCTCCTACTTATGCAATAGCCACTGCCTGACAGCTAGGACTGGCTGTTTTCACCTTTTCTGCAAACACAGGAAAAAGAGGGAAGCTGGTGACACGAGAGGGCCAACTTGCAAGAATGGTGTAGCGTGGTAGGAAAGTAGAGATGCAGCAAAAACAAAGGAGGGGGACAGCTTCATACCTCGCCCTTTCCTCTGGCGGACTGGGGCGTAGTAGCGGATGCTCACCACCTTGGTGGTGCCTCGAGGTGTAGTACACTTGCGTGACTGCCGCACCACATTGGTGAAAGAGAGCTGCATGTGTTCCTCAGCTGTCTGCAGTCCAAAAAACTTAGTGTTGAAGAACATGAGGGTGTTGAGAAGGACAAAGGGTGAGTAGACCCCCAGCTGCTTGCACTCCCAGAGATGCTCTTCCTCCACTCGTGAGAACACTGTATCTGCAATAAGCAAGGGGAGAGGCCGCTCAGAATGGACTACCCAAACCCAACTGCTTCTCCCAAGCTCGAGTCCTGTGCATGCATACTTACCAAACACTTGTCATTTGGGGAGTGACCATTATATAAAGACCCTGACACTCAGCTGTACTACACAACAACTCAGCATTTTTATACACTTTCTACCTGCATTTGGAGCTTCTCTCACATCCTCAAGTTGTAAGCAGGTAGACATAAACCTTGAAGTCTTGCAACATCAGGAGTTCTTTCTTTACTTACCACCCAAACCTGAGCCATCTTTTTTTTGTCCCAGAGATAACTCTTCAGACCTAAGGTATTTACTGTTTTTGTTTTTTTGAGACAAGGTCTCGTTTTGTAGTTCAGGATGGCTTTGAACCGATTACATAGGTTGGCCTCCAACTTGCACTGATCCTCCTGCCTCAGTCTCCCAAATGCTGGGATTATAGGCATGTGCCACCACGCCCAGCTACACCTAAATCTTGATTCTCTCCTCATATTCAAGGGCAGGGGCTCCTGCTCCTCTAGCTCTAAACCCTGAGGCACCCAATTACATGTTCTTGCCCTTGAACCCTTTATGAAAAATGGTAGGCCTCTGTGTGGGAAAAAGAGAAGAAAGGGAACTTCTAAGATTGCTAAGTCCCTGTCCCTTACTGTTGGGGAGAAGAGTGGGCTGCCAGGTACTCAGGGACTTGTTGAGTTCTTGAACGAAGGTCAGGTAGTAAAGGTCCGTGAAAATGTTCACCATGCGGTTATTTTCAAGCAAGTACTGGAGAAAGGAAAAAGACACATATTGGGGCTGGGGATACAGCTCAGTGGCACAGTGCCTGCCTCGCAAACATGAGGTCATGAGTTCGATTCCAGGTACCACCAAAAAAACAAAACAAAACAAAACACATAAAGCCAGACTTGTAAGTCTTAAAGGAAAGACAGCGATGCTGAAGGCCCCAGGCCTGGTTCCTACACCTCTGAAGTATGAGGCTTTGCCAGACGAGGAGCAGGCTTGGAGAAAATACTCCTCAGAAACCCAGACTCTCTTGTCAGTGTGACTGACCTCTCCCAGTGAGAACTAAACATCACCCTACCACCCAAGGAGCCCAGTCCCATTCGTACTTCTCCTCTGACAATGGGTTCAAGACAAAGGGGAACCGGGGCTGGGGATTTAGCTCAGTGGCAAAAGCGCCTGCCTGGCAAGCTCAAGGTCGTGAGTTCGGTTCCCGGTACCGGAGAAAAAAACCAAAAAAAAAAAAAAAAAAAAAAACCAAGACAAAGGGGAACCACATAGCAATGAAGACTGCTCCTTGACTAACAGTCCCAGTATCAAGCTCTGATTATGGGAGTACTGACATTTCACGTCCTATTTTTTTACAAGAGGTTAAAGCCAGCTGCCTGTTTGGGGTAGGAGACCAATGTAGTTCTAGTAGGACCCTGCCTGCTCTGTTGAAAGTGACAGGAAACAAGATGGTGTGCAAGGGGTACCTGCTGGATGCCAAGACACAGATAGTAGATACTGTCAGGTTCGTATCGTTCACCGTTGGGTCGAGTGATTTCTCTCACGAATTGGGCCAGGCCATAGTTGAGCTCAGCAGCTGAGCAGGCGAGAATATCTTCTTTGATACGCATGGGTTTGGCTGCAATGATAGGTAGTGGGAGTGGGTGGGATTAAGAAAGTACAGCATGGAGAACTGCACTTAGCTCTACCACCACTAACCCTTTAGTCACACTTAGCTCCTGAACAAACTGCAAAAACAAGCCTTCAGCCTTGAACTGACACACCACCTCTCTTTATTTTTAATTTTTTTTTATTTTGTTTTGTTTTGGAGACAGGGTCTTGCTATGTAGTACAGGCTGTCCTTGAACTTGTTTAAGTAGTCCAAACTGGCCTTGAATTCACAGTGATCCTCCTGCCTCTGCCTCCTGAGTACTGTGATTACAGGTGTACACCAGCATGCCCAGCCAGCATCTCTTTTTAATCTACAAATCTTCCCCACTTCACAGGGTGCCCTTACATGATCATACCCTTATCATTCCCAGACATGTTCAGCTGACTTACAGGCAAGCCTCTTTTCCCTTTCTCCTCCTCCTCCGCCCTCCTTTCTTCCCCTAGGTACTTACGGCCAAAGCGCAGTTCATCACCTTTGCTGGTTTCTCCATTGGCATATTTTGATTGCACCCAGCACTTCCAAGCATTGACACCGTATGAATAGTTGAGACCAGTACAACTAGGTTGGCTGCTCATAGAGTCCCGTGAACAGCTTTCAGAAAGCACCAGCCGCTTTTGACCCTGGAGTAGGAGAGAAAGGAGTGAGATGGCAGAAGCAAGGCCAGGGTGGCATCAGTGTTCACCATCAAGGATGGGGGATGAGGTAAGAACACATGAAGCCTCCATGGTACAGAGCTCCAGAACAGCTCTGATAACTTTGTAAACTGGGGGGACAACGAAGTTTGGCTATATCTCAGTGTTCCCCATACTAGAGAGAGGAGGTTAGAGATCAAATTAGGGTTGCTGGCTTGGCTACAGGCACAGCCATCCCTCCTCTTTGAGCCTCCAACCTCCTTTTGTGGATACAGTTGTCCCCGTCCTCACCTTTCTCATGGTTCGGGGAAGGTCTTGTTCAGTAGACACATCCTCAGGCCCTACTAGGCCACAATCAAAGAGGAAGTCCACACTAGGGTTGATGTCCAAAGGATCTAACAGAAGGGAAAAAAGAAGAAAGCACTCTTTTAAGACCTCAGTCTTACAGTCCTACCACACCCTTGCTACTCTGCCCACCTGACTCAAAATGAGCCTCCTGGACAGCTTCATGGACTCAACTGGGAGCCACAAAGTTACACCAAAAATATGTTCAGAGGCACAAAAACACCAAACATAGACACAGTAGTGTAAGTATATACAGTGGGAGCTATACACTTAAAATGGTGACGATGGCAATTTTTTTTCACAATTAGAAGTAAATAGCTGGGTGTGGTGGCATACGCCTGTAATCCTAGCACTTGAGAGGCTGAGGCAGGAGGATTGCTGTAAGTTCCAGGCCAGCCTAGGTTACACAGTGAGTTCAAGCCCAGCCTGAGTTACAAAGTGAGACCTGTCTCAAAAAAATATGGTAAAATAAAATAAATACAAATAATTCTAGAGACAGCGTGGTTTCTATAGTCACACCGGAGTTCTAATCTCAATTCTGCCTGCTTTTAGACAGCTGACTTTGGACAAGTCACTGGGCCTCAGTTTTCTCATCTTTAGGTGTTTTTTGTTTTTGACACGGTCTCACTGAGTAGTTCAGTGAGAACTCATTATGTAGTTGGGGCTAGCCTTGAACTCCCAGTGATCCTCCTGCCTCAGCCTCCCAAGTGCTGGGATTATAGGTGCACACCACCACGCCTGGCAGCTTTCTCATCTTTAAAATAGAGATAAGATGGGCATGGTGATGCATGCCTGTAATCCTAACATTCAGGAGGCTGAGGCAGGAGGATTCAGGCCAGCTTGGGCTATGTAGTTCAAACTAGCCTGGAATGCATAGTGAGACTCTGTCTTAGTAAAACTAAAACAGCCAGGCATGGTGGCACACACCTGTAATACCAGCAGTCATGAGGCTGAGGCAGAAAGATTTCCATGAGTTTGAGGCCAGCCTGAGCTATATAGTAAGTTCAAGGCCAGCCTAAACTGCATAGTAAGACCCTGTCTCAAAAAAAAAAAAAAAACCACGCACACAAGACTGTAAAATCAGGGGCTGGGGATTTAGCTCAGTGGCAAAGCGCCTGCCTGGCAAGCACAAGGTCATGAGTTCAATTCCCGGTACCGGAAGAAAAAAAAAAAAACCAAAACAAAAAGACTGTAAAATCAGTACACTTGCTATCTCTAACACTATTCTCTATGAGAACCTTCTGTCTTAGGGTAACACTAACCACTGTTTAGGGGCATGCTCATGGTCACAAGGAACACGCCTTTCTTGACGATATAAATGCTTTCAATCCTACTCACTCTTGGGGAAATCTGCTTCTAAGTCTTGCCCAGGCTCATCCAAGACATTGGCCATCTTGACAGCCATAGCCAAGACATCATCTCGGGCTGGCCCAAACAAGTCACAGTCTTCCAGAAGTCCCTCTGCACTCTGGTTGCTCACAAGATCTGGGGAGGCAGAGAATTCAGCTCAGTTGCTGCATCTCCAATCTGGCACCCATACAGACCTTCAGAGGCTGATCCCAACTCTTCTCATTCCGTTTGACACCAAGTTCACCACTCTCCACCCCCTTAGAGAGACAGATTAGCAGCACCCTATCTCCAGCATCACTGCCATCCATAGAATACCACAAAGGTCAGATGAGGCTTTGTCTAACTCCTCAGCCTCTGCAATCATTTCTGCCATAGCCAGGATGTCGGCCTCCAAAGGATTGGAAGGAATCTTCACTTTCAGCTCCTCAATGGTCTCCACAATCTTGTCTGTGCTCTCCAAAGTAGTAGGCAAGAACATGGGCACAGGCACCTAGAGACACAAATCCCAACTAAAGGCCAAGAACCACACCAAAAAATGAGACAGCCAGCTGGCGAGAGTAAGGGAAAGAGGTGAGTCTCGATCCAGCAGGGGCAGGGAAACTTACCGGGATAGGCATTGAGAAAGGCACCGGGACTGTCTGGCAGTACAGATGCATAGGCACTGGCACAAAGATGGGGACTGGGATGGGCAGCACGATCACCTGTGGCTTCCACTCTTCTGCTGACGAGAAAGGGGTTTTCTCAGAGTCCCTGCCAGACAGATCACATCTGACCCAGGACCCAAGGCTGAGCTGCCACCCCTAAAAGCTCCAACATGTGCTTAATATCAGAAAACTGCCCTTGAACCAAAAATAGAGAAAATGCTGTCGAAGAACAACCATATGCATGATCCTTTGGTCACCTAGGAAATGCCCTGGCCTAGCCCCTGGACATAGGGCTGAAGGTCCAGGACTCGAATACAACCTGCGGCATTAGGTACTGTGGCTTACCTGTCTGACTCCCTTTGGACTTCATCTCCACCTTGCAAGAGACTCCCCGGTTCTGCATCAGCGGCTTACACATGGCTGCTTTGTTTTTGCGGGGTGTTGCTGGGGGAGGTGGGGGTGGAGGAGGGGTCGGAGCAGCTGGAGCTGACTGGGTCTTCACAGGGATCTGCAGAGACAAAGGAACATTAGCGCTGCCGACTATAGTACCCTCCTCCAAGATTATCCTCCCTGTTGGCTTTTGTCCTAACCTTGCCCAAATTCCCATTTTCCTCTGGGGTCTTCACTGTGTTGCTGTTCTCCGCTTTGGTTTGAGAAGGTGTCTGGGACTTTGACTCAGAAGACTGGCCTGTAGATCAAAACAAATGAATGCTCTTGCTAGAGGAACTAGTTCTCCATTTTCCTCACCTCTGTCCCAGGAGAGCTTCATTAAGAGATACTCCAACTACAATTATCAAGTCTAAGCTTTCCCTTCCTTGTCAGCCCAGGTCTAGCCTTCTCTAGCTTCCAGTAACAGTAGCTAAGAAGATTCTTTGCTCCTGGCTACCAAGAAGAAAGAAATACTGCATCTTCCCCCAAACTCACAATTTGAAATCTTCCATTTAGATAGCCCTCAGGAGTTTGGTATTCCTAGAGTGGTGGAAGGACCAAGATAACATCCAGAAACAGTAAGTTTTCAGTATCATTAAACGTAGAATTTATGCTGACAATTTCTTTTCTCTGAAAACTAACCATAGTCCTTATATGCCCCTCCTACCCAGGTAGGCACCCACTTTCTTAAAAATATATCTTGAAAAATATTTCAAAAATGTTTCGAGCATATTTCAAAAATACTTTTCAAATATATTTCAAAAGTATTGAAAAAATCAGTAGATTCCAACTCTGAGAAGATTTAAACAAGATTCCTCCTGGTACCTGCATGGTCTAGAAGTTAAAAGACAGCATAGCACTAGGAGCTCTGGCCAGGATGAGATGAGAGCAACAGAGGAAGCACAGGGTTAGGTCTAAGGTTATAGGAGTCCAGGCCAGTGCAGAGTACCCTTGTCCAGGACTTACTGTTCAGGAGGCTCTCAGGCCCACTCTGGGTGTCCAAGTTCGGTTGGTTCTGCTGACTATAGAAGCGCAGTAGACACTGTTGGTTGCAGAAGTGACGGATCTGCCCACGCCAGTGGATGGTCTCCAGCAGCTTCCCTTGGCGCTTACAGGCATGGCACCGGGCAGCCTGAGGGTGTTGACAGGATGGTCAGACCTGCTTCTGTAAAATGTGCTAGGCCCTCTCTCCTAGGGTAAGCCCTGCTCGTCCCCCTTGGAGACCGGAGGTAGGCTTCCCTTCCTGGAGACCTGCCCACACTCTGGTGTCAGCACAACAGCCTCCCTCCTTTCTGACATACCAACCCTCCTTACCTTGCAGTACCACAGCAGGTACTTGCTCTTACAGTCCTCACTGCAGAAGTCCCAGGTGCTGCCATCCAGTTGCTCAGTGACTCCACGCTGACACGTCTGGGAGCAGTAGGTACAAGTGATACAGCACAAGCCCAGCTTCTTAGTGAAATCTTGTTTGTACAGCAGCACACAGCCTGGAAAGAGAAGAGGAAAAAGCATCCAGACACATGAAGATAACCACAGGCACGAGACCCAATCTTTTCAAGGCACCATACCTGAAACCTCTAAACGGCTTCTTGTGCCCAAAGCCTCACCATAGATAGGGAAGAACGTTCTGAGCAGAAGGACCTGCTAGGACCACCTTCCAAACCTTGCTCCCTTCTCCAGCATTCTCCCCAGCTGAGACGGACAGGGCCTCCACCCTTTCCCCACCTCCTCACCTTCACTGCAAAAGCTCTTCTCCACCCCACTGAATCGGAGTTTCTCATGCAGGAGTTTCTCCTGCCTGCAGTGCTCACACTGGGATACCACACCCCGAAGCCGCTTGAAGTCCTCACAGCAATCACGACAGCAGAACTGGAACACCTGGTCCTGAGGGGGGGCACAGGGCAAGGAGGGCAGAACTGTAACATCTGAACCTGGTGGGATCCAAGTGAAAGAGCTCCTTCAGACACGTGGCAAGATGTGGGTGGGGGTTGAAGGGTCTTACCTGCCAGTCCAAGACCTCAGGCTTGCCACTGAAGAGGCTGTGGCAGTAGTGACAGCTCAGGTGAATGCCCCCCTCAGGGCTTGCATGCTGGAGGGAAGAAAAGTAAGGGAGGGGCAAGATGTGTGCAGTGCTGGGGGAGAGGGAACTCAGGCTTATTCTTTGCTTTCCCCATGCCTACCTACCCCAATTCTCCTGCCCTCTGTCTGTTACCACACCCTTTATCCCTGGTCCAGGGTCTGGAGTACCTGGAACTTGGTCCAGCAGCTGGGGCTGCAGAACTGGTAGACTGTGCGATCAACCTTGTTGTAGTAACAGGGGTCAGAAAGGCTGCGGCGGCAGAAGCTGCAGGGTCGGGGAGGGCCTGGGGCAGAGAGAGAGAGAGACAGAAAGAGAGACAGAGAGAGACAGACAGACAGACAGAGAGAAAGGAAGAGGAAAGAGAGAAAGGAAGAGAGCACACAGAAGGTGTAAGGCAGTGCAGAAATGGAACAGAAAATCCACGGGAAGACGTAGTTGGGGCTGAGGTCGGGCAGCAGGGTTTGCTTTAAAAGAGGGGAGTATGGGAGGTAGAAGGAAGGCCAGCAGGGGTCTCAGAGAAGAGGGCTTTGCACCTACCAGTGAGCCCTGCCTGCTTCACTTTGTAAGAAGTGGTACAGCACAGGGAACAGAACAAGCTGGTCTTGCCATTACGATCCACATGTGATAGCATCTCAAAGTTCTTACACAGGGTCTTGCACCAGACACATGGGTACACACGTGTGTTTTTCTGTGAGGATGGGGAAGGAGAGGCTGAGGCTGGATTTGTCCCTTCACTTTTATTTTTTAAATTTTTTAAACATGAAATAGTTCAGGCATACAAAAAAGAATAGGTGACGATATAACAAAGACCTGTGTGTCCACCAGCCAGCTTCAAAAATAAAACATAACAGATACAATTGAATCCCCCTTTATTTGTTTTATTTCTCCCAGCCCTCGACCCATCAGGCACCTTTATTTATCACCCAAGAACCACACCCCCTTCCACAACCCTCTAACGCACTACTCCCTCGGCCCCACCTTCTTGTATGCCCCCAAGCACGTTGTGTTGCAGAACCGCTTTTGTTGGCCCTCGTGGAAGAGCAGCTCAGGGCCAGGACTCCCGGTCTTGGTATAGATGTAAGCTCCGCACTGGTCACAGCAGTTGGTTTTCAGTCCCTTGTTGGCCCGGAATTTGGAGAAGCAAGAATCGCTGCAGAGCCGGTGCACCACGCTGCCATTGCTGACCTCGTGCAGGACCTGCCACACACACGCACACACACCCTGAGATGGGGCCTGGCCACCACCGCCCGCCCCAATGAAGGACAGCCCCCACCTCACCCTAGACCTTCACAGCAGACAGTGGGCCCAGGGACCCCCCAACCTGTGCATCAGGCTGCCGACTTGATGGTGAGGTCCTGGGAAGCCAGCTGCATACATCCTGGAGAAGCTCTATCCTTGAATATGCTCCCTCATGGTGGCTGCCTTTCCTCCCCATCCCCCTTGTCCACAGGGTCTGGCCCCTGCAGCCCCGGAAGTGGAGGGGCAGGTCAAGGCTGGCCAGACCCTGTAAATAAGCTTCAATGAGTGTCTCACCTCTCCAGTCTTCTGGCATATGCTGCAGCGGGTGGCATCAGCAGGATCCCCAGACTGGGGAATTGGGCGCTGCTGCTGGGCCTCATACAGGGAAAGACAGACAGACGTGCAGAACTCATGGAAGGAGCCTCCTGAACCAGTTTGTGCCACGACTGACTCCTTGGTGTTCCAGATCTCCCTGGAGGTAGGAACAGGTTTGAATATCTACTTAGGACCACCTTCTCACGTCAGTCACCCCCGGGACTGACGACCACAAAGTAAATATTCTCTGATTCTTCCCCTTAATTGCTCTCTCCCAGCTCTGTGCTGCTTGGTTCTTGCCAACACTATCTTATCCACTACTCCCCTCCTGATCCCTGCTTCCCCAACCCTGATTCTCACGCACTTCTTGCAGAAGGTACAGGTCTTTTTGCCCGAGGGCTTCTTGGAAAAAGTAGTGAGACAAGACGAAGAGCAGAAGAGCTGAGGCAGCCCCTTGCGCTGATAGGCCGTCTGTCCCTTCTGCAGCGGTGTTCGGCAATGGGCACAAGTCATCTTAGTGCCCATTGAAGAGCGCCCAGACCTTTGTGCCACACTCGAGCGCAGGGACATGCGAGGAGAGCGCCGGGGCCGGAATGGCACAAAGTCCTCATCATTGGGATCATCTACCATGGCATCAGAATCCTCGTCTGACACTGGAACTGAGGAAGGGGGTGTCAGTGAGAAAAGGCTGCCAGACCAGGCTGCAGGCCATCTGATGACCAGAGTAACAGTTCAGTCCTGACTCTGGGATCCCTGCTCTCCCCATTTACGTTGGTATCTTCAGCCACTGATGTCTCTTGCCCTAGGTTTCTTGATAATCTTCTAGGGAGGGGAATGGAGGGGCTCTAAGAAAGACCATCGGGGACAGGGATGGCATAGCTGAAACAGGGAACTGTCCATTCTCAACGCTCTTGTTTTTAATCTCCCCCACTGCCCCTGGTTCCCATGCCAACCCACAGTGGAGACAGACACTTCAAGCTCTGCATGGAGAGGCACTATAGGAGCTGAAAGATCTATGCTTTTCTGTGTCCCACCTTTGGCTCTTCACACCCAGAATTCCAGACCAAACTTCCTCAAATCCTACTCACTGCTCTCAGTGGAATCCACAACCTCAGGTTTTGGAGGCTCTGCTCTTCTAACGCGCTCGCTTCTCTTCTGTACCTTGGAAACATGGGAAGGTGGTAAGATGACACCAAGGCCAGGCTAACAGAAATACAGGGAGTTAGGGGAGTACGAGTAGGGAGGGGCAGGAAAATGGAGGAGTAGAGGAGAGTAGGGACCCTTGGCCCAGCCCTTAAGAGGAGGGGAGAAAAGGAGGCCTGACTTTCTTCTTAAGAAGCAGTAGACACAAGAGCCCCCCACCCCCACTCCTTCTAACACTCCATGCAGGCTCTCTCCCCACAACACCTAGGAGAGAAAATAAAGGGTCTGTCCTTCCTAGAGCTACAGGGGGAACCAGACTCCTTCCTCACCCTCTCAGGTGGCTTCTCAATTGCCTTCCCAGTCAGACCATCTCCTGCAAAGGAAGCAGAAGACACCCTAAATCGTGAGCCTGCCCTTGCCACCCCTTCCCTGGCCCAACCCCCCCCTCCACGCAATCCATTACTGGGGAAGAACCTGACTCAAAACTGAAAGGGAAAACTTGAGTGCCTGTGGCTTCTTGGGGCCCCTCTCAGGGTCACCTCAGGGCTCTGCACTATAGGGGGGTTGCAGACATTCTCCATTTTAAATAAAGCCTACCCTTCTCACGAGATTTCTGTCTCAGTTATTGGGAACTAAGGAAACACAGGTAATATACCTTTCAAGGAGAATTTATATTTTACCAACAAAAACAAATGCAACCACCCACAGGAAGCAAGAGGAAAAGAAAGCATCAGTGTATGGGTAAATTGCCCTGGACTTGGGTGGTTATGTAAGTCCCAAGACCCTGGTCACAGTCTGGAGAGAGGACACCACTAGGCAGAGCAGGGGAGTGCTAGGCTGTCCTTTCCCTATCAGGGGCACAATCCTAGGCTCTGCAGTCTACCCTTCCCCTGAAATAGTAGGCTGTTGGGGCTCCAGAACCTAATTACCATTCATTAATCGCAGAAACCCCACTCCCACCTCGAAGCCAACAGCTAGAAAGATCTTAGGGCAAGAAGACCTTTCCGGCTTTCCAGCTGTTCTAGCGTCCTCTCACAAATCCTGAGGGAGCGACCCCAGCTCCAAAACCCCACTGGGTTATGAAAAAGGGAACCTCTCCCATCAAATCTATTCCTCTCAACCCATTCCCTGAAACTACCCCATCCTCGCGCCCCGCACTTCCCCCTGCCCCAGGTTCCCTAATTTTCACCATCCCCTCGCACTTCTCCCTCCCAAACCCCAACTCCTTCCACACACTTCCCGGCTCTCACCTCCGCCTCGCCTCCCCAAGCACGGAGCCACCCCTCCTTCCCTCCACCCTCTCCGGCCCTGATTCTCCAGGGGATCGGACAACCTACCTGGCAAGGATGGATGTGCAGGGGGGCTAGAGACCCCAGGTTTGGTCTGAGACTTGCTGATTCCATCCCCCAGAGTCTCCCCCACTGAAGGGCTAGGGGGGCCATTGGGGCTCTGTGGCTGCCCTTGGGGAAGCTCCTCCTCCTGCCTAGGGGAGCCCCTTTTCCTTGTAGCTACGGAAGTTGTCTCCTCCTCTCCAACCTGGGGGGGCTGCAGGGTTACCGGAGAATCTGGAGCCAGAGGTTCTAGCAGCCCCTCCGGCGAGGAGGGGTCCGCCCCCGCCCCCGGGGCGGGCGGCAGCACCTCAGGGCTCTGGCCGCCCTGGCCAGGCTCCAGGGTCTGATCTCCCGAGCCCCACGCGAGGGTCCCCTCAGGACCGTGATCCACGTCCGGGGGGGAGGGGGCTTTATAGAGCAGCCCCCCCAGCCCCAGCAGCTCAGTGGCTCCGTCCAGGATTACTCCAGGGTCCTTCTCCAGGCCCGCGGGGGTATCCAGCAGGTCCAGCGCCGCCGAGGACGGAGAGGGGCCGGGGGGCGCCCAGCCTCGGCTCGGGGCAGTCTGGGACTCCAGCAGGTCCTCTCCGAATTCCATGTCTACCGGCAGGTCTCCCGCCAGGGGCTTCTCTGGCAGGGTCAGTGGGTCAAACGGGCTGGGGAAATCACTGGGGTCCATGAGGGAGGCCGGCCGCGGGCTGCGGGGCAGGGGCAGAAGAGGGGGCGGCAGAGGCGGCCTCAGCCCTCACTCCTGCCCGCGCGGGCTCCGGGACACACCCCGCCGGCCACTCGGGTTCTCCTCAGCAGCCGCACCGCCCACGGCGCGGGCCCCCG
>NW_004955475.1:10817085-10823664 GCF_000276665.1 Chinchilla lanigera
CAGGCGGGGCGCCCCCGCCCCCTCCGCCCCTCAGCCTTCACCCATCCTGTCCGCACCCCCGCCTCGCGCTCCCCGGCCCTCCCCCGGCCCCCCGCCCGCCTCCACAGACTGCCCTTCGCAGCCGTCTCCCCCCTCAGTCACCCTTCAGGGTAGCCCACTTCCCAGCCCCGTCCCCCTTGCCCATTTCTCCCCCGGTTCCCTCTTCAGTTGCCCACCCCCCACCTCAGGCATTTACAGGAAGACATTTTGGAGCTACGATTTCTCCTCAGACCCCCCTCCCGGCTATTTCGAGAGCCCGCCTGCAGGTTCGGTTCGGCTTTATCATGCCCGACCCCTACCTGCGGCAGGGTTAGTGTAACGGCTACAAGCCTAGAACTGCAGACAGCGACGGCCCCGCGCTCCTTCTCCACCTCCCTCCCTAGCAGCCAGGACCGGGGTCGCGGCCCCTTTAAATGGCAGCGCCGCTCACGGCGCCCAGCGCTCTGCAGCAGGCGGGCGGGCGGCGCCAGCAACCAACCCTATTGGCTGGCTCCGGGAGGGGGCTCGCGAGACAGCCCTGGCCCCCGGCGCGAGACTCCCAGCCCAGTGGCGGCCTGGAAATTGCGGAGTGGAACGCAGTCATTGGAGATGGAGCTTGAGCCCCCGCCCGGGGCCCCGTTAGTTGAGGAGGAAAAGATAGCCTCCGGAGCTCAGAAACTCGCCCCTGAGAAAGGCGGCGCCCCCTTTCCACCAAAGGGCCTAGGACACCAAAAACACAAAAAAATAAGAGCTACGCACCTGCTTCCCTTACCTGGCTCAACAGTCTGGCCCCCGTCACACCCGTGCCCGCCCTACCTTCTAGCTCCCTCTCCACCCGTGATCCCCTCCTCTCATTCAAATGGTTCCTGGTCCCCTCCCCCTCCTCGTGTCGCTCTTCGCTTCCCACTCGTGTTCAAACCCCCCCCCGCCGGGCGTCCGCCCCACTCGGCAGTCCCTACCTACGCCATGCAGCGGGCGCCTGCCAAGATTACCCTTCCCCCATCCCCACCTCTCCGGGGCCCGCCCCCTGAGCGACTGTTGGTGTTGTGAGTGACAGCGGAGAATGGGGGAGGCAGGGACCCAGCCCTCACGTGCCCCTCCTCCCCTTTTCTGCAGCCTCGGGGGGGGCCCCCCCAAACAGTCTGAGAGTCATAGTTATGGGTGTCTTAAGCTTGTTCTCAAGCCCCCCAAGGCGGGTTAAACGGCTCTGCATCAGTGACAACGCCTGTGCAGTAGTAACCTTTACTGCCCGATGACCCCCAGACCACTTTCTGCAAAGGTACCCCTGACTCCCTCAACGGTTTGGGGGTAAGTTCTGGGATCTCCTCCCCGAGTCTTCCTGCAGGAGATCCCTACATGATCTCTTCTGTAGTTTTCCTCACAAGCGCCAATAGCTCAGCTCACGTCCTCTCTGCCTCTGTCTCTGTTTCTGTCTCTCTCCCCTCTCCCTTTTCCCAGCTCCTCCTCTTTCTGCCCTGTCTCTTTTCTTCCCCCTCTCCCTCCTCCTCCTCCCTCTCTGTCTCCGTCTCTCTCTGTCTCTCTGTCTCTCCCTCCCTCCCTGTGTCTCTGTGTCTCTCTGTCTCTTTTTGTCTCGCTCTCTTGTCTCTCTGCCTCGCACACGCAGGAGCACGCAGGCGCTAAGACACACTCAGGCTCCCCCGCCTGGATGGTCCTCAGCATGTGGGTGTGGCTGAGGTTAAGGCTGGAGAAGTAGGGTAGCAGTAGGGACCACTGGTATTAGGCCTACTGGCTTTAAAAAAACATGCCCCAGGATTCACTCTCCGTCCTCCTTATACACAGTCATAGTACTTTACAATCTCTGCACAGCATTTAGCAAATGAGATATTAGGTGGCGGCAGCAACAGAGCCCCTTTAGGTTGTTTTTTTTTTTTTTTTTTTTTGGTACTGGGAATCGAACTCAGGACCTTGCACTTGCCAGGCAGGTGCTTATGCTACTGAGCTATATCCCCGGCCAACAGAGCCCCTTTGGGAACCTGTAGGTTTGATGTGCAATGCCCACTCTACCCTGCCTCTTCGCCTCTAGCCTTTCCTCCTTCCACTAAGCGTTACTTAGCCTTGTAGCCTTGGGAGTTTTAACCTCGCTTTCTCATTCACTCTTCCAGAAACCTTATCTTTTTTAACCGCCTCCACAGCCTTGAAGTTATCTTTGTTCTTCCTGCTGTATGTGGACAGAAATGCAATCATCCCCTGCCCTCCCCAGGTTTCCTAAATTTAGCTTTCTCTGGATCTTAACTAGTAGCCAGTATACCCACCTCCCACCTTCTGCTTATTTCTATCCTCTGCCTCCCTTTTTTCATTTGCTGCCCCTTCCATCTCAGTTGGGCCACCTGAAGTATTACCCTACAGTATTACCTGTCCTCAACATATCCTTGGATTCTTGGCCACTCTGTTCTAAGGTACCTGCCACTTAGTTACTTTCAAGTTCAGGGGAGACAATCTAGAGAGGGTAAATGCCATATTATTAATTCTAGCGACAAGGGTAGGCGTGCTGGCACGTGCCTGTGAGGCTGAGGCAGGAGGATCCATGTGAGTTCCAGGCCAGCTTGGGCTACATAATGAGTTTAAGGCCAGCCTGAATTACAAAGTGAGACCCTGTCTCAAAAAATTAAAGTACAATAAAATAATTCTAGAGACAATGTGGTTCCTACAGTCACACCAGAGTTTCAATCTCAACTCTGCCTGCTTTTGAGAGAGCTGACTTTGGACAAGTCGGTGGGCCTTAGTTTTCTCATCTTGAGGTGATTTTTGTTTTTGACAGGGTCTCACTGAATAGTTCAGGCTGGACTTGAATTCATTATGTAGTTGGGGCTAGCCTTGAACTCCCAGTGATCCTCCTGCCTCAGCCTCCCAAGTGCTGGGATTATAGGTGCACACCACCACGCCTGGCAGCTTTCTCATCTTTAAAATAGAGATAAGCTGGGCATGGTGATGCATGCCTGAAATCCTAGCATTCTGGAAGTTGAAGCAGGAGGATCGAGGCTAGCTCAGGCTACATAGTTCAAAGTAGCCTGGAATACATACTGAGATTCTGTCTCAATCAAACTAAAATAAAGAAAATAAAATAAGGAGGGAAGAGGATGAAAAACCAATTAAGATGTGTTGTGCACATACCAACTCTCCATGATAAATATAATCATTATGTACTATAAACATACACTAATAAAATAAGAGTGGGCTGGAGATGTGGCTCAGTGGTAGAGATCTTGCCTTGCATGCAGAAGGCCCCAGGTTTGATCCCCAGCACCACACACACCAATAAATAAATAAATAAAAATAAAATAGAGGAAACAACGTAAATGCCCAACAATGCCAGATGTGGTGCTGCACACCTGTAATCCCAGCAGTCTGAGAGGAGGAGGCAGAAGGACACAAGTTTAAGTCCAGGCTGGGAAATTTAGCAATTTAATGAGACCTTGTCTCAAAATTTAAAAGAAGGGCAGGAAAACAAAAACAAAAAAAGAATTGAAAGGGGGGGAGTTAAGGATATACTTCAGTGCAAAAGGACATGGGATCAATCCCAGCACCACACCCACACAAAATCCAATAATAGGGGATTGGTTAAATCAATTTTGGGTTTTTTTTTGGGGGGTTGGGTTTTTTTGTTGTTGTTGTCTTTTTGAGACAGGGTCTCACTATGCAGTTCAGGCTGGCCTTGAGTTCACTTTGTAGCCCAGGCTGGTCTGGAACTCACAATGATCCTCCTGCCTCAGGCTCCCAAGAGCTGGGATTACAGACATGCGCCACCAAGCCCAGCTATGGTTAAATCGATTTTGATTGTATTCATGCAATGTATGTAGCCATTAACAACTACTTTAAACTGGCCATGCATGGTGGCAACACTCATGTAATCCCAGCACTCAGGAGGCTGAGGCAGGAGGATCGCTGCAAGTTCCAGGTCAGCCTGGGCTACAAAGTGAGTTCAAGGCCAGCCTGAACTACATAGTGAGACCCTGTCTGAAAAAGACCAAAAAAAAAAAACAAAAAAACAAACTAAGAAGGAACATATTATGGTACTGAAACTACTTTACATGATATTATAATAGTGGATATACGTCAGTGAATATTATTCAAACACATACAACATACAGTACTAAGAATGAGCTGGGCATGGTGGTGCACGCCTGTAATCCCAGTACTCGGGAGGCTGAGGCAGGAGGATCATCTCAAGTTTGAGACCAGCCTGAGCTACAAAGTGAGCTCAAGGCCAGCCTGAACTGCATAGCGAGACCTTGCCTCAAAAAGACAAAAAAAAAAAAAAAAAAAAAAAAAAAAAAAAGAATGAACCCTAATATGAGCCCTGACCTTTAGTTAATAATGATGTGTCATTGTGTGTTCATGGACCATAACACGTGCTACTCTGGTAGAGAATGTTGATAGGTGGGGAGGCTGTGCACTGTGTGGGGTAGGGGCTATAGGAGAACTCTCTGTACTTTCTGCACAATTTTATTGTAAACCTAAAACTGTTCTAAAAACTAAAGTTTATTGTCAGTTAATCCTAGCTACTGGAGAAACTGAGGCAGGAGGATCCCAATTTTCAGTCTAGACTGGGGGATTTATTGAAACCTTGTCTCTAAATAAAAAGGGCTAGGGATGTAATTCAGTGCATCCTGTGCTCAATCCTCAGTGCTGCAAAAAATAAAATAAATATAAAAATCTGTATTCTGTTTTCTAAATTTTTCCACTGAGCACATACTGTTTTTACAATCAGGAAATATTAACATTTAAAAATAAGGACATTAGCTGAGTATGGTGGCATATGCCCATAATCTTAGCACTCCAGAGCCTGAGGCAAGAGGATTGCATGTGCAAGGGTACTCTGGACATTTTAGCAAGTGCAAAGCCAGCATAGACAGAACTTGTCTCTTTAAAAAATGAACTAATTGGGCTGGGGATATATCTCAGTGTGACAGTTCCGGGCTCCATCCCTGGTAAGGGGAGGGGGTATTAAATAAAGGCTGGGAGTGTGTTATGGTTGATACATTGTGTCAACTTGGGGAGTCTAGAGGTTTGGCTAACTGACTCAGCAGGAAGCCAGGGTGCTTACTTTGTACACATCCTGAGCCTGTGGGAGAGGAGCGGAGGGGTGGAGATTATGTGAGAGCTACACCCCCTCAGGTGGGGGTAGCCTGTTTACAATGTAAGGCGGGGAAAGAAGCTCCTTGGCACCATTCTGCCTTTTTGCTCTGGCTGCTTTGCTGTTCGGCTGCCATTCCCCTCTTTGCTCTTGTTGCTTTGCTATCTTCTGCCTCGGAGCCAGCCAAGTATGGACTGAAACCTCCACAGACTGTAAGCTAAATAAACCTTTCCTTCCTTCATTTTGGGCATTAGGTATTTTGTCTCAGCAAGGAGAGAAAAGTAACCAAGACAGAGTGGAACCCAGTGGTAGAGTACCTGCCTAGCATCCCCAAAGCCCAGGGTTTATCCCCATCTCCACCAACAAACAAAGCAAGCAGACAAACAAAACATTAAATGAGATGTATTCCTGCCCAACATGTAACAGTTACTCTCAATAGCTCTTGATTATTACTATCATTATAAGAGAAATACATCCGTTTCCTACATGATCTGGAACTTCCCAACCTGGATCCTTCATAGCCTTAAAATAAATAAAATTTTTGTGACTACACCAAGAGAGCCCACAGTTGATAAACTTGAGTATGTATCAGCTACAGATGACAGGTTCTAACACAGAATGGGCTGATGTTTGCGGGGAAAAGTTTTCAGCCAAGTTGCTGCTACTTGTTGTTCACCCTTTATAAAGCACTTCTAAAGTGCTATAGACCTGTAAAAACTCAAACCCTGTGCTCATGAGAACTTTTTCATTTTAATTACACATTTTTTTCTGATTACAAAAATATAAACCCTGAAGCCAGGTGCGATGGCGCACACCTGTGATCCCAGAACTGGAGAGGCTGAGGTAGGAGTATCAGAATGAGTTCAAGGACAGCCTAGGCTATTTAGTAAATTCAAACCAGCGTTAACTACAGAATGAGACCCTGTTTCAAAAAAAATCCTAAAATAAAAGCCAAGTTGGTCCTGACGGCACATACTTGTAATTCCAGCATTCTGGGAAGCAGAGACCGCTGGACTGAAAGTTCAAGACCAGCCTGGGCAACTAAGTAACTTACTGAGACCTGTCTCAAAATAAAAATGAAAAAGGATCCGGGCATGGTGGTGCATGCGTGTAATCCCAGCACTTGGGAGGCTGAAGCAGAATGACTGATGCAAGCTCGAGGCCAGCCTGGGCAACATAGTGAGTTGAAGGCCAGCCTGAACTGCATAGTGAAACCTTGTCTCAAAAACAAAAAACAAAAAACAAAAAACAAAAAACAAAAAAGGAAAGAAGGGCTAGCGGTATAGCTCAGCACAAAGGCCCTGGGTTCAATCCCCAGTACCACCACCAAAAATAGATAATAGGTAGATAGATAGATAGATAGATAGATAGCCCTTCGTCCTGGGAAACGGGGTGCGGCCGGAAAGGGGGCCGCCTTACCGCCCTTCACTGAACGCACGTTCATGGGGAACCTGCCGCGAAACCAT
>NW_004955475.1:10823959-10860968 GCF_000276665.1 Chinchilla lanigera
AAAAAAAAAAAAGAAAGAAGCAAAAAAGATAGATAGATGAAGAACTTTGGAAACCAGAAAGTCTGAAGAAGAAAGAAATAATCATTTATATCCTACTATTTAGAAATAACTACTCTTTTTCTTTTTTTTCTTTTTCTTTCTCTTTCTCTTTTTCTTTTTCTTTTTCTTTTTGTGCTGGAGATGGATCCTTGTACATGTGAAGTATTCACTCTGTCACTGGGCTACATCCCCAGTCCTACTGCTTTTTTTGATATATATCATGGCAGTGTTTTTTTGTTTTTTGGTTTTTTGAGACAGGGTTTCACTATGTAGTGCAGGCTGGCCTTGAACTCACTTATGTAACACAGGCTGGCCTCAAACTCACAGAGATCCTCTTGGCTCAGCCTTCCAAGTGCTGGGATTACTGGCATAGGGCACCACACCCGGCCATGGCAGTGTTTTATTTATTTTTTTATTTTATTTTATTTTATTTATTTTATTTTTGTCTTCTTCAGACAGGATCTCCCTGTGTAGTTCAGGCTAGTCTTAAAGTTACTTTGTAGCCCAGGGTGGGCTCAAACTCTCAAATGATCCTCCTGCCTCAACCTCCTGAGTGCTGGAATTACAGGCTTGCACCACCTCACCCGGCAATGGCAGTATTTTTAAGGCATACTTTTTTTTTTTTTTTTTTTTTACAAAATTTGGAATCTTCTTCTATAATATGTTGTGCACCATAATTGTAAGAGCAGTTTTTCCCATCACCTATGTGTATCATGCCTTATTTAACTTATTATTGCTGTATGCCAAATCTTTATTTCTCTTATGACAGGCAAGGCTACATATAATTTTAGTCAAATAAATGGAGATATAGTATTTTCTGAATTGAAGGATTTCCATGGACTCTGTAAATTCCCAACTAAATAGACATTTGAATGGTTAACTGAAAAACCACGATGTTACGGACTCTAGCAGTCATTTGAGTAGGGTGAGATTCTCTCTACTCTGGAACCACATGAGTTTTAATTTAGTGTTCTGTAGCATTCCAAAGTATTATAGAAAGAAGAAAAGGAAATACATATTTAGGATGACGCTGGGAAAATGCTGGATTATTTGCTCCTCAACAACAGAGACTCAGTCTTTTCTCTTATTGCTAAGGGTCTCATTCATCTCTGTCTCTAGCATCTGGCATAGCCCTTGGTAGATTCTCAATAAATGTGTATTGGATATGTTGATAGATGAATGAAGAAAAGAAGAAAAGAAAAGCCCCAACAAACTCAAATTGTAGCAATGTTTCTATAATATAAGGCGTAATCTGGATGGAGATAAGAGTGAAACAAGAGAACAAAGGCAGGCAGCAAAGATAAGGAATCTTTGTCTTATATTTCAAAGAAAGGTAGCCAGGCATGGTGGTACATGCTGGTAACCCCAGCACTGTGGAAGGCTGAGGCAAGAGTTTCTCAAATTGGACCCCAGCCTGGGCAGGTTAGTGACTTAGTGAGACTCTGTCTCAAAATTAAATCCTCAGGGAAGAAAGACAGGAAGGAAGGGAGGGAGGAAGGGAGGGAGGGAGGGAGGAAGGAAGGAAGGAAGGAAGGAAGGAAGGAAGGAAGGAAGAGAAAGAAAGAGAAGGGAGGCAGGGAGGATTGAAGGTTGTGAAGAGACAGCTCCTTCCCTTTATCATCACTAACTCTGATGGTGGCAGTCATATGTCATAGTGTGATGCTCTTTTAACATTTACTCTGACCTGTTCAAACACCTTTTCCACTTTGGAAGCAACATGTCCTATTCTACTCTGCAGAAAGTTGATTGACTTTTTTTTTTTTTTTTTCCCGGTACCAGGAATCGAACTCATGACCTTGCGCTTGCCAGGCAAGCGCTGTGCCACTGAGCTGAATCCCCAGCCCCCAAAAAAGATTTTTTTTTTTTTTTGCGGTACCAGGGATCGAACTCATGACCTTGCGCCTGCCAGGCAGGTGCTTATGCCACTGAACTATATCCCCAGCCCAGTTGATTGACTTTATAAGACACACCCTAGGATTATGTGAGTCCCGAAGTCTATACAGGGTTTTCTACTATGGCACTGTTCCTTGGGAAATCTTAGGTTAATGTTACTTCTTTAGATCCCACTTATTGTTCTTTCTTTTTTTTTTTTTTGATAGAATTCTTGTACCATAAATTTGCTCACAATTCAATGGACGTTAGTACATTAACATATCTATAACCATCAACAGTCAGTTCTGTAGCATTTTCATGTGCTCAAAAAGAAATCTTGGGGCTGGGGATTTAGCTCAGCGGCAAAAGCACCTGCCTGGCAAGTGCGAGGTCGTGAGTTCGGTTCCTGGTACCGGAGAAAAACCAAAAAAAAAAAAAAGAAAAAAGAAATCTTGAGCTGATCATGGTAGCGCAAACCTGTAATCCAAGCACTCGGGAGGCTGAGGCAGGAGGATTGATGGTGTGGGTTTTTTTGTCTTTTTGAGACAGCATTTTGCTATACAGTTCAGGCTGGCCTTAAATTCACTTCATAGCCCAGGCTTCTCTCAAACTTGCAGTCACTGCTTCTTGGCCTTTTGGCTAAGATCAAGTGCAAAGTTGCAGTCATCCTCCCTCCTCAGCCTCCTGAATGCTGGGATTACAGGTGTGCACCACCATGTCCGGCAAAGATCACTGTGAGTTTGAGGCCAGCCTGAACTACATAGGGAAACCTCCCTCCCTCTCTTTCTTTCTTTCTTTCTTGCTTGCTTGCTTTTTTGCTTCTTACTTTCTTGCTTTCTTTGTCTTTTTGAGACAGGATCTCGCTATGCATTTCAGGCTGGCCTTGAGCTAACTTTGTAGCTCAGGCCAGGCTCGAACTTCCAAGGATCTTTCCTGCCTCAGCCTCCCAAGTGCTGGGATTGTAGGTATGTGCCAGAGACCCTGTTTCGAACAGAAGCTTCTTTTTTTGAGACAGGGTCTCATTCTGTAGCCCAGACTGGCGTCGAATTCACGATGATCCTCCTGCCTCAGCCTCCCAAGTGCTGGGATTACAGTCACTCACCACCAAGAACCCTGTTTAAAAAAAAAAAATGGAGGATTGCCATGAGTTTGAGGCCAGCCTGGGCTACATAGTGAACTCAAGGCCGGCCTGAACTACACAATAAGACCCTGACACGAGAGAGAGAGAGAGAGAGAGAGAGAGAGAGAAAGAGAGAGGAATGAACCCTATACCCTTTAGCTATCACTCTCATGTTTCTGTCCCCTGGTCTTAAACAACTACTGTTCTACTCTGTCTACAGAGATTCACCTATTTGGGACATTTCATATAAATTCACCTATTTGGTGCATTTTGTATAATGTGGTGTTTTGTGATTGACTTCTTCGCTTAGCATGTTTTCAAGGTTCATCCACATGGTAGACTATATCGGTAAGTACTAGATGATGTTATGTTGTATGGATGTAACCACATTTTGTTTCATCCATTCATTAGTTGTGCATTTGGGTTGTTTCTACCTTTTAACTCTTATGAACAATGCTGCTATAAGCATTCGTGTACAAGTTTTTATGTGAACATATGTTTTCAATTTTCTCGAGTAGATGACTATGAACAGAAATTCTGGGTCAAGGCTGGGGATTTAGTCAGTGGTAGAGCACTTGCCTAGCATGCCCAAGGCCTTGGGTTCAATCTCTATCACTGGGGTAAAATAGAAAGAAAAAGAAATAGTGAGTCATACGGTAAATGTTTATTTTTATTTATTTCCTCTGGACTGAGGTTCAGTCCCAGAGTTTCAGGCAGGCTAACCACACTACCAGTGAGTCACACGCCCAGTCCTGATAATTCTGTTTATTTGAAGAACTATCAAAATTGTCTTTTAAGGTAGCTGTATCATTTTATATTTCCACCAGAAGGGTTCCAATACTTTCACATCCTTATTAACACTTCTCTGATTTTGAGTGTAGTGATCATAGTGGACATGAAGTGCAGGTTTGATTTGCATTTTCCTGGTTGCTAATGATGTCGAACATCTTTTCATGTGCTTTGGGCTTTGGGATATTTTTTTTCAGTGCAGAATTGGGGATTGAACCCAGGGCAATGAGCTACATCCCCAGACCCCTCCCCACATTTTTTTGAGAATCTCCCTAAGTCAATAAGTTGTCCAGGCTGGGCTCCATAGATTTTTTTTTTTGTACCAGGAATTGAACTCATGACCTCAGGCTTGCTAGGCAGGTGCTATCCCTGGCCCCAGGCTGGGCTCCAACTTGTGATCCTCCTGCCTCAGCCTCCCAGGGTGCTGGAGTTATAGGCATGTTCCACCACACCCAGCTCTGGCATATCTTCCTCTGGAGAAATGTCTACTCGAGTCCTTTTTCCTTTCTTAAAAATTGGGTTGTCTTCTCATTATTGAGTTATAAGAGTTCTTTGTCTACTCTGGATATAAGCCACTTGTCAGAGATATTATTTACAAATATCTTCCTATTTGGTGAGGTGGTTTTTTTTTTTTTTCATTTTCTTAGTGATGTCTTTTGAAGCACAAAAGTTTTAATTTTGATGGAGTCTAAGTTATCTATTTTTTTCTTTCATTGCCTCTGCTTATTGTATCATATCCAAGAATCTACTGACAAATCTAAAATCATGAAAATTGGGGGCCTGGGACATAGCTCAGTGGCACAGTCCCTGCCTGGCAAGCTCAAGGTCCTGAGTTCATTTGCCAGTATCCCCCACAAAAAGATTAAATCACGAAGATTTACCCCGTGCTTTCTTCTAAGAGTTTTATACTGCTTACCTTTAGGCCTTTAATACATTTTGAATTAAATTTTGTATGTGGTGGGAGGTAAGGATCCAGCTTCTTTTGCACATAGCTATTCAGTTGTCCCAGCCCCATTTGCTTTTCAACAAATGGCGATATACTCACAGGTTTATTTCTGGACTATCAATTCTACTCCATTGATCTATAGGTCTATATTTATATGTAGTGTTTGATTGATTATGTCAACTTGAGAAGTTTAGAAGCATAACTAAACTTGGTTCAGCATTTGGCTCAGCAATTCTACACCCTACAGTGTAGAGGATTCACCCTAGGGTGTAGAGGAGACACCCTAGGGTGTAGAGGAGACACTAGGGTGGATCATCACCTAGATAATATAAAAGGGCGGGGCTGGGGATTTAGCTCAGCGGCAAAGCGCCTGCCTGGCAAGCGCAAAGTCGTGAGTTCGATTCCTGGTACCAGAGAAAAACCAAAAAAAAAAAAAAAAAAAAAAAAAAAAAAAAAAAAAAAAAAAAAAAAAAAAAAAAAAAAAAAGATAATATAAAAGGGAAATGAAGAAGGACAGAGGTACTTCCTTTCCTTTGGAGGAGCTCCAGTCTTCACCTTCAGCTTGGACTTGTCTCCTGGCTTCTAGTGCAGCCTCTTCGGCTTCCACCTTGGATCCTTCAGTTTTCCGTCGCAGACTCATCGGCCTCCTGGTACGGACTTGCACGGAACTCTACAGTGAACTCCAGACCCTGGACTGATGCCTTCGGTCTTCAGTGTGCAGACACCCTCTGCCCACTTCCCCATACAACTCTCTGGCTGACTGTCGTAAGCCAATCTTGTAATTTCTTATAATTTATATATCCTGTGTTATATCTGTTTCTCCAGTAAAACCCTGACTGATACATTATACTAACATCATACTCGCTTGATGACTATTGCATTATGGTAAGTTTTGAAATTAGAAAGTGTGAGTCACCCCACTTTTCTTGTTTGCTTGTTTTTTCAAGGTTGTTTTGGCTAATCTGTATCTCTTGCAATTCTGTATGAATTTCAATATCGGTTTGTCAATTTCTACAAATAATTCAGTTAGGATTCTGACAGAGATTACATTGAATTAGTGAGCTGATTAGGGAAGTATTGTTCTTTCTTTGAGACACAGTCTGACCACGTTGTTCAGGCTGGCCATGAACTCCTTGGGTCAAGTGATCCCTCTACTTCACTTCCTTCCAGTAGCTGGGATCACAGGCACATGGTACCAGGTGCTGCTGAATAATGCCATTTTAACATTAAGTCTCTGTTCTCCAGTGCAGGATGTTTCTCCATTTTGAAATACTCTTCTTAGCTAGATGTGGTGGTACATGCCTGCAATCCCAATATTTGGGAGCCTGAGGCAGGAAGATTGCAGAAAGTTCAAGGCCAGCCTGAACTGTGTAGCAAGACCATGCCTCAAAAAAAAAGTTTTTTTTACCAAAACAAAATAGATCTTTAATTTCTTTTAACAATATTTTGTAGTTTTCAGAGAACAGGTTTTGTTTGCACTTCTGTTATTAAATTTATTCATAAGTATTTTATTCTTTGTGCTGCTATTATAAATGTAATTGTTGCCAAGTATGGTGGCCCAAGCCTGTAATCCTAGCACTTGGGAGGCTGAGGCAGGAGGATTGCTACAAGCTTGAGGCCCGCCTGGGCTATGTAGTTCAAGACCAGCCTGGACTACATAGTGAGACTCTGTCTCAAAAAAAAAATAGTAAATGTAATTGTTTCTTCAATTTTATTTTCAAGTTGTTTATTTCCTTTTGTGAATGATTTTGAGAAACCAGGGTATTAGTTGCCCTATAATACTCTGATGACTTTTTTCTGAGTTTCATTTGTGTATAAAACAGTTTTAACAGTTTTACTTTCTATAAATATAAATTATTCTATTTTTCAGGTGTGTTCTGAGAAATTTTGTGTTACAAAGTAGTATGTGTGCCATGTATATCGTATAACCAGTTCCAGGCAGGTTTTACTGACACATGATTTTGTTTTGTTTTGTTTTTTTGGTACCAGGAATTGAACTCAGGACCTTGTGCTTGCCAGGCAGGCGCTGTGCCACTGAGCTATATCCCCGGCCCACTGACACATGATTTTAGAGTAATTTTTTCCTTTTGAATTTTTATATAGATGTGAATGTGACTATTATAATTATGCATTAGATCCAAAGAATGTCTGAAGCCACTGGTTAATCTTTAAATGGAATGATATCCCAGCATTTGGCTTTGAGGAAAATAAATGCAAAATTTTCAGTGTTTATTTCCAATGTATGGACATATAATAGACTTTTGTAATGTTCATCCTGGCTGAACTCATTTATTGTTCATTTTGCTTGTTTGTTTCGAGACAGGGTCTTGCTGTGTAGTTCAGGCTGGCCTTGAGTTCACTTTGTAGCCCAGGCTGACCTTGAATTCATGGTGATCCTCCTGCTCAGCCTCCCAAGTGCTGGGATTATAGACATGTGCCCCCATGCCTGACACATTTATTAGTTTTTTTTGTTTTTTTGTGGGGTTTTTTGTGGTATTGGGGATTAAACCCAGGGATTTCACACTGAGTACATACCCAGCCAGTTTTTTTTTTATTTTGAGACAGGGTCTCACTAAGTCCCTATATTGCCCAGGCTGAGCTTGAATTTGAATCCTCCTGCCCCAACCTCCAAGAGTGTTGGGATTACAGGCATGTGCTACCATACCTGGATTCATTTATTAGTTCGAACAGTTTCATTGTTTTGGTGTATTCCTTAGGATATTCTTTATATAAGATCCTGTCATGTGCAAATAGAGTTTTGTTTCTCCCTTTACGTTTTGATTCTTTTTTTTCTGAGACAAGGTCTCACTATGTAGTTCAGGCTGGCTTTGAACTCATATGAAGCCCAGGCTGGCCTCAAATTCATGGCAATCCTCCCGCTTCAGCCTCCCAATCTTGAGATTACAAGTGTGTGCCACACCTGGCTTCCCTTTACATTTTAGATAACTTTTATTTCTTTTTCTTGCCAATTGCCCTGGCTACCACCTCTACTACAGTGTTGAATAGAAATGTCATCCATGTGCGGTCCTTAAAGACAGAGTTTTGCATACCAGGGGCCTTTTCTTTTGGTTATTGGGGATTGAATCCAGGGCCTCATGCATGCCAGGCAAGTAAGTGCTCTACCACTGAGCTATACCACAAGCCCTTTTAATTTTATTTTTAGACCGGTCCTTTTAAATTGCCCAGGCTGGCCTTGAAATTTTGATCCTCTTGCCTCAGCCTCCCTAGTTGCTATTACAGGCATGCTGTACCATATCGTTTAGGCTGGCCTTCCTTCCTTCCTTCCTTCTTTCCTTCCTGTGCTGGGAATTGAACCCAGGATTTTGGGCATGCTAAGCATACACATTACCACTGAGCTACAACTCAGCCCATTTTTTATTGGTATTTCCCGCGTATCAAGTTCTTCAGTGATTTTATTTTTTTGAGACAGTCTCATTTTGTAGTGCAATTCACTATGTAGCCCAAACTGGCCTGGAACTCACAGTGATCCTCTTGCCTGAGCCTCCAGAATGGTGGGATTTACAGTGTGTGCCACAGTGCCCCATTTAATAAAACAGAATTAAGCATTCAGTTCCTCAGTCACATTAGTCACATTTCAAATCTTGAAATGCCACATGTGGCTGGTAGCTACTGGACCGAACAGAGCAGATACAAAACCTTACCATGGGGGCCGTGGATATAGTTCAGTGGCGCAAGCACCTGCCTGGCAAGTGCGAGGTCGTGAGTTTGATTCCCAGTACCAAAACAAAAACAAAAACAAAACAACAACAAAAACCTTACCATAACTGTAGGAAAGGTAAGGTTCACAAGTCTGAATAATTATGTCCCCACTATAAGGTGGTGCCAGTTGGGATACTCTGCAACGGAGTGTGAATTAATTAATTGATGAGAATTAAGTACAATTATCCATCAGTTGAGCCTTGTAATCCTTAGTTTACCACAGAGGTGAGTTAGGCTACCCAAACAGTGAAGCTAGGCCTCCCATGGTATGTAGAATTGGTCTGATCTAGAGGTCCATAGTATATCATCTATGGCAGTGATGGCACCTGTTGAATTTCTGGATAGCATAAGAGCAGTAAGCACGTTTGGACTGCCAGGCTCCTAGGTTACCATGGAAATGGGAGCGATGGTTACAATTCTGTGTAATTACAGAGAGGTTAGGGTGTCAAGCCCCCTTCCGTTTCTGCCTCTTTCTAAAAACCGTGACCATTTCAGCGGTGCTTCTCGAGTAATCCGGGGCGGGGGCAGCAGGAGAAGCAACTAGAATGTGATTAAGTACGAGGTGTCAGGGTGCAAACACTAATGAGGAAGTGTGAAAAAAGAAACATGGCGGGGCATTTTTTTCAGTAGGAAAGGGCTGGATCTACTACCCCTGCATACAATGACATTGTTACGCTTGCTTCTTGCACAGGCGCAGTGCAGGAATTCTCAGAACACGCCTACGCGCGCATTTTCTCTCTTTTCTCTTCCACTTTCCTCTCTCTTTTTTCCCTTCCTTTGCCCCTCCTACCACTTGGTCGTTCAGTCTTTCCGTTAGTCCGTTTCTGTCTCTCCTTCCCAAGCCCTCACCGCCACTCCTCCCCCTCTTTTCCGTCCTCTGCGCACCGCCGCCTGCGCATGCGCATTAGGTACAAAGCCTCGCTCTTTGTCCCCATCTGTCGTTCGCACGAACTCAAGTCTTTGGCATGCGGTAGCCAATAAAATCTAAGAAATGGCGGAAAAACGATTCCGCCACCTTGATTGGCAGTTCGCAGAACCAATGGAGAACGCCACTTCCTACCCCTTGGGAGGTGCCGAGCTCCGTCGTCTCGTTTCCGGCGGTCGCGCGCTCTTTTCTCGGGACGGCGGACCTTGTGTAGCGTCGCCGTTACTCTGAGGAGAGGACTGTTGGTATTGGGTGAGTTTTAGGACGGCTCGGTTCTTGTTTGGGAGGAGAGTGAGATTTCCTGCACGACCAATGAAGGGAGAGGCGAGGGCGAGGCTGGGTTTGGAGAGAGGATGGCGGTTCCAAGGCCCCTTGAGGCCTTGTCCCCGCCGCCGCACGGCCTCCTCAGCCCACCCGCGGGGGCCCTGTGCGCTCGAGTCGCCGCGTCCCCAGTTTGCCCGCCGCGTGTACGCCTTCCCGGCCCTATTCTTTGTGCGGCCGTCCGCGAAGCTCGGCCGCGTCGGTTGCGAGTTCTCGGCGCCGGAGCCTCGCTGGCCCGGAGGGTGTGGGGTCTATTATGCTGGAGCCTGAAGTCGCGGTTGGAGGAGGAGGCGCTTTGTCGGACGCTCCTCCTCTCGGGCCCGCGAGGCCATGAATTCCGAATGGGCGAGTGGGGTTCCTCGGGCGAGGTTCTTTGTCAAAACTCGTGGCTGCGAAGTTCCTCTGCTGGTCCAGACCCCGCGGCTTCCGTGGTCAGGTTTTTGTATATCCATTTTTTTGGTCTTGCTTCCTGCCTTTTTGAGCCGTTGAGGGCGTTACTTTTTGAAGTGAAAATTTATAGCTTTGCAGTCGAGTGTTTTCCGCTTTGAGAACGTCCTGTCGTCCGCTGACACCTTTCTTTGTGTTTTACACAGCGAGGTCGAAGTTAGGACTGGGAGGCACTTTGCTGTCTTCAATCAAGTTGAGGTAGGTAAGACGGGGCAGGGGCTGCCGGATAACGTGGAGCGCTCAGTTGAATAAGAATTTCACCTAGCCGACGAATTATTTTTTAGCACGTGTTGAACAATCGTTAGCTTAAACCTTTTTTTAATCAGAAAATTTAACTGTGTGTGAGGTATTTCTCTTTCTTTCTATTTATTTATTTATTTATTTTTTATTTTTGGCCAAATCTGGCAACTCTGGTAGGAGGATTTATTTTGTATGTGTGTCCAACTTCCCCGGGAGGTCCTAAGAAACTTAGCAAAAAACTTCAGCGTTTATGTGTGTTTTATAGCTTTCAGGCTGGCCATCTCAGCCTGGTAAATTTACACCAGATTTCTCCAGTAATGTCCACGCAATAATTTGACTCCTTTCCTGAAAATTGAGGGAACATTTTGAATTTCAGATAGGTATAATTACTGTTAGGTTTTGTACCTAAATTTTTGTTTGTTTTTTTTATCTTTGGTCTTTTTTGAGACAGGGTCTCACTGTGTAGTTCAGGCTGGACTCCAGCTGATGTTGTAGCCCACGCTGGCCTCGCCCTCACAACAATCCTCCTGCCTCAGCCTCCCTAGTGCTGGCATTACAGACTTGTTCCACCGCGCCCGGCTTGTACCTAAACTTTTATACAGACTTGTTCCACTGCGCCCGGCTTGTACCTAAACTTTTATACAGTTCTGTCGTACCCAATATCACAAGTCTTTCTAAGCCATCAGTACATATTTTCTCTGAGCCCTTCATCAAGGTTAGTCTTAAGGACACATAGTAGAAATCCTTGTTGCTTATCTTTGTGCTTTGTTCTCTTTTCAGAGGCCCATTAAGTAAGGGGCAGTGAATTTATTATTCAGAAGAGATTTCTGCATATATTTCCAAATTATATTAGTGGTCATCATCAGAAGCAGGTGATCAGAAGAAATACTTGAGTACTTGGTACTTTGTGGGTACTGCATACAATAGTACTTTCTACAGTAACTGTAGTCCATGACACTTGCTTTGGGGAGGAATATATGGAAAGGGACGATTGTAAAGACTAGCATTGGGGACAGTCAATACAAAAGAGCAGGGCATGGTGGTGCACACCTATAATCTCAGCAGTCAGGAGGCAGAGGCAGGAGGATTGCCCTGAATTCAAGGCCAGACTAGACAACACAGGGAGACCCTGTCTCAAAAAAAACCAAAAAGAGGCAATTTTGTTATTAAAACATCTTTGGTATAATCTACCAGAGTGGAATAAAGGTCAGTGTAAGGTAGTTGATAGCAGCAGTTTAACTAGAACACCCACCATATGTAGAAATAAGTGTGATTGCCTTCACAAGTGTTACTCTGCTGAGTACTCATTTAGGCCTTAAAGTAACCAGTCCTGTGAGACAGATTATGGGATGGGTGAATAAACAGGCTCAGAAGTTAGATGACAATGGTCTGAGCGTGTTGAAGTTTAAACTGACATGAAGCTATACCTGTAGCGCATTGAGTATGAGTTTTACAGTTCGGCAGACAAGGGTTTCACTCCATCACACTTGGTGATATGACCTTGGGTGGGTAAAGTGCGGTGGTATCTCCCTTCATGAACTCGATTCTTTCCACAATTCTGGTCTCAAACGGAGTTGGTCACGGACTGAATTACATTTAATGGTTAGGTTCAGTGTTGACCTTATGGGAGAAATTTGATTTGGTTTGTGATCAAAATCGTGGAAAGAATTGAGTTTTGTGAACCAAGTACCACTGTGTATCTCTAAGGCATTGGGTTCTTTAACTAGATGAATAATAGTTCAGCACTAACTGAGACAGTGTAGGCTTAGCATAGCGCCTGGCTTTTAGTGGTCAATAAATAGTGTATCTGGTACAGTATTTTTCTTCCAGGCTACACTTTTTTCTTTTTTGTCTTTGAGCTGGGTTCTTGCTATGTAGTTAGGCTGGCCTTGAATTTACTGTGTCTCCCAGCCCAGGCTGGGCTCCCTGTTGAGGATCCTCCTGCCTCAGCCTCCCAAGTGCTGGTATTACACCACATTTGGAAACAGCCTAACATTTTGTGCTTAGCAGTTTGTCCTTTAGGAGGCAGAGATAGATTATTTCTTTCTTTCGTTTTTTTTTTTTTTTTTTTCCGGTATCGGGAATCGAACTCAGGACCTCACGCTTGCCAGGCGGGCGCTGTGCCACTGAGCTAAATCCCCAGCCCCAAGATAGATCATTTCTACTAGAAGTTGTGATAAATTGTAGATATAGTGCTTTAAATACTTTTTAAGTTTTGCGTGGATCCCTATATAAAGATTTTTATTAGCATAAATATATATTGTGGATTGAATATAATATTAGCTACTCAGACTGGGGCCACTGACTCCTAAATTAAAGGCTAGAAGAGAACAGAGAAAGTTCCTTGGGTTCTAACCTGAGGTAAGAAGGTAAGAAGAACTAGTGGGAGAAATGGCTATGAAGATAACTCAAGGTTCTGCCATTGGCCTCTTTACGATCAGAGGAAGGGAGGTCAAATAGGGGCTCAAATAGGAGATTTTATTCTGCTGTCTGCCTTACCTCATCCCCAGTTATTTTCTAGGGTGGACTTAGAGTTTGTGTTTTAATTTCCTACTTTTGTGTCTTTATTTTTAAAGGCTCTGAGTTCCTGCTGGGCATGGCGGCACATACCTGTGGTCCTAGTATTGGGAAGCTGAGGCAGGAGGCTAATGTAAACTCAACTTTAGAATGCTGGCATGTACAGTGCCCTAGGTTTGATCCCCAGCACCACCAAAAGAAGGAAATCATGTTTTGGATTTTTGTTTGTGTGGGTTTTTTTTGTCCTGGAGGTTGAGCCCAGGGACTCTGCAGTTGAGCTAGTCTCAGTCCTTTTTTGAAAGTTTGAGGTAGGGTCATGCCAAGTCTCTTAAACTGCTTGGGTGGGGCTCAAATTTGGGAATCATTCGCCTCAGCCTCTCAGAGTGCTGGGATTACAAGTGTGTGCCACCATGCCCAGCTGCTGTTTTTTTGAGCGTCTCACTGTGTAGTGTCTGGGCTGGCCTTGAACTCACTTTGTAGCACAGGTTGGCCTTGAACTGGTGGTGATCCTCCTGCCTCAGCCTCTGGAGTGCAGGAATTACAGGCATGCACCACCATTCTCAGCCTGTTACAACTTTTTGAGAGAACAGTGCTATGCTATGTAGCAGAGTCACAGAGATGGACACTTACAGCATTGTAATAGATAAAAGCTGAAAGCAACTTCAATGTCTTTTAAGTAGGGTGCAGGTTAGAAAATAAGTATATATCCAGGTGGCTTTATGTAGCCATTTAAAATTATGTTGACAGTACAGAAAGGAGGAAAAGCTGAACATACAATGGTGTATTATTTCAGTTATTCAAATGGAAAGTAAGCAAAAATGGAGATTGTGGAAGGAATAGTTAATCATGGACATGCCCAAAGATAAATCTCTGTACATTGATTATAATGCTGGACAGTTAGAAACAAGTTAAGTATCAAATGCAGTGGGGACTTGATTGATAGCTAAGTACTGCTTCTGTTAACAGTGTAAGAGTTAATGACATGAAAGTGATTTATTTGTATTTTGGCTTTTTGAGACTAGGTCTCACTATGTAGTTCAGCCTGACCTTGAACTCAGTATATAGTCCAGGCTGACCTCGAACTCATGGCAATTTTGCCTCAGCCTCTTGAGTGCTAGGACTACACATGTGTGCACCACTGTACCTGACTCAATGAAAGTGGTGTATGACATGTCATAAAGAAAGGGCGGGTTTCAAAATAGTTGTATAATGATGTAGTTTTGGATACATAGAGAGTTTGCCAAAAAATATATAAACATTTCAGGAAAAAGAAAAACTTGTGTAAACGTTTTAACTAAATTTATTTAGACATGAAATTAATACAAGTTACCTTCGGCCTCTACAATTACAGGAGGTGCTCAAAATGGTGACAGTTAGCTTCTAGACATTTACTTGTACAGTGATCAGCTATTTGGGTAACCTTGATCATTGAGATTGCATTTTCAGTTTCTTCTCTTAAGGGCCAGCAGTGTAGTTGGTTTCCTGCGATACACGACATCTTGTAGGGTCCCCTGTAGTATAACACCATCTGTTGAAAAAACATACTGTTTTTTTTTCTGAAGTGTGTATGCATTTTTTTGGCTGGCTATATATAAAGTAAATGACTGGAAGGGTATATATTAATGTTAGCATTGACTATAGTGAATCTATAGATTTTAATTTTTTTATTTTTAAGTTTCTAAAGATGTATTTTGTGATAAGTATATTATAGTGTGTGATTGGCAATGAGAAACAAAAGATTGATGAACTGATGATAAAATTCAAGTCTTGAATTTTCTTTTTTTTTTTTTTTTTGTCTTTTTGAGACAGGGTCTCCCTATGCACTTCAGGCTGACCTTGAACTCACTTTGTAGCCCAGGCTGTCCTTGAACTCCAAACGATCCTCCTGCCTCAGCCTCCCAAGTGCTGGGGTTACAGGCTTACGCCACCATGCCCTGCAAGTCTTGACTTTTCAAAGGTCCCTTGTTGTATTTAAAATTGCAAGCTGCCAAATGTGGTGGTGCACACCTGTAATCCCAGCACTTGGGAGGCTGAGGCAGGAGGATCGTGGGAGTTCAAGGACAGCCTGGGCTACAAAGTGAGTTCAAGGCCAGCCTGAACTGCATAGCGAGACCTTCTCTCAAAAAGACCAAAAAAAAAAAGAATAAAATTGCAAGTTGGGCATGCTGGTGCACATCTGTAATCCTAGCACTTGAGAGGCTGAGGCAGGAAGATCTTGGAGAGTTTAAGGCCAGCGTGGGCTACACACAAAATCCAGTCTCAAAAAAATCCAAAAGAAAGATAGACAACAGTGCCTCTTTCCACTCACCCCTACTCCCAATTTTCTGTATTTTTCCATAGGACTTACCCACGTAAGTACTATTTCGCTTATTATATAGATTTCTTTTTCACTCATTAGAAGGTAAACTCTGGTAGTGAGAATCTGCTCAATCACAGGCACCTAGAATAGTACAGTAAATTGTAGGCATTCAGTGAATGCTTGGTTTTTTTGTTTTGTTTTTGAGACAAGATCTTGGCTGTATAATCCTGGCTGATCTTGAACTCATTATGTAGCCCAGGGTGGCCATCCTCCTGCCGGAGCCTCTAGACTGCTCAGATTTGAATTAGTAAAATGAAAAATTAGCAGTGACTACAAATGGGAGTTTATTTTTGCCTTTTTCTTGTCTATATTAGCACATTTAAAAAATTCCCCCTTAAGAGTACGAGAAGTATTTTTCATGTTTACATTATTTTCGTCTTTTTTTTTTTTTCAAGACAGTGTTTTGCTATGCAGTTTAGGTTGGCCTTGAGCTCACTTTGTAGCCCAGGCTGGTCTCGAATTTAAAAGGATCTTCCTGCCTCAGCCTCCCAAATGCTGGAATTACAGGCATCCCCCCATCCCTGGCTCTTATTATTGTGAGGTATTTGTTGTTTTGAACAGAGTCAGTTGGGGATATAGCTCAGTGGCACAAGCACTTACCTGGCAAGTGCAAGGTCCTGAGTTTGATTTCTGGTACCCCCACAAAAAAAATGTTTTGAACAGGGTCTTGTTATGTAGCTCAGGCTGGCCTCATTCTGGTGGTGATCCTCCTGCCTCAGCCTTCTGAGTGTTGAGATTATAGGCATGTGCAACCACGTTCAGCTTCTTGAAATAGGGTCTCACTACATAAGTCATACTAGCTTTGAACTGAGGTTTGAACTAGCTTTGATCCTCCTGCCTCATGCTCCCAAATGCTGGGATTATACGTGTGCCTCACCAGGCCTGGTTTAAGTGCTATACTACAGAGCTCCACTCTAAGCCCTGATCTTTATTATTTTTAATGCTGTATAACATTCTTTTGTAAATTTTGGATATCTAAGCCATTTTCATTGTTTTGTTACCACAAAGGCCATTACAGTAAATGCTTTCATGGATGTAGTTTGTTTATTTTTATTGGTACAGATTAGTTATACATAATGAGCACATTCATCATAGGGTGTTTTGTTTTTGTTTTTTGGGGGTTTTTTTGGTCTTTTTGGGACAGGGTTTCCCTGTGCAGTTTGAGCTAACCTTGAACTCTCAGTGATCTGAGTGCTGGGATTAACAGGTGTGTACCACCATACCCAGCCATCATCATAGGGACTTTGTGCCTGTACATGCTATATCTTGATAATTTTTCCCCTTCCCCTCTCCTCCTTTCAGCCCCTCTTCCCCTCCTTTTTACAAAAGTTTTGTTTTCAATTTTTTCCTTGGCCCCCCCCAGGCCTCCCCCCTTTCCCTTTTTATTGGAACATTTTCTGCCCATTTCCCAATGTCTGTTAGACATTTTAGGCCTTACACTTTCAGTTTCTCACACCAGAGAAACAATGAGGTATTTAAATGTGTGTCCTATTTGTTTCACTTAAGAGGATGGTCTCAAGGTGCATCCATTTACCTAGAAATGTGTCAGGCTTGTCCTTCTTTATGGCAGAGTAGTACTCCATTGTAGAAAAAACTCACATCATCTTTATCCATTCATCAATTAATGGACATTTGGGCTGTTTCCAAGATTTAGCTATTACAAACTGTGCCACTATAAATATGAGTACACATACATCGCTGTGGTATGATGTTTTTAATTTTTTTGGGAAGATACCAAGGAGGAGAATGGCTGGGTCGAGTGGGTCAGAGGTTTTTGAGGAACCTCCACAATGATTGCCACAGGAGTTGTACCAGTCTACACTCCTGCCCACAATGGAGAAGGGTTCCTTTTTCCCCACAGCCCTGCCAGCATTTGTTGTTGGTTGATTTTAATAGCCATTCTCCTGGGTGAGATGGAATCTGAGTGTTGTTTTAATTTGCATCTCTCAAATAACCAGAGGTGTTGAACATTTTTTCATATATTTGGCAGTTCTGCTTCATCTGAGAAGTGTCTATTTATTTCAGATGCCCACTTTGCAATTTAGTCTTTAAATTTGGGGATCTGGTGTTTTTTTTTTTTTAAGTTACTTATTCTAGATAGTCCTTTGAGGAACAGCTGGCAAAAATTTTTTCCCCACAGTATAGGTTGTCTCTTCATTCTGTTGGTTTCTCCTGCTGTGCAAAGTGTTTTAGTAAGATGATATCCCAGTTGATTCTTTGTGATATTTCCTGTGTGATTGGGGTTTTGTTCATGGATATAGGTTTTTTTGGTGGTTTGGGATTTTTTTGGTACCAGGAAATGAATTTAGGACCTCATGCTTATCAGGTAGGCACTGTGCCACTGAGTTGTGCCCCTGGCCCTATGTTCATGGATATATTTTAATTTTAACATTTTCTTGATAAATTGTAAAATTCTTGAGTTAGGGAGTTGGAATGTTTTTTGTTTGATTGTTGGGTTTTTTTGTTTTTTGTGTTTTTGGTTTTTTTGGTGCTGGGAATTGAATTCAGGACCTTGTACTTTCCAGGCAAGTGCTTGTGTCGCTGAGCTATATCCCCAGCCCCCTTTTGGCTTTTTGAGACAGGGTCTTGTGTAGTACAGGCTGATCTTGAACTCACTATGTAGCTCAGACTGGACTTGATCTCATAGCAGTTGTCCTGCCTCAGCCTCCCAAGTGCCAGGATTACAGGCATGTGCCACCACGCTTGGCCTGTGTGTTTGCTTTTGAGAAAGGGTATTGCTATGTAATTCAGGACAGCCTTGAATTATGTGCCCCAGGCTGGGCTTGAACTGCTGGGATTACAGGTGCGTGCTACTATGCTCAGCTTATAGTGGGGTATATGTGTCTGTGTCTGTGGCTGGTACTGTTACTTGAACCCAGGGCCTTTGCACTGAGGCACATTCTAAGCCCTTTTTGTTTTTTTTTGTTTTTTTGGTTTTTCTCCGGTACCGGGAACCGAACTCACAACCTTGCGCTTGCCAGGCAGGCGCTTTGCTGCTGAGCTAAATCCCCAGCCCCTTGTTTTTTATTTTGAGATAATGTCTTGGTAAGTTGTCTAGGCAGGACTCAAACTTGGGAGCCTACTGCTTCTTTAGCCTTCCAAGTGCTGAGGTTACAGGCATTCCCCAGTGTTTCTGGTTCACAATGATTTTTGCTTGTTTTGTTTTGTTTTTGAGACAGGGTCTCACTATGTAGTTTAGGCCAGCCTTGAACCTCACAGTTTTCCTTGTGCTTCAGCCTCCCAAATGCTGGCCTTACGGGTTAGCACTACTATACCTGGCTATAGTGATTTTTTCCTTGTTTTTTGAGACAGGGTCTCACTATATAGTATTTATTTCCTTTATTGGTTTTATAGTTCTTTATCTTACCATCATGATTAATAACTGTTCACTAAGTGCTTACTCTATTCCAGTAATGAGTTAAGTGTTTCACATTCATTAGTCCTTATAGCTACCATGGTAGACAGGTATTTTATTTACTTCTTTATACTAGAAGAAGGAGATACATAAGTAATTTACTAGGTGGTACATAAGTAGTAAATATCAGGAAGAACTTTCAAACCTAAGTATGTCTAACCCTGTGCCACATACTTAGAAAGTTTACTGGGGGTTTTTTGGATTTTTTTTTTTTTTTTTTTTTTCGGTTTTCTCCGGTACCGGGAACCGAACTCACGACCTTGCACTTGCCAGGCAGGCGCTTTTTTTTTTTTTTTTTTTTGGTCCTTTTGAGACAGGGTCTTGCTGTGCAATCAGGCTGGCCTTGAGCTCACTTTGTAGCCCACGCTGGTTGCAACGATCCTGCTGCCTCATCCTCCCCAACGCTAGGATTACAGGCATGTACCACCATGCCAGGTGAAAGTTTGCTGTTGATTCTACTGTATCTACTATAAAGTGCCCCAACAAAAGCTAGACTTTAATTAGTCTTGTCTTACGATAATATGAATCTGTTTTAGTCTTTAGTCCTCATGTCCACCTCTGAACTGGTGCTTGAACCTAAGACTTGAGCACTGAGCTATTTTCCCAGGCATTTTAATTTTTTTAATTTTATGATAAGGCCTTGCCAAGTTGCCCAGGCTGGACTTGAACTTGGGTTCCTACTGCCTCAACTTCTCAGGGTGCTAGAATCATGGACATGCATCACCATCCGCTGCTCTCAGCTCGTTGTTTTTAAAATGGGATTTGATATACGATAAGGCCCATTTTTAGAGAGTATGACGATTTTTTTAATTATAGTAAAAGACACATTGCTATTAATCCCCCTCAAAATCTTCCCCTCACTTAGAATATATCCCATCACTTTTCAGGCTGCCTCAGTGTCCTGAATCAAATAAAAATGTTTTATTTTTGATGGTCTTTTTGATTTGGGGAAGGGCCAGAAGTTGCAGATCTGGTTAATGAGAATACACCATAATATTTCTTTGAACTTGGCTTCCCATTGGATGGTACTCAGCAGTAGCATTCAATGTACTTTTTGTCACACCTCATAAAGATATTCAAAAGATTTCCAGGATTGCTTCAGACAGTGACCAGAAGAGTGAGATAAGTGTGTTCAAAGAGAGGCGGAATGTTATGAGGGGGATCAATGGCAATGTCTTTTTATTGTAATGAGGTTTTTTTTTTAAATTTAAACATACTGTTTTTTTTTTATTTGTCCCTGTATGTTATTTGGAGAAGTGATTTCCTGTTAATGTAGTTTTAAAAACGTTTTTATTTTTATTAGTATATGTTTATAGTATGTAATGATTACATTTGTTAATATATAATATTGAAGTGGAAGTTTTCTTCAAGTCTTTCTAGTGAAAGTTCTCATCTAATGTTGCCTTTTTTGTTTTTGAGTTTGTAAATTGAATTCAGTACCTCTTAAATGTGTTTTTAGAGTTTTGAACTACTTTGCCACAATTTTTCAATGTGGTCGTTTGTTTGGATCTGGCAAAAGCCAGAATACCAAAGATAATTTGTAATGTGTAAGTCATCAGGAAGGTGATTGATTGCATTTGTTCACCTACCTTTTCTTTTTTAGGGTATAAAAATGCAGAGCAATAAAACCTTTAACTTGGAGAAGCAGAACCATACTCCAAGGAAGCATCATCAACATCACCACCAGCAGCACCACCAGCAGCAACAGCAGCAGCAGCAGCAGCAGCCACCACCACCACCAATACCTGCAAATGGGCAACAAGCCAGCAGCCAAAGTAAGTAGCTGCTTGTATAGAAATAGGTTCCCTTTTGGGAATGTCTTCTTGGTTTTTATTTTGTTGTTGTTGTTTTGAGACAGTGTCTCACTGTGTAGTCCAGGCTGGTCTTGAACTCACTATGTAGTGTAGCCTGGCCTTTAACTCAGGGCAGTCCTCTTGCCTCAGCCTCTTGAGTGCTGGGATTACAGGTGTACACTACCACACCCACAGCCTTCTTGGTTTTTAGATTAGTAACTTGGAGCTGTGAGAAAATAGGCCCTTGTGGTACACCTTCTTTTTGTTCTTTTACCTGTACCTCCCTCCCCCTGCCCCCTTGTACTGGGAATCGAACTCAGGACCTCATGCTTGCCAGACAGGCACTGTGCTGCTGAGATATATCCCCACCCTGTTTCCCTTTTAATACCTATTATGATGTAAAAGGGCTAATCCCCTGAAACCCAAGGAACAGACATATATGAAAACAGTTGAATATATATTGCTGTGTTAGCATATTGTACTGCTAAACAGATGTCTGTATGTTTTACCTCATTTTGTTTCTTAGAGGTAGTCATCAATTGACATACATAAAGAAAATATTGGTAGGTCTTCAAGGCTTAGTGGTAAAGATTGGTAATGAGTTTATAAACCTTGGGGCCAATGCCAGGCCAATTTTAATCAGTGAAAAGTCTGAATGTATGTTTCCATTCACTCAGTTAGCTTTCAGTTCTTCTGCATGCTTCCAAGACTAGAACCAATGTGAGATTTTTATTTCCAAAACGTTCCTATATGTTAATTTGTTTCTTTTCATTGTTTTCCTAAACCTGAAAGAATGAGAACTGTTAAGGTTATGCAGGTTGCTGAGAAAGTAGGAAAATGGAGGGTGTGTATTTTACATTGCTTAGGATCAAACCCCCGGAGCCTTACACATTCTAGGCAAGCCTTTTACCACTGAGCTAAATCCCTGCCCTGAGCATTTTTAAATTTTAAAATCTGATTCCTTAATAACAAAAGATTTCCTTTAATTGCCTAATAATCTCTTTGGTCAGTAGCTCACGTATTTCGCTTGCTCACTTGCTCTTTCCAGTTTGATCCTAGCCCATAGTATAACAGTTAAAAAGGTGGCTCTGTCCATCTGTGCATACTGCTTTCACATTCTGAGTTGCACTTTACTGATAAAGTGGCATTGGGAAATGGTGTATGCCTTCTCTGCTGTAGTCATCTCCTAATCTAGCAATAATTGGAGCTTTTGAAGATGTGACTATAATTTTGTGATGTTATTTTATTTATTTTGGGCTTTTTTTTAAATTTAAGATTTTGGAGTTTTTTCAGAGAAGGTCTTGGTATGTGGTATAGGCTAGTCTTAAACTCACTATGTAGCCCAGGCTGGCCTCGAACTCACAGTGATCTTCCTCCCTCAGTTTCCTGAGTGCTGAGATTACAGGTGTTTGCTACCTTGCGGGACTATTTCATTTTTTTGAGACAGGGTCTCACTATATAATAGTTCAGGGTGGCCTTGAACTCACTATGTAGCCTAGGCTGGCCTGGCACTCTTGGAAATCCTCCTGCCTCTGCCTCCTGAGGGCTGGGGCTACAGGCATGTACCACAATGCCTGGCCTTTTTTTTTTTTTTCTTTTTTTTTGTGAGACAGGGTCTCACTGTGTAGTCCATGCTGGTCTTAAACTAATTATGTGGCCCAGCAATCTCACAGCATTCCTCCTGCTTTAGCCTCCCAAATGCTGGGATTACAGGCGTGTGCCACCATGCCTGGCTGCCTGGCTATTTTTAAGAAAAGTTTTATTAGTACATATTTGCAGTACATAATGATTCATAATATCAGGGATGACTGTAATATTCTTTCCCTAATTTTTTGAGTGACTTCATGCTTCTTTTCTCAGATGAAGGTTTGACTATTGACCTGAAGAATTTTAGGAAACCAGGAGAGAAGACATTTACCCAACGTAGCCGTCTCTTTGTGGGCAATCTTCCCCCAGATATCACTGAGGAGGAAATGAGGAAACTATTTGAGAAATATGGGAAAGCAGGAGAAGTTTTCATTCATAAGGATAAAGGCTTTGGCTTTATTCGCTTGGTGAGCAACTATGTTCTTTGGGGCATGTACTTTTTCAAAGGTAGGGAAGCTAGAAAATGATGGATATGGAAAAATAGGTATAGAAATAATTTTCAAGGTTGTTAAAAGTTTGTAATTGATGAAATGGAAGATAAATATGCAGATTTTAAATTTTGGGGTTTTTTCATCAGATTTTAAAAACAACATAGGTTCTTTTGTCTAGGACACTTTTAGAATTTGTTTTAATCGGGAAAGTTGAAACACAGAAGTAAATAGAATAGTATAATGAAGGTATATATATAAATTGCCCAGCTTCAACTCAAGGTGGTTTATTTGCTGTCCACTGTAGCATGTTGGATTTTTTTTTTCCAGAAAATGTTTTAGTGACAGTCAAGGTTTATATAATGTATTTCCAAAATCTATACATATATTGTCTCATTAGGACTCTTTAAAAGCGTGAGAGCCGGGCGTGGTTGTGCACACCTGTAATCCCAGCACTCGGGAGGCTAAGGCAGGAGGATCGTTGCGAGTTCGAGACCAGCCTGGGCTACAAAGTGAGCTCAAGGCCGGCCTAAACTGCATAGCGAGACCCTGTGTCAAAAAGACAATCAATCAATAAGTGTGAGAGAATTTTATTTGTGTTTTTAAAAAATCTTTTAACTGCCCAGGCACTTTTTAGGGGAAGAGTTTTGTTGGGGATGGAACCTGTAGCCTTGCACATTGAGCTACACACCCAGCTTTACCAGTTGTTGTTTGTCTGTTTGTTTGTTTTGAGACAAAGTCAGTTTAGACAATACAGGTCAGGCTGGCCTTAAACTCAGTGTGTAGTCCAGGTTGGCCTCAAACTTGGAGCAGTCCTCCTTTCTCAGCTTTTCAAGTGTTGGGATTATAGGCATGTGCCACCATTCCCAGCAAGGGGAAAACATTTCTAGTTATTACCTGCCTCCATAAATGATTGGAGTGTAATGTGGCAGCAAGATCAGTGGATGGAGGTAATCAGAACTTTGTAGGTGTTATTTTTTATGGGTATCAAGGAGTCCCATCAAAGTCTTTGGTCTGAAGAAGTGTTGTGGAAGGCATAAATGCTTAAGTGTATTGCTGGTGAAAACGAAAATATTTTGCGTGCTGAAAATAAGAGTAGAGATGTTAGAATGGTCTTTTGTATTTTGGGTGATCAGTTATCACTTGGGAGAATAACCTGTAACGTAAGTGGTATTAATGGATTTCCAATTTCAGTCATTTAGGGTAACTAAAGAGTCATCTGAAACCACAGTTCAATTCTTTTAGTTTTATTCATTTCTTTATATGCTTATTAACGTGGGGGCATTCTGTTACTGAGCTTTGTTAAATTATTGATGATTGCTGAGGTGGTCTTCATTAAACTGACTTTTTCCTAATGTTCTTAGGAAACACGAACCCTTGCAGAGATTGCCAAAGTGGAGCTGGATAATATGCCCCTCCGGGGAAAGCAACTGCGCGTGCGCTTTGCCTGCCATAGTGCATCCCTTACAGTCCGAAACCTTCCTCAGTACGTGTCCAACGAACTACTGGAAGAAGCCTTTTCTGTGTTTGGCCAAGTGGAAAGGGCTGTAGTCATTGTGGATGATCGAGGAAGGCCCTCAGGAAAAGGCATTGTTGAGTTCTCAGGGAAGCCAGCTGCACGGAAAGCTCTGGACAGATGCAGTGAAGGGTCTTTCCTGCTAACCACGTAAGTTAAGGGTCTTCAGAAATAGATGTTCAGTTCCTAATTTTTTCTGTGGTCTGAAGAGTTAGCCTTTAGTAACCATGTTCCTGTGTTTAAAGTTGTGTGTGTCTGTTGCTAGAGATTGAATCCAGGGCTTTTGTACTGAGCTACATACACAGCCCCTTTTTTTGCTGTGTAGTTCAGGCTGGCCTCAAACTCATGGTGATCCTCCTGCGCCAGCATACCTGGTCTTGAAAGGTTGCTTTCTGCATTCAGTATCTCTTTGTATTTATTTTAGTTTATTTAGTGGAATTCTATAGATATCAAATGTTAGGCTGCAGTTAAGTATTGCACTCTTTTAATATTTTTTTGGTGACCATACTCAGAGATGTGAAGCCTGTTGACCCCAAATTCTGTATAATGCCATTAAACAGATTTGATTACTTGGGGTTAGGTGTAAAAATGCCTTTAGAAATGTGTCTGATTGTCTGGTTCTGGCCCCTAATTAGTTCTTTGTGCCAATGACAGAGGTTTTTGTTTGTTTTCTGTTCTTTTTGGTGAGACAGGGTGTCGCCATGTAGTTCAGGCTGGCCTGGAACTAACTGTATATCCCAGGCTGGCCTAGAACTCATGATGATCCTCCTGCCTCAACCTACCAAGGCATGGAATTATAAGCATGTGCCACCATGCCTGGCCAACAGATGATTTTATTAGCACTAAACTCCTTCTTTTACCCAGATTTCCTCGGCCTGTGACTGTGGAGCCTATGGACCAGTTAGATGATGAAGAAGGCCTTCCAGAAAAGCTTGTTATAAAGAACCAGCAATTTCACAAGTATGTGGTCATGATACATTACTTGTTAGGTGTTACTTATTGTTTGTTTTTTGAGACTGAGTCTCTTACATAGTTTAGGCTGCTTTTGAACTCACTGTGTAGCTTAGCCTGGCCTTAAACTTGCTGTGATTGTCCTGTCTTATCCTCCTGAGTGCTGGGATTACAGCCTTGTGCCACCACACTCAGATTTTTTTTTTAATCTACTGAGGTACTTTTAAAGGGATATGTGAGAGACAGGTGTTTGCTTTACTTGTCCATTGGCATTTAACTTTGCTTTCAGAAGGAATGTGTTGCTTCAAGGGGGAAATCTTTTTTTTTTTTTTTTTTGCCTTTTTGAGACAAGGTCTCCCTATGCAGTTCAGGCTGGCCTTGACCTCACTTTGTAGCCCAGGCTGGCATCGAACTTCGCAACAATCCTCTTGCCTCAGCCTCCCAAGTGCTGGGATTACAGGCATGCCCAACCACACCTGGCCCTTCACTGGGGAAATCTTGAACAGGATAATCTCAACCTTTCTATAGGGAGCGAGAACAACCACCTAGATTTGCACAGCCTGGCTCCTTTGAATATGAATATGCCATGCGCTGGAAGGCACTTATTGAGATGGAGAAGCAGCAGCAGGATCAAGTGGACCGCAACATCAAGGAAGCTCGTGAGAAGCTGGAGATGGAGATGGAGGCTGCTCGTCATGAGCACCAGGTTATGCTGATGAGGCAGGGTGAGTATAGCCCTGTCAGTTTTATGTTTTCTTTTCCTTTTTTTGGAACTGGGAATCAAACTCAGGACCTTGCACTTGCCAGGCAGGCGCTTGTGCCACTGAGCTACATCCCTGGCAGCCCTGTCAGTTTTAAAGCTAGAAGAATAACAAAGATTTTTGTCAGGAATCTGTTTGTACTATCCATTAATGGAAGACCTAAATCTCTGCTTTTTTTTCTCGGAAATATTTTATGTTGCTCTTGGTAGGCAAATAAATGGCTTGGACATGGGGCATAGGTTACTAGATTCCTACAGAAGGAATTGATAGGTTTGACTTGAGTTTTGGAACCTGGGCACTTGACCACCCAGGGAATATTATCCTCTTTGCATTCTGGATCTTTATGGAAAATTATCAGGCATATTGAAGAACGCTCTCAATTTGTTTATAGATTTGATGAGGCGCCAAGAAGAACTTCGGAGAATGGAAGAGCTGCATAACCAAGAGGTCCAAAAACGAAAGCAACTGGAGCTCAGGTAACTTTTCTCAAACCTTTTTCTCTGGCAACTGGAAAAGGTAATGTCCCCCTCTTGCTTCCTACCACCATGCTACTTCATACATCTGTAAATGTACTAGTGAATATCTCATGGTTGCTTCTCAGGTCCTCCTTTTGAATGGGAGATGTTTTATCTGCCTATGGTTTTAGAAATTACCTGGGACTGCACTAGAGAGAAAACAGTGAAGTATTGTTCTCATCAGGCTTCCTTGGGGTTTGCTATAGTTCTGGCTGAGCTATGATAGTCTTGGGTGAGCTCATCTGCTTGGCTCAGTCTCCTGTTAAGATCTGCTGAGGTTCTGGAATGCCTCTGTCTTAAATACATTGATGGCTCTCTAGGCAGGAAGAGGAGCGTAGGCGCCGTGAAGAAGAAATGCGGCGGCAACAAGAAGAGATGATGCGGCGACAGCAGGAAGGATTCAAGGGAACCTTCCCTGATGCGGTATATCTCCCATGTGCCCATGATGAACCAGGCCATTTGTGATACCACAAAACCACCATGAATTGTGTGCTAGGATAGGAGGTTTATGATCAGTTTTTCTATGCTATGAAATGCCTTTTAGAAAAAAACGATTCATGGGAGCTAGAGGTAAGGTTTGAAGGGGGGTTCATCTTATCTCACAGGCAATTAGGATGCAAAGTTGGAATCCCTACTGTATGCTGTAGACTCAGTAGTTGTAGAATGAGAAAAATTGAATTCTGTTAACAGCCTTGTTTAATTTACTGCTGTTCTTGTAGTTCTAGGAGTTGGAGTCTCAAAAGAAATTAACTGTTTCTCTCCGTACCTCTCACTTTGTTACTAATGGCAAACTTAACTGGTATCCTAATAGCTGTGTGACCTGAATTCCCTGTACAACTAGTAAGGAGCTGTGAATTGTTCCTTAGCTTAGTCTCAGTGCTCTTGGGATGTGTTTTCACTGTATTTTATTCCTTTAATATATAGTTCTCAATAGATTGTGATAAGATTCGCTACTGTCTTGGACTGTCTTGAGTATTTTTGTTTTTCAGAGAGAACAAGAGATACGGATGGGCCAGATGGCTATGGGAGGTAAAGACTTAAAGTATGATGGTTCTGATTTACTTTGTTATTTGTTTGGTGTCTGGTGAGCTGTGTGGCTTCTCTTACCTTGTCCTGATTTAAGGGTCTGATATTTCCAGGAATATCTTTGTTGATTGGTTGCTTGGTTGGTTTGTGGACTGATGGTGGTGGTGATGGTAGTGATAGCTCTTAGTGCACATGTCTTACTGAATTTTTTCTTTGGTATAGAAAACAAGTCCATGTACTGATGACACTACTCTGCTTTAGGTGCTATGGGCATAAATAACAGAGGTGCCATGCCTCCTGCTCCTGTGCCAGCTGGTACCCCAGCTCCTCCAGGACCTGCCACTATGATGCCGGATGGAACCTTGGGACTGGTAATAAACTACAGGACCTTAACGGTATTTCTGAATAGTAGGAGAAAAGGCTTTGCCTTCATAGCTCCTGGGCCTACACAGTTTTATAGGAAATAACTGGACTGAAATAATAAATAGGACTACTGTTGTCCATGAGGTTTTTTTTTGCTTTTTGTTTGAAACAAGGTCCCCTATGCAGTTCAGGCTAGCCTTGAACTCACTATGTAGCCCAGGCTGGCCTCAAACTTGCTGCAATCCTCCTATCTGGGCCTCCTGAGTGCTTGGATTACAGGTGTGTGCCACTATACCTGGTGGTTATTTTTACTCTTGAACAAATTCAAATATACTATATCTGCATTAAGTGACTAGCCAATCTGATTGCTACCCTGGAAAGTTAGGCATTATCACACAAAGTACATATGAATCCAAAGACATGGCTCTCAGATTCAGAGGCTTTAGTTGTGTCAAAATGGGTAGTGCCAACAAAACTGGTAAGGCTTAAATTGCTGGAGAGTGATGGCCTGCCCTTGTCTAGTTACTAATCAGGAAAAAGGACTTGAATTATTGTTCAGTCAGTAGTGAGGAATGTAGATAAAAAGTTGAAGGTAGGATGACTCAATTTGTCCCTAATTCAGACAACTTTCTTCTGAGAGTTACCCGGTGCTAGCATCAGGAGGCTTGAATAGTTGAGTGGAAATAGCATGCAATAGAGAGAGTGATTGTAGGTGAGTGGGTAGCTTAGGAGAAAGATTCTATTGTAACGTTGCTCTCTTTTTCTCTTTTAAGACCCCACCAACAAGTGAACGCTTTGGCCAGGCTGCTACAATGGAAGGAATTGGGGCGATTGGTGGAACCCCTCCTGCTTTCAACCGTGCAGCTCCTGGAGCTGAATTTGCTCCAAACAAACGTCGCCGATACTAATAAAGTTGCAGTGTCTAGTTTCCTGAAACCCTTAAAAGAAGGAACCCTTTTGGACTAGCCAGAATTCTACCTTGAAAAAGTGTTAGGGATTCCTCCCAATAGTTAGGTCTTCCCTGCCTGTACTACTCTAAGGGAGTATGCTGGAGGCAGAGGGCAAGGGAGGGGTGATATTTAACAAATCAGTTCTGTGTGGTATATTGTTTAACCAATTCTGTGTGATGCATTCCTGAAATTTCAAATGTAATTAATTGTTGAAGGCCTGGGGGAACCATGAAAAAATGGTTCCTTAGAGTCCCATTAATCTTGATCATTCCGGTTTTTTGTCCATTGTGTTTTATTTGCTTTCTACACCCCTCACTCCCAGAGACACTGCCACATGTACCACAAAAATCAAACATCTCCCAGTGACCTTAGCCCCATTGCTCCATTTGCTCCCAGGTGAGAATTCAGGCAAATGTCCACAGAGGTCACAGACAGCATATGTATGGTTCTGTTATATCCCATGTATTACCCTTTCATGTACTAAAGACATTTTCTCTTAGAGATTTTCATTTTAGTATATCTTTTAAAAATAAATCTTGTGTTAACTTGCCTCCATCTTTTCTTTGGGTAAGGACATCCCAGGAATGACCCTTTTGTGTCTATGACGTTGCTGTTCACAGCTTTTCTTGATAGGCCTAGTACAATCTTGGGAATAGGGTTGCTGTATACTGAAGGTCTGACAGTAGCTCTTAGCCTTGCCTATCTTAGGTAGTTATGCTGTGCATTTTTTATTGGTGTACCATGTTTGATTTATCCCCGATACCTTAAATTTGGAGTTTTTCTGAGAAATGGAGCAGTAATTACAGCATCAACTTATTAAAGTACATTTTAAGCCTTTTCATTTTCTGTGCTGTTTTTAAAGGGGAAGGGAGGGAAGTGCGGTTATCCTATTTTAGGATATGGACAGTAGGTTTTATAAGGGTGATCCATTATGAACTTTTGAAGTATTACTCATCTGGGCAAATGGGGGAGAGGGGGGAGTGAGGTACATACTGTGATTGAGATACTAAGATGGTTAGCAAGGATGAGTGTTACCGGCACTACATAGAAATAGTGATCCCAGGGAAATTTTGCTTTTTTTTTTTTGAGACAGTCTTGCTATGTAGTTCAGGCTGGTCTTGAACTTACTATGTAGCACAGGCTGGCCTCCAACTCACAACAACCTTCCTGCCTCAGCCGCCTCTGAGTGCTGGAATTACAGGCATGCACCATCATGCTAGGCTTCCAGGGAAGCTTTAAAAGGAAGAATGACCTAGAGGAACTGAGGTGTCTTCATTAAGCTGGTGAGTGAGGGGGTGGTCTCCATTGGTATTTGTTTCTGAGCAGCTGCTGGTATGTCAGAGGCTTGGAATTGGCAAAATCTAAAACCGTCTCAACAGTAGTTAGCTGACCTCACACAAGTTCCAAGTGCTGCTCTGCTTGATCCTTTTTTTTCCCCTGGAGCCTAAGAGCTAAAGTTCTCATAAGCTCCTTCCTATTGGCTGGGAAGACCAGTTGGAGTTCCTTGTCCATGTTAGGAGGTGTATGCTTTCTGAACTAAAGATAGAACCAGCAGGCCCTTCCAGGCAGCTAAAAGCCTCCAGAGTAAGAGGTGTTCCCTGCTCGGCAAACTCCTTGAAATACCCTTTCAGTAATTCTACCAGTACCTCCATGTCTCTACTCTGCCATAACAAAGGCTGTGGGCAACAATTTGACCCCAATATCAACCTTCCTGGTGAGTAAATCTTGACCTGGCCAGGACATCTGTGGTGCTTGGGAGTGGGTGGTCAGCTGTGGGGCTGTCTTGTTAAGCAGGGAGAGAAAAACGATGTGCTGGCTGTAATTGGTCTAAATGATAAATCTTTGCTGAAACATTTTATATCATACGGGAAGAAAACAAACATACCAGGTGTAGTGGTGTACATCTGTAATCCCTGCACTCAGGAGGCTGAGGCAGGAGGATCGCTGTGAGTTCAAGGCCAGCCCAGGCTACAAAGTGAGCTCAAAGCCAGCCTGAACTGCATAGTGAAACCCTGCCTCAAGAAGACCAACAACAACAAAATAACCTGGAGAAAAACATTGGTATAGTTATCTTCATTTTTCTACTGATATTCACAGATTCCTGTTGCTATCACCCAGGGGTCCCAATCTTCCATGATGCACTCAAGGTGAGGAGTAGGTGAGGGATAGCAAGAGCATTTCACAAAGGAAATACACCTAGGAATCTAAACTCATCTGGGTCTCTGTTACCAGGGTTGGTCCTGCTGCCAAAAGCGAACTGTAGATTTCTCTGAGTTCTTAAACATCAAGGTAAATTCCTTCATTTCCTTCGATTCTACTCCTAATAGAAGAATTCTATTTCTAATCCTTTTCTCCTTATTTATACCAGGGCTGTACTATGGGACCACACTGTGCTGAGAAGCTTCCTGAGGCCCCTCAATCTGAGGGCCCTACTACAAGTTCACTTCAGGAGCAAAAACCTCTGAATACAATTCCAAAGTCAGCAGAGACCTTGCGCCGAGAGAGGCCTAAGTAAAGAGGAAACCCCTGTGTTTTCCCTACATTTAGGCAACATCCTAAGAGTGATTAAATGGATCATTGGGATTTGGTAAATAAAGACCAGAGATGTGAGGAGGGTTTAGAAAGTATATACAGTATTCTCTGCCTTAGGGGAAATTTGTGCCTGGAAATGAAATGTCCACTGCCCTAAGGGGCTCTGAGGATGCTGGGATAGATTACTTTGAGTCAACAGAGTAGGTAGCCCAAAATAATATGCTTAGTAGGTAATAATACAAAGGGGATTGTTGAGAATGACCTTTTTTTTTTTCCTGGAAAAGAGCTTTAAGATAAATCTTACATAGAAAAAAGGAAGTACTGGCAGCGAGGAGGCTACAGAAAATAATTTTGTGGGATTAGTAAGAGCAACAGAAGAAAACCATGTTAGGTCCATGATTAGGAAGATGAGAGGGTACAGTTCATTTAGAGCAGGTGAGTAGATGAATAAAAGAAGCTTTGGGGATTTATTTCCCTAGGGTTGAGGAATGTGGGATGTTCACAAAGATGAAATTGGCAGTGGGTTGAAATTGATTAAGGTATGTGAAATGCATGTACCAACTTCCCAAAACAGCCCACCATTATTTAATGCTAACATACACTAACAAAAAGAAGTACAAGGGGGAAAAATTGGCAGTGTGGTAACTACCCCAACTTTCCCAAGCCTGCCTCACTTTGAGCAGATTCAACTGCATTATCACAAGTGAGTGTTGGAGCCGGCAGTCAGGATTAATGGGCCAAAACTAGCTATTTTCTTTTTTTTTTTTTCTGTACCAGGAATCAAACTCAGGACCTTGCGCTTGCCAGACAGGAGCTTGGGCCACTGAACTATGTCCCTGGCCCCAATAGGCCAAAACTAAATCACCTGCTAGGTGTGGTGGAACAGGCCTGTAATCCCAGCACTTGAGAGGCTAGGGCAAGATCACTGAGGCCAGCCTGGACTCCATAGTGAGTTCAAGGCCAGCCTGAACTGAACTACATAGTGAGACCCTGTCTCAAAAAAAACCCTAAATCACCTACCTGTAACTCCTAGGTCTGAGTTGCCCCTGAAGCTGCTGCCACTAAATATATCTCATGTCCTAGAAATGGCACTGGAACAAAAAGAACTAGACCAGGAACCTGGAGCAGGTAGGAGAATTCTTAGGAGGGCTGGTCTCACAGACGAATTTGATGGAATGGCATTGGGGTGGGGGAAATGAATAGGTTCCTGACTGTATTTCCCTTGCCCAGGAATTGATAGTAGTCTGATCCAGACTGGTTCCAGCTGCCAGAACCCAGGATGTGACGCAGTAAGAGTTTTGGGCAGTTCACGTATGTGGCTGAGAGATGTTGCACTTGAAAATGACTAAGTATAAACATGGGGGTTAGTGGGGTACATCTTAGAATGACTTGATTCTTTTTTCCTAATGCTTCTTTATCCTTGTTAGGTTTACCAAGGTCCAGAAAGTGATGCTACTCCATGTACCTACCACCCAGGAGCACCTCGATTCCATGAAGGGTGAGGGAGGGGACTAGGTAGTTTGTGAGGCAGGTTTCTCCCAATATTGATCATAGTGTGGAAGCTTGGGGGTAGAAATTCAATGAAATTATCTTCCTGCCTCAGGATGAAGTCTTGGAGCTGTTGTGGCATCCAGACCCTGGATTTTGGGGCATTCCTGGCACAGCCAGGATGCAGAGTTGGTAGACATGACTGGGGGAAGCAGGTAAGCCCCAGCTTTCCTGATTCTTGACTAGAACCTGATCCCAAAGATAAACTCCTCCCTATACCTCATGGCCAAGTACCCTGTCTTCTTTTTTTAGTATAGACCAAAGAAGATGTAGCTCCTGGGCCAGGTGTGTGGGTCAGTGGTAGAGTGCTTGCCTAGCATGTGCAAGGCCCTGGGTTCTATCCTCAGCACTGCCAAAAAAAACAAAAAGATTTTGCACCTTATTCCTCTATAACCTAGAGGGCTTGGCCATACCATAAGTCCTGTTAATATTTGTGAGACTCTGGCTGGGTGTCTTCTCCACATACCTGATGAGAGCTTCTCTTGGGTTAAGAGTTTCTTCCTTCCTTCCTTCCTTCCTTCCTTCCTTCCTTCCTTCCTTCCTTCCTTCCATCCTTCCTTTCTTCCTTTCGTTTTTCCTTCCCTCCCTCCCTCTCCCTCTCTTTCTTTCTTTTTCTTTCTCTCTCTCTCTCTAGCTTGCTTTGCTTTGCCTTGCCTTGCTTTCTGCAGTGCTGAGGGTTGAACCCAGGGTCTTCACACTGAGCTATACCCTAGCCCTTTTCATTTTTTAAAACAGGGTCTTGGGGGTCTGGAAGTGTCCCAAGTATAGGATCTTCCATCTCCGCAGAGTTTGGGTGTATCACTGGGTTGCCACACTTCTGTGAAAACAGCAGAACCATTCTGGAAAGCGATACACGTTTGTTACAAGGAGTTCTTGGGGAAACAGGAATGAAGCCCAGGCTGGACGTTTAAACTTGTGATCTTCCTGCCTCAGCCTTCCACAGTGCTGGGATTACAGGCATGTACCACCACCTGTAAGAGTTTATTCTTACCATTCATATTTCACATCTTCTCTTTAGCTGCCAGCATCTTGCCGCCATGATTGGCACCAGACAGATTCCATAGTAGTGATGACTGTGTATGGCCAGATTCCACTTCCTGCATTCAACTGGGTGAAGGCCAGTCAAACTGAGGTGAGGAATGATCTGATGCAGGGTGGAAGGCTAGTGGATTGGATGATAGTACAGTCTCGCAGGCAGAGGTGCTATATGCAGTTAACCTGTAGGCTCCATAGTCTCCTGAGAGGAAGGGAGAGAACTATTACGTCTGAGTTGTCTGGCTGACCTATGGATCACACCTCTGGCCTGTCTCTGTCACAATGACTTGTTCTGACCTTCTACCATTGTAATTCTTTTGTTCAGCTTCATGTCCACATTGTCTTTGATGGTAACCGTGTGTTCCAAGCACAGATGAAGCTCTGGGGGGTAAGTGAAGACAAGGAGGGGAGGAAGATAGGGTGAAAGAAGGGCTAGACTGGAATAAATAGAGAATGTCCTGAGGGAAACATTTTTAATGGGAACTTCATTTGCTTTCATATTCCCTCCCCCTTCTTTCTCCTCGTCCTCCTCTCTTTCATCCCTCTCCCTCTTTCCCATTTCTTTCCTCCCTTTCCCTTTTTTATTTTTCTCTCCTCACCCCACCCAAACCCCAATTCCTTTGATTCCCTTTGTTCGTTCTTTCTCTTGTGTTCCTCTGTCTTTCCCTCCTCCTCAGGTCATAAACGTGGAGCAGAGCTCTGTCTCTTTGATGCCATCTCGGGTGGAAATCTCCCTTGTCAAGGCTGACCCAGGATCCTGGGCCCAGCTGGAGCACCCCAGTGCACTAGCTGAGAAGGCTAGGGCAGGGGTTATGGTAGAGATGGATGAGGAAGAATCTGAGGATTCAGATGATCTGAGCTGGACAGAGGAGGAGGAAGGGGAGGAAGCAATGGGGGAATAGGGACACCAGATAGTTTAGTGCCTAGCTAGGACTCCAGTGACTCCCTTAGACTCTCTGGTTGACCGTGTGGTATCATAGAGCAGTAGGAGGCTAAGGAAGGAGAGAACAAGACTGTCCAAACCGTACTGTTTTATCCCATAAATAAATCTTGTATTCTACAGTTTCACATAGTGTCATTCTCTCACCCCACTATGTAAAAGATAGTATTCATTCCAACTTCCTTGTGTGCTCAACACACATGTGAAAACAAGCACATGTACATGTATTCTGTTCTTCAAAACCACCAGGTATTTACTGGGTACTTCCTCTGTGCCCAGTTATGTGTTAGGTGCTTTAGAGATACCTGAGAAACAGATTTACTCATTCCTCTCGAGAAAACTGCATACTGGCTGACAAGTCAAGGCTACATGAAATAAGAATAAATATTATCAGATAGTGTTACAGTGCTAAATTGTATAGTATAGTTTTTTCTTTTTATCTTTTGAAATTCTTTTGTACAATGTTTAAGATCTGTAGAAATCAAAAGAATGGAGACATTACATGGGTTGGAATAAAAACAGAAGGCTCCATGGAAGAAATAGCATTTTTAAAATTTTGTTTTGTTTGTGGTACTGGGGAATGAAATCATGGCCTTTGCACTGAGCTATATCCTCAGGCTGTTTTTTTGTTTTTTTTTTGTTTTTTAACCTTAATGGAATTTGTTTATTTATTTTTAGTTTTTTGAGACAAGGTCTTACTATGTAGTCTAGACTGGCTTTGAACTCACTATATAACCCATGCTGGTCTTGAACTTATGGTGATCCCCCTGCCTCAGTCTCCCAAGTGCTGGGGTTACAGGTGTGTACCATCATGCCTGGATTTTTTTTTTTTTTTTTTGTCTCTTTGAGACAGGGTCTCGCTATGCAATTCAGGCTGGGCTTAAGCTCACTTTGTAGCCTAGGCTGGTCTGAGACTTGCAACGATCCTCCTGCCTCAACCTCCCGAGTGCTCAGATTACAGGCATCTGGCTTTGTTGATTTAGTCCTGAACATATTTTTTCCACAATTTTTTTATTAGTGCATATTGGTTGAACAGATCAATGGGTGTCATTTTTTTTTTCTGGTACCAGAAATCGAACTCACAACACTGTGCGTGCCAGACAGGCTGAGCTAAATCCCCAGCCCCCAATGGGTGTCATTTTGGCAGACTTGTAAATGTACATAATTTTAATCACTTCCCCCCAATTATCCCCTCTTCTGTACTATTCTCCCTACTTCCACATTTTTAGGGGATTTCAATGCATATAATGTATTTTTTATCAGTACATGTTTGCAGTTGCATAGTGTTTACATTCAGCTTGGAGGTTTGATACATATAGATAGGCATCTTGATCATTTTTATTCCCCCTGACCCCCTGCCCCTCTTTCCCCAGATGCTTTTCCTATCTTTATAGAGTCTACTTCACTGTTTCTCAACATGGCTCTTTATTTTGCTGTTTAAATTATTTCTATTTTTGAACTGGGCCTGGTGGCACATGCCTGTAATCCCAGCACTCAAGAGGCTGAGGCAGGAGGATCACTAAGAGCTCAAGGCCAGCCTGGGTTACATTGTGAGTTCAAAGCCAGCCTAAACTACATAGTGAGACCCTATCTCAAACAACAACAGCAACAAAAAAGTGTTTAAATTTTTAGTTTCAGACCATGGGATATTTAACCTGACTTATTTCACTTAGCATTATGGTCTCAAAATCCATCTATTTTTGATCATATTCATCTTTCCTATTACCTACCCTTATCATCCATCCCCTGCCTCCCTCTCCCCCTTATTCCCTTCCTCTTGTCTAGTAAGAGGCACCCTTCTACTTTCTTGTCCTCTTTTTTAGATTCCATATTTTAGGGAGAACACTAGATATTTGTCTTTCTGAGTCTGTTTTATTTTGTTCAACATGATCTGCAGATACATCCATCTTTCTCCAAATAACAAATTCTTTGGTTTTTTTTAAATGGCTGAATAATACTCCATTATGTATAATATACAAGACTTTTTTTTGTGAAGTCATCTCTTGCTGGGCACCTAGGCTGCTTCCATATCTTGACTATTGTATATTATGCTGCAATAAATGTGGGTATACAGTTATCCCTATAGTCTGCTGATTTTAATTCCTTTATTATCAAAGAATGGTATAGTTAGATCAAATAGTAGCTTTGTTTTTAATTTTTTTTGGGTACCTCCATACTGATTTACATAGTGGCTATTGCTAATTTACATTCCCACTAGCAGTATAGAAGGGTTTCTTTTTCCCCAAGTCCTCATAAGCAATTTTTTCTTTTCTTTTCTTTTCTTTTTTTTTTTT
>NW_004955475.1:10861888-10864702 GCF_000276665.1 Chinchilla lanigera
GTGCACCATCTCGTCTAATGGAAATGGACGTAATGGAAATTTTTTCAAGTATGTATGCATGGTGCTGGGAATCAACCAAGCCTTTGCAGAAGGATTCCATCTCTGAGTTTATTATGCCCCTGGCCCTAGAATATAGACGTAAAAATTTTTTCTTTTTATAATTCAGGATTGAACCCAGGGCTTTTGCACTGAGTTACATACCCAACCCTTTTATATTCTGAGAACAGGGTTTTGCTAAATTGCCAAATTGGCAGAGCTCGGCTTGAAATTGCAGTTCTTCTGTCTCAGCCTCCCAGAGTGTTTGTATTACAAGCATGCACTACCATGCCCAACTTAGATTCTTAATTAGAAGAGTGATCTTTTTTTGAATCTTCATTGAGTTATATTTACTCCCTCAGCAAAGTAGCCAAGAATCTGATAGTTGCAAACTCCAAGGAACATCAAACAAAAAAGGTCACCAAATTTCAAATTATCTCCAGTTGTTTCCATAGCATCTTTTCCTGTCAGTTCAGAGTCAATGAACATAATGTCTCATTGGGAGCTAGGAAGGAGATGAGGTGAAGGGGATGGATGTGGGCAGCAAAAGTGAGGGATTACAGTATAGCATGGATGAGGATTTGGAGGTTGAAGCAAGATCAGGGGATTGCTGGGCGTGGTGGTACATGCCTAATAATCCCAGCACTTGGGAGGCTGAGGCAAGAGGATTGCTTAGTTTGAGGCCAGCCTTGTCTACATAGTGAGTTGAAGCTCAGCCTGAATTATATAGCAAGACCCTGTTTCAAAAACGAATCAAAGGTGGGCAGGATTAGGGGATGTTAGGGAAGGTGTCCAAAGATACGACTTTTACCTAACAGAAAACTTTGATCAGAGGTAAAGAGGCTTCCTGCATTTCCAGGATATTTATTCAGCTTTGCTGTTATTCTATGGATTTGGAGTGAAAATAAACTTTCCCTTTTGAACTGAACTCTGCAGAGTCCTTTCTTCTTCCTCCTCCTCCTCTTCCTTCTTCTTCTTATTATTATTCGTTTTTCTTCTTTCTTCTGTCTTCTTTCTTCTTTCTTCTTCTATTAGGGATTGAACCCAGAGCCTTTTCACTGAGTTCCATTCCCATATTTTTTTTTAAGTTTTGAGAGGGTTTTGTTAAGTCACTAAAATGCTCAGTTGCCCAGCCTGAGATTGAACCTGTGACTCTACTGCTTTAGCCTTGAAAAGTTCTGGTATTACAGGCATATATTTGTCACCACACCCAGCTCAATCTTCTTTCTAATGCTGGCAGCTTTTCATCTTAGAAGTATAGGGTACTATTGATTTCACAACAGAGCCTGCCCAGCAGATTTTTTTTGAGAGAGGATCTCACTATGTAGGGCAGGCTGTCCTTGAACTAGTTTATATAGCCCAGGCTGGCCTCCAACTGACAGCGATCCTCCTGCTTCAGTCTTCCAAGTGCTGGGATCACACGCATATGCCACCACACCAAGCTCCAAATTTATTAATCTTAAATACACAACTTTTTCCTATCTTCTTTTTTCTTTTTTTTTGGTTTTTCTCCGGTACCGGGAACCGAACTCACAACCTTGCGCTTGCCAGGCAGGCGCTTTTGCCGCTGAGCTAAATCCCCAGCCCCCCCTATCTTCTTATTAAAATCAGGAGACCAACAACTATCTAGAAATCCTGAAGAAAACAAGTGAGGAGTCAAAATGTTCAATAACCCTTGTAATATAAAAGTTTTTATATATAAAATCTTAGTTGTACACCTTTTATTTTCTTTTGTTTTTTTTGTTGTGTTTTGTTTTGTTTTGCTTTGCTTTGCTTGAGACAGAGTCTCACTATGTAGTGCAGGCTGGCCTTGAACTAGCTTCTGTAGCCCAGGCTGGCCTCCAACTGATGGCAATCCTCCTGCCTCAGCCTCCCAAGTGCTAGGATTACAGGCGTGCCACCATGCCCTGCAAGTTGTATAGTTTCAATAAAATAGGATACTAGTTCATTTTACATAGCTAAAGCCTAAAATGTAAGACATTTCAAGCAGGTATGTAACATTAATACCATCAAAAGCCATAGATCCATTATACAAAGGAATATACCAGGCATTATGCTAAGTGCTTTGCATGAGTTGTAGTTTTTAATTCCCTACTTCTCACATCACTTATATATTTGCTTTTAGTAGCATAAATTTTCTTCTTATCACTTTTGATGCTTCTCATTTCTTCACATTGTGCTTTTTTATTCAGTGTCAGGAACTGAACCCAGGAGTTGTACATTCTAGGCATTTGCTCTGCTATTGAGCTACATCCTCATGTCTCACATTGTACTTTGTATCTGACCCCCCTTGCACTTTTCTAGAAACATAGTATTTTCCCTTTTCTCTCCTGTTTATTCCCTCTCACTGTGATAGTTTCACTAACATTTATACATGCTCTTCTCTCTAGTCTTATAGTTTCTCTTGAGCTCATATCCTTCTCCACATACTACTTAACTTCATTCTCTCCTTTATAGCCAACTGTTTTTTTCCTGGAGACAGGCTCTCATTTCACTATTACAGGCTGGCCTTGAACTCACTATGTAGCCCGGGCTGGCCTTGAACTCACTGCAATCCTCCTGCCTCAGGTCAGTCTCCTGAGTGCCTGGATTACAGGTGTGTGGTAGTATGCTCAGCTCAAACTTCTTGAAATAACTACATTCTTTCATTTCCGTTTGGGGGAGGCAGTGATGCTTGGACTTAGGGCCTTATGCATGATAAGTATGCCCTCTACTAATGAGCTACACTCCCAGTCTCTCTTATTCGTATTCCCTATCACCTCTTCTCTTCTCTTCTCT
>NW_004955475.1:10864868-10870098 GCF_000276665.1 Chinchilla lanigera
AGCTGGGGACTGAACTAAGGGCCTGTACATGCTAGGCAGGCTATCTATCATTGAACTAAGTCCCCAGCCCTCCTTTTTTCTTAATACTGTGGTACCTTGGTTCACAAACTTAATTCTTTCCATGATTCTGGTCACAAATAGAATTGGACAAATCAAATTCAATAGTTAGGCTCAATATTGAACTTATGGGAAAATTTGATCTGGTTTTTGTCTAAGTCAGTTTGCAACTAGAATTGTGGAAAGAATTGAGTTTGTGAACTGATAACCACCACACAGCATACCCCTGTGAAGTCATGGTTCAGAGTTTGTGGCCTTGGTTATTTGCTATTTTTCCTTAGAACCTCACTAATAATTGTTCACAGAAAGCCCTGTAATTTTGCAGAATCTTCAAATATACACCACAATTGTTTTTCTGGTGAGAGGTTTGCAAGTAGCCGAGAGCATTACTCAGTTCTTGTTGCTTGTTGGTGCTGCCCTGTAACCCATCTCTGGCAAATGCACCAGCGAATCCGCATTACAGCAGGTTACTGTACCATGTGTAGCTATCTCGAGTATTACTGTTTTTGTTCTTCATAAAGCCTTAAGATCCCTAAGATGCCACTGTACCTTCTAAGGTTTTATTAATACAGTATTTTATTAAATTAAATTACATAACTACAGGAGACAGCATATTTAGGGCTTAAACTATAAAAATAGGCATTTTTCTAACCATATCTGAAATTTGCGGTTTTGTCACAATTCATGGGTACTCTAGGAATGTAACCCCCACAAATTTTGAGGGTCCACTGTATTTTTATTTTGAAAAAAGGTCTCACTAAGCCAGTAAGTTGCCCCGGCTGGGCAATCTGTAGTGGTAAGGTTACCTTTGACCATGAAGTCACTAAATCCAATGGATACTTTTAGTATTCGTCTCACTTGACCTACCAAGCAAAATTTGACATTCATGGTTCTTTCTTCCTTGAAATATTTTCATACATTGGTTTATGGTCCATTGTTCCCCTTCACTGTGCTACTACTATGGTCATTTCCTTTAGTCACCTTTGCAGGCTCCTCTTTTTCTACCTGGCCATTCAGTGATGTTCCTCAGTACTCAGTTATTTGTTCTCTTTATTTCTAGACATTCTCAGTTATGTCCAGGATTCAAGAACCACCTATATAAAGGTGATTCACACACATTTTGTTTGTTTATTTGTTTCAGATAAGGTCTCCCTGTGTAGTTCAGGGTGGCTGTGAACTCACTGTTTAGCCCAGGCTGACCTTGAACTCCTGCAAATCTCAGCTCTGCCTCAGCTCTGGAGTGCTGTCATTACAAGCATATGCCACCAGGCCCAGCAGCTCATACATTTTTATCTCTAGGCCATATCTTTCCCCTGAAGTCCAGACTAGTGTGCACTATACTAATAAAAATCATTATTACTCTTTTTACTATTCTTTCTTTTCTCAAAGCTTTTCTTTCAGTCCATTAGAAAAATTGGAAGGTTTTTTCTTTTCCTGAGAAGAGGGAGTATACGTCTCTAAAATCCAATTTTATAATGTTTTAGTAAGGAAAATAAGATTTTCTTTTTTGTTTTTGTTAGCAGTGACAAAGTTTATTTGAAAAAGTAAAAGTGAAGAGAGAGAGAGAAACTGAGAGCAAACTTGGTATGAGTAAAAGAGGAAAAAGCAAAATAAAAATACACCCTGGAGGATGCAGGGCAGGCTATCATGAGGAAAGTTATGAAGGCCGGGCGTGGTGGCACACACACTCGGGAGGCTGAGGCAGTAGGATTGTTGCAAATTCAAAACCAGCTTGGGCTACAAAGTGAGCTCAAAGCCAGCCTGAACTGCATAGCAAGACCCTGTTTCAAAAAGTCAAAAAAAAAAAAGAAGGAAGTCATGATAGCAAGGTTGTCTGTATAAAGTGATAACATGTATGTGGGTGCTTTTTGTGGCACTGGAGATTGAATCTACAGTCTTATACATACTAGGCAAGTGCTCTACCCTGAGCTACATCCCCAGCCTCTAAAGTAATAACTTATTTATCATACCATTGTATCAGCTTCAGGATTAAGGAGACTATATTCATTTACCTGCTAAGAGAGTATAGTATCTCATTGAATGCCATGGTATTAGGCACTTCTATCAGCATTATTTCACTTAATCCTCATACCTATTCTGTAAGATAGGTATTGTTACCCCAAATTTCTATATCTGAGGAAATGAAGGCATAAAGAAGCAAATGGCAGGCAGGTGATGTAGCTCAGTATAAAGCATGTGCTCAGTATGCTCCAGGTTCTGGGGTCAGTCTCTAGTACTGCTGGGTGTGGTGGTACATGCCTATAATCCCAGCACTTGGGAGGCTGAGGCAAGAGGGTTGCCAGGAGATTGAGGCCAGCCTGGGCTACACAGTGAGTTCAAAGCCAGGCTGAACTATATAGTGAGACCCTATCTCAAAAAAAAAAAAAAATTCCCAGTACAAAAAGGAAAGAGAGGGCCAGGGAGATAGCTCAGCAGCACAGCGCCTGCCTGGCAAGCGCAAGGTCCTTAGTTTGATTCCTGCTAGCAACAAAAAAAGTAAAAAGAGGAAGTCTTGCTGGGGGCCATGTAGAGAAAATCTCAGTCATTGGTAAGAGCCATTTGAGAACATCCAAAATCTAAGGCCAGGGCTGGGGATTTAGCTCAGCGGCAAAGGCGCTTGCCTGGCAAGCGCAAGGTCGTGAGTTCGGTTCCTGGTACCGGAGAAAAACCAAAACAAAACAAAACAAAACAAAATCTAAGGCCAAACAGGGCATTTTTTTTTGTCTTTTTGAGACAGGTCTTGCTATGCAGTTCGGGCTGGCCTTGAGCTCACTTTGTTGCCCAGGCTGGTCTCGAACTTGCAGTGATCGTCCTGCCTCAGCCTCCCTCCCAAGTGCTGCGATTACAGGCATGAGCCACCACATCCTGCTCAAACAGGGAATTTAGAAAAGGATCTTGACACCATGCCCCTCTAGCAAGAGTCCTTTTAATAAACTTAATGGGACCAAAGGAACCTTATTGATCAGTGGTATCTTACATTGGTGTAAGGCTTTCCCAAAACAGATCTCTCATCACCTGAGTAGGAGCTCCTAGCCACTCTCCCTCTCTTCCTCCAGATCAAGAAATTACTTCCTAGGCCTGGGGATATAGCTCAGTGGTTAAAGAACTTCCCTAACATGCCTGAGGCCTTAGGTTTAATCCCTAACACCACAAAAAAAGGAAGATAAAAAAGAAGGGAGAGAACGAGGGAGGAAAGGAAGGAAGGAGAGAAGGAAGGAAGGAAAGAAAGAAAGAAGGAAGGAAAGAAGGAAGGAAAGAAGGAAGGAAGGAAGGCAATCTTCCAGTTGTACTAAATTGTTCCCCTACCTTATACTCCTGGGCAGCCAATTCAGTGTAACTGTCTCTGGGAATCTTGCCTTCACTGTCCTATTTCTTCTTTTCTGCTCCCAAAGTCCCAGAATACTGCTAGAGGGAGAACCAAGCAGACAAATACAAATTTATACCATCCAATTTCAACTTGACCCTTGCAGCTGCTCAGCAACCATTTTATTTGTCTCATATAGTCCCTGGCACTCTCACACAGAGGCTGTTACAGACCTTCCTGTTCCTCAAACTATAAATTGCAGGATCCTTCTTTCTACTTCAGAAGACTTTATATTAGATACTTTCATCAAAATAAATTTCCAAATGCCAATATCTTGTACTCTGAGTAACTAATTTAAAGATAACTATACACAATGTATTACCCATTGTTACCCTCCTATTATCTTGTTTTGAAATTTTTTCTTTTTAATATAAAAAATATATGTGGTCCTTTCACAACAAATAAGTAATCTTTCTCTCTTTCATCCCTGTCCTTTCTTTTCTTTTCTTTTTTGTCTTTTTTTTTTGGTTTTTCTCCGGTACCGGGAACCGAACTCACAACCTTGCGCTTGCCAGGCAGGCGCTTTTGCCGCTGAGCTAAATCCCCAGCCCCTCTTTTTTGTCTTTTTGAGAGAGGCTCTCACCATGCAGTTCCTGCTGTCTTTGAGCTCACCTTGTAGCCCAGGCTGGTCTTGAACTTGCAACAATCAACCTGCCTCAGCCTCCCCAGTGCTGGGATTACAGGCATGCACCACCACACCTGGCTTCATCCCTGTCCTTTAAAAGCCATCCAGTTCCCTTCCTGGAAAAGTAATTAATGTTATTTCTCATTTATCCTTCCAGAGATATTTTATGACCATTATAGGCAAAAGCATGGAAAAGAATGAATTTGTACTGGTTATTAAAGATAAGCAGAATTTGGATAGGTGGAGATAAAGGAGATTTTCCAGCCAGAGGAAAAATCCTAGGCACAGGTACAGAGATGGGAATGAAGAAGATATATTTAGAAAACAAGATATTATGAGTAGAATAATCTGCTGAGAAATTATTCCAGCTTCTGCCTCTACTACTTCTACTTTTCCAGTTATGACTGCAGTTCAGTTGCTTCCCTTCCTGTCTTGCTCTACATACCAGCCAAGTGGGAATTTGATACTACATGGCCCCTCACCCATCCTATCTTCTTAGACCTCCATTACTATTTATTGAGCTTTGACCCTTACCACCTGTTTCAAGCCTAGCAAAGAGGTCCCTTAGTCATTCTGAAAACCAGATGTCTTCTATTTCCTTGGTCAGATGGAAAATTTTTTCACAGCACTAAAAACAAGATATTCAAAATGAATTATAGGCCAGAGATATAGTTCAGCAGCACAGCACCTGCCTGGCAAGCACAAGGTCCTGAGTTTGATTCCTCATATCCAAAAAAAAAAAATGCATTATAGAGATGTTACTGATTTTTTTTCAACAGATACAATATACCGGGGTCAAAGGAACATGCTAAACTATGCAAAAGAGAGCAAAACCCAGAGAGTCCTCTCTAAATTAGTGCTTAAATGTCCCAGTCACTATCATATTACCCAATTGGATTTTCTCCATAGCCCTTATAAGCTGAGGTTTCCTTACACAAGAAGCAATAAAACATAATTGTTAAGAAGACAAAACTAACTGGGCATGGTGACACATGCCTATAATCCCAGCACTCTGGGAGGCTGAGGCAGAAGGATCACAAGTTTAAGCCCAGCCTAGGCAATTTAGTGATTTAGCAAGATCCTATCTTGAGCCAGGGTGGTGACGCATACCTGTAATCCCAGCACTCGGGAGGCTGAGGCAGGAGGATTGTTGCAAGTTCGAGACCAGCCTAGGCTACATAAGT
>NW_004955475.1:10871573-10873415 GCF_000276665.1 Chinchilla lanigera
AGAGAGAGAGAGAGAGAGAGAGAGAGAGAGAGAGAGAGAGAACGAATGAGAAGGAAGAAAAAACATCCTGGGGCTAGGGGTAGATAGCTCAATGGTTGGAGTGCTTGCGGAGGCTGTCTGAGGCTGAGTTAGATCCATAGCACTGAAAAAGAAAGAGGGAGTGAACCTTGAACTTAACTTTTTTCTGATTTCATGAGAAGAATATAAAATGACTCCAGAAGGCTTCATGCTTAAGTAACAAGCAGGTTAGTGCTTTTTTTTCTTTTGTGGTGCTGAGGATATACCAAGGGCCTGATGCACACTAGGTAAACACTGTACCATTAACTACACCCCTATATCTGCAGGCTAGTACTTTAAACAAAAATAGGAAACCCATGAGCTATAACTAATTATTTAAATATTATTCTGATAATGAAATTATTTATTTTTTACAGTGTTAGAGATTGAACCCAGAACCATGAGCATGGTAGGCAAATACTTTACCATTGAGTTCTGTCTCAAGCCAATGAATTTATTTTAGATATGAGTTTAAAATAATAGCAAAACAAAAAAACAAAGAAAAAAAATAATGGCAAAACTTGAGTGGAAATGCTAAGAGGAGCTGGTAGTTAATTATAAAAGAGGAATTTTTGAGAAAAGTCAGCACCAAAGATAGGTCTGAATATTACCTGTATCAGTGTGATACTTCAGAAATATTCAACATTTTGGAATGAGCTTCCTTTATTTCTAAAAATCAGTAAGCACCAGGCATGGTGGTGCATGCTTGTAATCCCAGCACTTGGGAGGCTGAGGCAGGAGGATTACCATGAGTTTGAGGCCTGCCTTGGTTGCCTAGTGAGTTCAAAGCTAGCCTGAACTACACAGCAAGACCTTGTCTCAAAAAACCCAGAAAACCAAAACCAAAAAGAAACAAAAAAAAAGCAATAAACTTGCAGAAATGAATAAAATGAGAAGTAAAATATTTCAGCCCTTCAATTTATTCTTCAGAGGAGGTCACTTTTAGCAGTTTGGTATATCCTTCCAAACATTTTTTTCTATGCGTTTCCACATACTAACATACAGCATGTGGAGATACAGAAACAAATCTCAGTAGATATCTACCTACCCTATGGAGAAGTTTTTTTTTTTTTTTTTTTTTTCGATGACTTGGAATCACTCCATTTCCTTCCTTCCTCCTTGCCTCGCTCCTTCCTTCCCTCCCTCCTTCTCTCTTTCCCTTCCTTTATTTCTTTTTCTTCTGGGGATTAAACCTAGGGCCTTAGGGAAGCTAAGCATGGGCTCAACCACTGAGCCATTATCACAGCCCAGAATCATTCTATAGTGTTCTGTATCTTCTGTAATCATTAAATATATCACATTATAGTCTTAAAGATATTTCTCAGTACATAGAGATCTCTGACATCCATTCTTGTGCTGCATAGTACTTTATTGTATAACTATCCCATAATGTTTTCCCTTATTGGTAGACATTTAGGTTGCTTCCAATATTTTGTTACTACAAATTGGGCAGCAATGAAAATTTTTGTACCTGTATCTTTGAGAATTTGCACTAATATTTTTGAGGAGAGATTCCCAGAAGTGAAACTGCTAAGAGCATACCTACTTTCCAGATCTAAAATGTTAATAGTTATTCCTCAGTTTCCTACCAGAAAGGCTGTTCCAATTTACATGGGTACCCAAAGGTATATGAGGTACCAGATTCCCTACTACTCTGACCAATACTTGATGTTATCTATTAAAATAAATTTCTCAATCAGATGTGCAAATAATGTGTCTCATTTTTATTTTGAATTTCCTCTGATTACAGGAACAGTGTACTTTTTTGTATGTATGTGCAGTGCT
>NW_004955475.1:10875155-10880810 GCF_000276665.1 Chinchilla lanigera
AGAGCTGGGATTACAGGTGTGCATCATCACTCCTGCCTTCTCAGTAATTTATTTGCAGGTAATCTGTTTTTTTCCTCTCTCTTTGGCTCTTTTCCCCATTTTTATTATGGAAAATTTCAAAAACTCAAAAAGAGGATAGTGTAGTGAGTTCCCATGTTCCTGTCATTCAGCTTCAGTGGCTGTTAACTCATGGCCAGTCTGGTTTCATCTGTATTTCCCTAAACCTACTCCCTGACCCATACATCAATTCTGAAGCAAATGTCAGACATCATATCATTTCATTTCACCATAATTTTTTTGTTTTTTTTGTTTTTTGTACCAGGAATTGAACTCAGGACCTTGCGCTTGCCAGGCAGGTGCTGTGCTGCTGAGCTATAGCTTTGGACCTTTTTCTGATTTTGTGAGACAGGGTCTTGCTATGTCACTCAGGATGGCCTTGAACTCACTATGTCATTCAGGCTGATCTTGAATTTATGGCAATCCTGCCTTAGCCTCCCAGGTATTGGGATTACAGGCATGTGCTACCACACCTGGCTCAACCATAAATTTTTTGGTATGAGGTCTTTCCTTGGCTCCTTCCCTTCCTTCTTTCCTCCCTTATTCCCTCCCTTCCTCCCTCCCTCACTTCCTTCCTTCCTTCCTTCCTTCCTTTCTTCCTTTTTTCCTCTGCCTTCTTTTCTTCCTTCCTTCTTCTCTTTCTTTTGTCAGGGTCTCATGTTGCTAAATTCCTGAGCTCAAGTGATCTTCCTGCACCAGCCTCCCAAGTAGACTATAAGCAGGTACTACCATGCCCAAATATGAGATACTTTTAGAACTTTTTTTTTGAGACAGGGTCTCAGCATGCAGTTCAGGCTGGCCTCGAGCTCACTTTGTCGCCCAGGCTGGTCTGGAACTCTCAATGATCCTCCTGCCTCAGCCTCCCGAGTGCCAGGATTACAGGAGTGTGCCACCATGCCTGGCAATACTTTTAAACATTACAGCAAAACCACCACTTGTAAAAAATTAACAATTCTTTAATATGATCAAATGTATGCTGATCAGATTTTTCTTACTGTCTCAAATGTTTATGTGTTTTTTAATGTTTGAAACAGGATCCAAATAAAAACTGTGTGCTATAATCTGTTGATATGTTTCTTAAATTATTTAACCTGTAGATGCCCCTTTTACATCCCTGCTACAGAATTTATTTGTTGAAGGAATGGGTTGTTTGTCCTAGAGAATATCCCATAGAATGAGTTCTATTGGTGGTACCCTGTGGAGGTGTTTGTACCCTATATTTCCTGAATATTGATTAGATGTAGATGCTTGACTAAATATAGATTTGATTCTCTTTCTCTTGGCAAGAATATTTCATAGTGTTGTATACTTCCATAAGTAATAGAAAGTTTCTTATTCTTTTGTAAGATCTACTCTTTGATGCTCTAAAGTTTCGCCACAGTGTGTCTGGTTAAGGATTTCTTGCCCCTCCTCTCTTTTGGAATTCCTGAGTCTTGAAGATTGGCATCTTTCATGAATTCTCAGCTATTTTTTCCTCAAATATCTGCTCTATTTTTGGTTTTTTATTTTAATTAAGTTTACTGGTACATTTTAAGTATACATAATGATCACATTCATCATAGGGAATTTGTACCTGTACATGATATAACTTGATTCTTTTTTCCCCCTTGCCCTACCCCCCCTTCAATCCTTTTCCCATACCTATTTACAAAAGCTTTGTTTCCATGTTTTCCTTATCTTGTTCTTTCTTTTCCGTTTCTTCCTTTCTCCTTCCCCCATCCCTAGTTCCCCTTCCCATTGGAACATTTTCTTCCTATTTCACAATATCTATTATACATTTTGGTCCATATTTATACTAGGTTTTGCACACCAGAGAAACGATGTGGTATTTACACATGTGTGTTCAATTTATTTCACTTAAGAGTAGAGTCTCAAGGTACATCCATTTACCTAGGAATGTCTCAAGTTTATCCTTCTTTATGGTTATATACTACTCCATTCTATAAAAAACCACACATTTCATTGGTTGATGGGCATGTGGGCTGTTTCCAAGACATAGTATTACAAACTCTGCTGCTGTAATATTGGGGGTACAAATATTGCTGTGCTATGATGCTTTTAATTCTTTCAGGAAGATACCAAGAAGGGGAATAGGTGGCTCAAGTAGAACTTAACCGTTTTAATTTTTTGAGGAATTGCCACACTGATTTCCACAGTGGTTGCACCAGTCTACATTCCCACCAACAGTGGAGAAGGGTTCCTTTTTCCCCACAGCCCCACTGGCATTTATTGGTGGTAGATTTCTTAATGATAGCCATTCTTTCTAGTGTAAGATGGAATCTCAGTGTTGTTTTAATTTGCATCTCTCAAATGACCAGTGATGTTGAACATTTTTTCATATATTTATTTGCTGTTTCTCCTTCTTCGTCTGAGAAATATCTATTCGTTTCATATGCCCATTTTTAGATTGGATCTTTAAATTTGGAGGACCTGATTTTTTTGAGTTTGTTAAATATTCTGGATAGTAGTCCTGTGTCTGAGGAACAGCTGGCAAAAAATTTTTAGTCTTTGCCTACACCATTGTCTTCAAGAGTTCTACCTATTCTATCTTCCAACAGATTCAATGTTTCTAAAACTGATCCATTTCTATTTTAGTTTAGTGCATGGTGAGAGACATGGGTCTAGTTTTCATCTTCAGCATGTGGTAAGCCAGTTTTTCCAGTACCATTTATTTAAGAAACTATCTTTCTTCCAGTGAAGGTGTTTGGCTCCTTTGTCAAAGGTAAAGTGGCTGAGTATGTCTGGAATTGTTTCTGCATCTTCTAATATGGTCCATTGATCTTCGGGTCTGTTTTTTGCCAGTACTCTGTTTTGTTTTGTTTTGCTTTTTAATTTTTATCACAGTAGCTTGGTAGTACAGCTTCAGTGAGGGATTGTGATGCTCCCTGCCTTGCCTTTGTTGCCCAGAATTGCCTTTGCTATTCTATGCCTCTTCTGATTCCAAATGAATTTTAAGATTGTTTTCTCTAATTCTGTGAGATACGTTGTTGGAATTTTGATGGGGATTGCATTAAATCTGTACAATAATTTTGGAAGTATGGTCATTTTCACTATATTGGTTCTTCCTACCCAAGAAAGGGATATTTTTCTGTTTTCAGATATCCTTTTCAATCTCCTTTTTCAGAGTACTGTAGTTTTTAGTGTAGAGGTCTTTTACTTTCTTAGTTAGATTGATTCCTAAGTATTTCATTTTTTGGATGTTATTGTGAAAGGTTTTATTTTCCTAATTTCTGTCTCAGGGAGTTTATTATTTGTATACAGAAAAGCTATTGATTTTTGAGTGTTGCCTTTGTATCCAGCTATGTTACAGAATTTGGTTATTAAATCTAGAAATCCTTGGTGCAGTTTTTGGGGTCTTCTATGTAGAGTGTCATGTCATCCACAAATAATGATAATTTAACTTGTTCCTTTCATATCCTTATTCCTTTTATTTTTTTCTCTTTTCTCATTGCTCTGGCTAATGTTTCCAGATATATATTTAATAAGAGTGGACATAGTGGACATCTTTGTCTTGTTCTTGATTTTAGAGTGAAAGCTTTCACTTTTTGTCCATTTAGTATGATGTTGGCTGTTGGTTTGTCATAGATGGCTTTTATCAGATTAAGATATAGACCATCTATTTCAATTTTATGCAGAGTTTTTAATCATGAAGGGGTGTTGGACTTTGTAAAATGCCTTTCCTGGATCTCTTGAGATGATCGTATGGTTTTTGTCCTTGGCTCTGTTAATATGCTGTATTACACTTACTGATTTGCATATGTTGAACCATCCCTGCATCCCTGAGATGAATCTACTTGGTCATAGTGTATAACCTTCTTGATGATTTGCTGCATTCTGTTTGCCCATATCTTATTGAGGTTTTTTGCATCTATGTTCATTAGGGAGACTGGCCTGTAGTTTCCTCTTTTGGTTGGATCCTGCTCTGGTTTTGGTATCCAGATAATACTTGCTTCTAGGAATGAATTTGGGAGTATTGCTTCCCTTTCATTAAACACTTTGAGAAGTAATGGCATTAAGTCTTTTTTAAATTTCTCGTAGACTTCAGAGGTGAATAAGTCAGATAGGATTTAGTTACATCTTCAATTTCATTGACTGATATTAGTTTATGTAGAATTTTTGTATCTTTTTTATTCAGCTTTGGTAATTCGTATGTATCTAGCAATCTGTGCATATCTTCTGTGTTTTCCATCTTACTAGAATACAGGTTCTTGAGGTAAGTATTGATAATCTGTATTTCTGCAGGATCTCCTGTGATTTTACCTTTTTCATTCCTAATTGTATAAATTTGAGTTTTTTCTTTCCTTTTTTTGGAGAAGATTAGCTAAGACTTCGTCAATTTTATTTAATCCTCCATAGAACCAAATCTTTACTTCTCCATATTGTTTTCTAATCTCTATTGCATTAATTTCTGCACTCATCTTTATCATTTCCTCCCTTGTAAGAGCTTTGGGTTTGACTTTCTCGTCTTTTTCTGGAAGGTTGAAGTTCAACATTAAGTTGTTTATTTGATCTCACTGTTTTTTTGCTATGGGAATTTACAATTATAAATTTCCCTCATAGGACTGCTTTCATTGTGTACCATAAGTTCCAGTATATTGTACTGTCATTATCATTTAATTGTAGAAACTGTCTAATTTCTTCTTTAATTTCATCTGTGACCCATTGTTTGTTCACCAAGTTTTCTTTTCTTTTATTTTTGTGTTTGTGTGTCTTTTTTGAGGACAGGGTCTCACTGTGCAGTTCAGGCTGACCTTGAGCTCACTTTGTAGCCCAGGCTGGTCTCAAACTTGCAGTGATCCTCCTGCCTCAGCTTCCCTCCTGAGTGCTAGGATTACAGGCGTGTGCCACAAGCCTGGCCAGAGCAGATGTTATTTAATTTAATGTGTTTATGAAATTCTTCTGTTTTTTTTGCCATTGATTTCCAATTTCATTGCAGTATGGTCTGTTAATATGTATGGAATAATTTCAGTTCCTGTGCATTTACTTAAGCATGTTCTAAGAGCTAGTATGTGGTCTATTTCAGAGAACGTTGCATGTATAGCTGAAAAGAATGTGTATTCTGATGTTGTGGGGTGGAAATATTCTGTAGACATCCACTATGTCCATTTGTTCAAAAGTTTGATTCAAGGCACGGGATGTAGCTCAGCAGCATAAGTGCTTGCCCAGCAAGCCTGAGGTCATGAGTTAGATTCCCAGTACAAAAAAAAAAAAGAGAAAAGTTTGATTCAGTTCTAATATCTTTGTTGATTTCTTTGTCTAGCTGATCTATCTGTTTGTCACAATGTGGTATTGAAGTCCCCCATTACAATTATATTAGTGCTTATTTGAGTTTTCATGTCCATTAATTTTATATAGGTGGGTTCACTGGTACTTGATGCATATATATTTAAGATTGTTATCTCTTCCTCTTGGATTGTTCCTTTTACAAAGATATAGTGACCTTTGTCTCTCTTAATGAGTCTTGACTTAAAATCCACTTTGTCTGCAAATAAAATACCTACCCCTGTTCATTTTCCAGGTTGTCATTGCCTAAAATACTGTTTTCTACCCTTTGACTTTCAGTCTATGAATTTCTTTTTGAATTAAATGCATTTCTTA
>NW_004955475.1:10881985-10891601 GCF_000276665.1 Chinchilla lanigera
TAACTGATATGTATTGACTTATCTTTGTCATGTTATTTTCCTGTTGTTGATTCACTGTTTTCCCCTCTGTTTAATTGCTTGCTTTGCCTGGTAGATTCATTCTGTTGGGGTTCATAGAGTTGTAATCCTTGTTATCTCTTTCTAGAGTGTCCTTCAGAACATTTTGGAACATTTGCTGGTTTGGTGTTCACGAATTTCCTCAGGTGTTCTTTGTCTTGGAAGTGTCTTATTTCTCCATCTAGTTTGAAAGGTAGTTTTTTGGGGTACATCAATCTGGGTCGGAGGTCGTGTTCTTTTAGGGCTTGAGGAGCCGGGGATATAGCTCAGCAGCACAAGTGCCTGCCTGGCAAATGCAAGGTCCTGAGTTTGAGTCCCAGTACCAAAAAAAAAAATAGGGCTTGAAATTCTTCACTCCAAGCCCTCCTTGGCTTGAGGGTTGTGTTGAGAAGTCTGCTGTGATTCTGATGGGCTTTCCTTTATACGTGATTTGTTTCTTTTGTCTAACAGCTTTTAATATTCTGTCCTTGTGTTGAATTTCTGGAATCTTGACTATTATGTGCCTTGGTGTAGATTTTTTTTAGCATGGCTAATTGGAGTTCTATGTGCCTCATTTACTGTGTGTCAAATTGATTTTCCCTGCTTGGGAAGTTTTCTGCTATGACTTCTGTGAACAGGTTTTTTAATCTCATATGTGCTGTCTCCTGCTTTTTCATTGACTCTGATCAATCTTATGTTATTCTTCTTTGCATCATTTATCAGCTGATAGATTTTTTTTGAGACAGGATCTCACTATGTAGTTCAGACTGGCCTTGAACTCACTATGTAGCCTAGGCTGGCCTTGAAGCAATCCTCCTGCCTCAGCCTCCAAAATGTTGACAGCTGCTGGATTGATCTCTCATTGTCCTGTGCTATTTTTAAGAAATCTTTCTTTTCATGATCACTAAATGCAATCCTATCTTCTGTATCTGAGATTCTGTCCTCACGTGTGCTCATTCTGCTGCACATCCTTTCAGTGGAATTTTTAATCTCCTGGATATCTATTTGAATCTGTCTCATGGATTACATTTCTTTCCCATGTTGGGCATCCAGGCTTTCCATCACTTTCCTTTTTCTTTCTTTCTTTCTTTCTTTTTTTTGGTACTGGGAATCGAACTCAGGACCTTGCGCTTGCCAGGCAGGCATTTGTGCCTTTGAGCCATATCCCTGGCCTTTCATTTTCCTAAGCTCCTCTTTTTTTAAAAAATCTATATCTGCTTTTGTCACTAGGCATGTCTTTCATTATGGCCACCATCTCTGCAGTTATCTGAGAAATTATTTCTGATTTGATTTTTTCTTTTCAGAACCTCATTTTTCTGCTTTGTTACTTCCACTGTTACAACTTCACAGAGTCCAGGTAGATGGCTTTTGAATTGTTCCACCTCATTGCTCCCAGTGTTTGCCTTTGGTGAGCTGGAAGTCTGGGGTTGCATCTTTCTTTGGTGTCTTATCATTTTCTTTTTTTTTTTTAGCTTAATTTCTGGGTTAATGCTTATAAATAGCTTATGGCAGGTAGCTTTATTGCTAGTATTTAGAACACTTAGGAAATGACTACTTCTCAGAGATGTCTTCCAGGTGTAGCTGGCTTTTGGGTTTTCACTGTTGCAAAATCCTCTACCTCTTAAATTTATTGGGGATGAGGATAGTTCCTCCCTATTTGGCCTAGCCTCTGGTTCTTTTGCACTGGCCTATAGTATTTTTGTTTTGTTTTGTTTTGTTTCCAGTACTGGGCATTGAACTCACGACCTTGCGCTTGCTGGGCAGGTGCTGTGCCACTGAGCTAAATCCCCAGCCCCTGGCCTATAGTATTTTTTATGACCCTTAGGCAGTCTCAATCTTGGTATACCGGGAAGAACAACTGGTTAGAATAATTACATCACTTTGGCTAAAGTGGTACAATCAGTAATAACGATAATATCAAAAACAACCTGGAAAATGACAAACTGAGGTAACGTTGAACTAGATTTATGGTAATATAACAAAATCTAAAATGAACCAGAATATTGTATACAGTAAACATGCCCTCAATGTAGTGATTTTGCCTTCAGGGGAGAAAATTTAAAAGGAATTGAGGAAGGGGATAGAAAAATAGTAGAAGAGGAAGAGATTAACCAAAGAGGACAAAGAAAGATCACCCAATCTTTGGGAAACTGGTAAAGAAGACAGGAAGAGGGGCTGGGGATTTAGCTCAGCGGCATAGCCCTTGCCTGCCAAGTACAAGGTCGTGAGTTTGATTCCTGGTACCGGAAAAAAAAAAAACCAAAAAAAAAAAAAGAAGACAGGAAGAAAAGAGAAGGAAGATATAAAAAGAAGAACAGGAAAAACAACAACAACCAAAAAAAACCCTAGGAACCATGTTCACCCTCATATAAAAAGGAGAACAAACAATAAAAAAAAAAAGAGAAAGGAAACAAAAGAAAAAAGGAAAAAAATTGTCCACTTCAAGGTGTGTCTCTGCTGTCACTAATAGATAACATGGGCAGACAGAATCCAGATCCGAGTTGATTAATACCAGAAAGCCTGCTGTAGCTTTATGGTTGGATATTGGAGTAAATATTGGCTCCTGTGGCTCCCTCTCAGGTGTAATTCACTCCCAAGATTAGTCACACTCTCACTTTTATAATCATACATTTTTTGCCTATATTTGAATTTTATGTAAATGAAATCATACATAGTATGCACAGTATTCACTCTTTTAGATCTGACTTCTTTTTTTTTTTTTTTTTTTTTTTTTGTTTTTTTCCGGTACCGGGAACCGAACTCACGACCTTGCGCTTGCCAGGCAGGCGCTTTTGCCGCTGAGCTAAATCCCCAGCCCCTTAGATCTGACTTCTTTCATTCAACGTTGTGAATCCTGGCATGGTGATGCACACCTGTAATCCCACACTCTGGGAGGCTGAGGCAGGACTACTGCAAGTTCAGACCTAGGCTGGGTAACTTTGCAAGACCTTGTCTCAAACTAATACAGTAGTGGAGTGCAGCTCAATGTGAAGACCCTGGGTTCAATCCCCAGTACTGAAAAAAATACCATTGTGAGCTTCACCTATGTTTAATATATCAATAGTTCATGCTTTTTCATTGCTCTATAGACTTTACCTTCTTTTTCTTAAAATTAATTTCCATTTTACCAGTCATCTATTATTAGATATTTAAGTCATTTTTAGAATTTGGTTAGTAACAAACACTACTTTAGTATATATGTTTGTTCATGCATCTTTTTGTTTGTTTGTCTGTTTGTTTTGGGTCTTGCTCTATAGGTCAGGCTGGTCTTGAACTTGTTTTTCTTTTTCTTTTTCTCTTTTTCTTTTTTTTTTTTTTTTGCTACTGGGAATTGAACTCAGGTCCTTGCACTTACCAGGCAGGCACTGTGCTGATGAGCTATCTCCTCTGCCTCTGGCCTTGAACTTGTGATGATCCTCTAGCTTCAGCCTCCCAAGTGCTTGAATTACAGGTATGCACCACCACATTCAGCTGTGTTCATGCACTTTTGCCAGTATGCGTGAGTATACCATTAAGATAAAATCCTAGACATGTAAGTGCTAGAAGAAAGATTGTGTGCATTATTATATTTGTGTATAGGGGTGTGTGTGTGTGTGTGTGTGTGTGTGTGTGTGGCTTTAAAATATTAATGAGGTTTAACTAACATTACATGTCCAGTGCATGGTTGAACTCTCAGATACTGTAATCCCAGCATTGTGGGAAGATAAAGCAAGAGCACCACAAGTTTGAGTGTAGCCTGGGTGACTTAACAAGATCCTGTCTCAAAATAAAAAATAAAAAGAGCTAGGAATGTTGCTCAGTGTGAAGGACCTAAGTTCAGTCCCTAGTACCAGAAAGAAAACAAAACAAAACAACCCTCATACATATGACAAAAAAGTCAGGCAATATGCCAGGCATGGTGGTGCATTCTTGTAATCCTAGCATACAGGAGGCTGAGGCAGGAGGATTGCTGCAAGTTCAAGGACAACCTGGGCTACAAAGTGAGTTCAAGGCCAGCCTGAACTGCATAGTGAAACCCTGTATTAAAAAGACGAAAAAAAATGTCTCCCTGGTGTAGGAACCTGAAAGAGTAAGTAAAACTCAAAATATACAATAGATGATAAGAAAGGGAAGGAAATTGCTCAAAGGAAGGAAAACTGGGATGAGGGAAAGAAGAAAAAAGAAAGAAGGAAAACAGTATATACATATATATATATGAATAGCTGGGATAACTGTACTGCTTATATCTGATAATCTGAGCAATTAATTTGAAGACAACAATATACAATGGAACAACCATTGGTGAATTCCTACCATCTTGTCTAGTGAAACTCTGTATTACCTCTAATGTTTTATCTAATAATTTTTTAATTCTTTTTAATGATTTGAACAATCTTCCATTCTTACATCTGGTAACCTGAGCAATGTAGTTGAGGATAGCAATATGTAATATAACAACCGCTGTTAATTCCTATCATTTTGTTTTGAAACCCTGTATCACTTTTAACATTCTTCCTTTGTTTTGTTTATGTTTGAGATGTTGGTATGCTGCTATTGTTCTTTTTTTTTTTCTTTTACTGCTCTCTTTAAAATAAAAAAGGAGGGTGCTGGGGCTATAGCTCAGAGGCGCAAACACCTGCCTGGCAAGCGGAAGGTCCTGAGTTCAATTCCCGGTACCAAAATATATATATAAATTTAATTTAATTTAAAAGAAGACCCCAAAAATTCAGGCAATATGAAAGAATATACCATCAAGTTACATATTATCTTTACTCCCTTATTCCTATTCTCTAATTCCTTCCCCTTGTTCTCTATCCAGAGACAACCACTATTGGTTGTCTATACACAAGACAACTTTCTTGTGTATATTTCAGATACAGCCTATGGAAATCATGGATATGCAGTTATATATGTGTATGTGTGTGTGTGTACATGTGTGTTTGTATATCTCTATCTGGTTGTTTTACTGATGAGAAGTTTTCTTTCTTCATTTAGACTTAAAAACATTTATGTATCCATCTCTTTTCTTTTTTTCAGAAATGGTAACATTCTATTATTCACCCTGCTTCGTTCACATTATATATTTTCAAGATTGTATCATCTAGGCCATGTGTGGTAGCGCATGTCCGTAATCCCAGCACTTGGGAGGCTGAGACAGGAGGATTGCTGCAAGTTTGAGGCCAGCCTGAGCTCCATAGTGATTTCAAGGCCAGCCCGGATTACGTAGCAAGACCCTGTCTCAAAAAACACATTGTGTTATATTAAATACATACACCTACCTTATTTTTTGTACGGCTATGTCATTATTTAATTGGTCCCAGGCATTTCAGTTATTTCCAATTCCCTTTTTTTTTTTGAGACATGGTCACTTTATGCGGTCCAGGCTGGCCTCAAACTTTCTATATAGCCCAGGCTGGCTTTAAATTCAAGATCCTTCTGTTTCAGCCTCCTGAGTGCTGAGATGAGAGGTATGTGCCACCAAACCCAATTTAAACAGTCTCCTTGAACATACTTATTTATACACATGTTCCAACATAACTATAGGATAGATTCCTAGAAATTCAGTTGCTGGATCAAAATATATAGTCACTGATATGATTCCTTACCCAGTATTCACTTCATATGTCCCCATTTGTTAGCAGTCGTAAAATTGGGGGTAGGGACATACCATTAATCTCATCCCTTGCTTCTAGAGGGGTACCCCAGGGGTGTAATCCCATCCTCTTATCTCAGTGACTGCTGCAGGCAACCCAGGCTTAACCAGTTGGTGCACACCATTGTCCTCCTTAAGGAGATTGTTGACTAATGAGCCAGTGATTCAATGCAAGTCAATGAAATGTTAGAGGATATTTGCTGAAGTATTTGGGGGAAGAAGGTTTTTTTTTCATTCTGAGAGAGATACCAGAAGCCATCCTTGTCTCTTTTTGACAGTGTCACACCACACTGCTTTTGATACCAAGAAGTAAAAAAGTCTTTTGATCATGAATAAGGTTAAGCTTTTTAATATGCTGAAAACCTGTATATATTTTGTAATGGGTACTATTCAGGACTTTGCAGGGGCGGTACTGGGTATTAAATTCAGGGCCTCACATTTAGCTATATCCCCCAGCTTTTAAAGTTTTGTCTTTTCTTTCTTTCTTTCTTTCTTTCTCTTTTTTTTTTTTTTTTTTTTTGAGAGGGTCTCACTCTGTAGTCCAGGCTGGCCTGGAGCTTGCAGTGATTCTTCTGCCTCAGCTCCCAACTCCCAAATATTGAGATTATCTATTTGTAATCATTGCTTAGTTTTCTGTTTCTTTTTTCTCTTTATAAGAGCTTTTTGTTTACTAAAAAAAAAAAAACCATACCACTGATCTAAATCCCCAGACCTGTTGGGCATGTGTAGTAGTGAGAACTGAACCCAGGGAAGGCACACTGAGCTACATCCTCAGCCCTTTTAAAAATTTCTCACTTTGAGTCAGGGCCTCACTAAACTGCTAAATTGCCCAGGCTTGTGTTAAGGCTCAAGTCTATATGTCCCCTCTAAGCCTCATGCAGTCATGTAGGGGGCTTTTCTGAGGTGGCTGAATCTAGAGTGTGTGGTGCTAGAATCAAGGTTGTGTGATTACTAAATCAGTCTACTGATTGGTTTGCCATAGTTCTGGAGAGGATTAGGGTGTGAGTGCTACACCCACCCTAGGGTGGATAGCATGCATAAAATATAAGGGACAGAAAGAGGGATAACATGCTCTTGCCTGCCTGCTTGCTGTGGACTATTTCCCCTATGTGATGACCCTCTTCCAGGCCACCATGCCTTGGAGCCAGCCAACTAATCGACTGAAACATCTACAAACTATGAGCCAAATGAACCTTTCCTTCTTTAACTTTGGTTGTCAGGTATTTGGTCTCAACAATGAGAAAAGTAACTAAGCCAGCTGGGTTGAACCTGCGATGCTCCTGCCCATATCCCATAGTTCTGGGATTACAGTTGTGTGCTACCATGCCCAGCTTTCTTTTTTTCTTATACAAATGATACTATTATTCACATTGTTCTGAATCTTGATTGTGTCTTAATATCTTAGAGGTCTTTCGACTTGTATTCCTTTTCTTTTTTTAAGCAGTGCTGGGGATTGAATGAAGGACAAGATGCATGGTAGGCAAGCTCTCAATTTCATTGAAGAGTTTGAGGATTATTGGCATGAGGTCCTCCCTGAAGCTCTTATAGAATTTAGTGGTGAATCAATCATGCATTGAGCTTTTCTTAGTTGGTAGGTTTTTAAAAGGATTTCTATACTTTATTTTAAAACGCTAAAATAAAAATCAGAAATCTTTCAAAGCCAGGCATGGTGGGATATGCCTGAAATCTGAGCACTCAGGAGGTTGAGGCAGGAGGCAGGAGGTAGGAGTGCCACGAGTTCGAGGCCAGCCTGGGCTACATAATTGAGTTCAAGGCCAGCCTAAACTACATAGTGAGACCCCATCTCAAGGAAAAAAAAGTCCTTCCAGCGGTCCCAGTATTCAACACCTTTCTATCTCTGCTCAGAACACAGATCTTTTAAAGATCATTGTCTTTGCTCAGTCCACAGATCATGTACAGATCATCAGAGATGACTCTAGTTTTTTGAGGGGACAGGGCCTCAAACTCTCAGTGATCCTCCTGCCTCAGACTCCTGAGTGCTGGGATTACAAGGGTGTGCCACCACACCTGGTGACTCTAGTTCTTAAAATCAAACTTGTTCTGACAAATCCAAGAACCTGAATTTATCAAAATTATAGAAACATGCATTTACCACCCATTCAGCAAAATGCTTCCCATTCAGATCAATAATAGCTTTAATTGCTGATTCAACTTTTTCAGATTCTTTTATTTTGGTACTGGGAATCAAACTCAGGACCTCATGCTTGCCAGGAAGGTGCTGAACTTTCTCAGATTCTAAAAATGTTTATACTGCTTCATCATCAGGGACACCAAGAATTTCAAATTTCACACATTTGCCCACTTTTTCATATTTTTCACATTCTTCCTTGGTTTCAACTTCCAAGTCTTCATAGACTTTTCCTGCAGCAACTATGTTCCTCAGTAAGACCACTTTAGTAGGACATTTAAGTACTTCAGTTAATGGATTTGAATCTGATTTCTTTGATACATCTTGAGACTCGCTCTTCTCAGTGCCATCACCCACAATGACCTTGCCATCCTGTTTGCTGGTCTTCTCCACTGGCAACACAGTGCTCATCCCCTGCTGTGCTTCCCCAGACCCTTGCCTTCCTCGAGGCCATACTTCTCTACATGATCTTATGTGCTACTGTGCCACCCATATTAACAAGGAAGAGTTGCTGGGTCCAGTTGGAGACCTTGGCCTATCCTGTTCCTCATGTACTAGGGGAGGGATAGTAGCTTTGAAAGACTGATCAAGGTCTCAAATCCTCTTCGTGTGGAAAATCTTGGGTTAATTCTCTGTCTTTCTCTACAGGAGACGTAGGTGGTGCAATAACAGCTCCTCCCTTACTTCCTTTTCTCCTCTCCTGCTTATATCTGTCTTCATCAGAATCTGTGTCCGGCCACCTTGAACATCCACTAATTTCATGTCTGTCTTTATGCCTTTTCTCTTTCTTTTGTTTCCTTCTGTCTCTCCAGCTCTTGCTGTCTCTTTGGTGTTTCGCTACTTTCTCATAGTCATTAGGAAACATACAATCATATTCGTCAGCTAAGGGAATCAGAACTTCTGCAGAAAACCCACTGGGAACAGAGCCCTTCAGACTTGCTGCAATACGTGGTGGTGTGTCCACAATTTGCTGGTTGTCTGCAGAGCATCTCATCATTTTTGTCCTTTGGCTCTGCCTGAGTGAGAGCTTCCTTCTTCACCTGAAGCTGAGACTGCAGAAGTTTGGAGTTTTTGGATCAGCCCTTTGTTTTTGAGTCAATGCTTTCCACTCCCAGGTCATCATATAGAGACATCTTTTAGGTTTAATGCCGGCCAAACGGGCCAACTCTGCCTATGGGCCATGGGGGCTATCACGTGGAACCTAGCCACACTCCACCCAAATCCCCAGACCACAGGAGCCAGTGGTGGCACTCACTCTGCCAAGTCCACAGGTTGCTAGTTGGTAGGATTTTTTTTGTCTTTTTTTCTTTGAGACTGGGTCTCGCTATGCAGTTCAGGCTGGCCTTGAGCTCACTTTGTAGCCCAGGCGGGTCTCAGACTCACAACAGCCCTCCTGCCTCAGCCTCCCTAGTGCTGGGATTACAGGTGTGCACCACCACACCCAGCAAGAGAGTACATTGGTTTTCATCTTTTTTTTTTTTTTTTTACCAGGAATAGAACTCAGGACCTTGTGCTTGCCAGGCAGGCCCTGTGCCACTGAACTATATCCCCAGCTTGGTAGGTTTTTTTATTACTGCTTCAATTTCATTGCCTGTTGTTGGATTCAGAGTTTTTATATTTCTTGGCTCAGTTTTGGTAATTCATATGTATTCATATGTATCTAGAATTCTTCAAGATTCTCCAATTTATTGAAATATATGTTTTTGAAGGAGTTACTAATGATCTTTTGGATTTCAGTGATGTCTTTTATAATTTCACCTTTTTTTTTTTTTTTGTCTTTTTGAGACAGGGTCTCATTA
>NW_004955475.1:10891701-10906952 GCF_000276665.1 Chinchilla lanigera
TTTTTTTGTCTTTTTGAGACAGGGTCTCATTATGCAGTTCAGGCTGGTCTTGAACTCACTTTGTAGCCCAGGCTGGCTCAGACTCCCAACGATCCTCCTGCCTCAGCCTCCCAAGTGCTGAGATTACAGGCGTGTGCCACCACACTCTGCCAGGGTCTCACTATGTAGTTCAGGCTGGTCTTGAACTCACTATGTAGCCCTGGCTGGCCTTGAACTCACTTTGATTCTCGTGCCTCAGCCTCCTGTGTGCTAGGAATACAGGTGTGCACCACCACACCCAACTACCTTTTCCTTTTGTGTGTGTGTGTGTGTGTGTGTGTGTATGTGTGTGTGTGTGTGTGTGTGTGTTTTGTTGTTTTTCCTTCCGGTACCAGGAATCAAACTCATGACCTTATGCTTTCCAGGCAGGCGCTGTGCCACTGAGCTAAATCCCCAGCCCCTACCTTTTCCTTTTTAATTGTATTGATTTGGGTCTTTTCTTTCCTTTTTTTTGGTAAGATTGGCTAAAGATTTGTCTATATTGTTTATTCTTTTGAAGAATCAACTCTTCAATTCACTGGTTCTTTGTAATTTTTTTTAATATTAATTTCTGTTCTGATCTTTATAATTTCTTTCCTTGTTCTGGCTTTGGATTTTGATTGTTCTTGTTTTTCTAGGATCTGGAGGAGTATCACTTGATTATTTATTGGGGTCACTGTTTTTCTAATATGGACATTCATAGCCATAAATGTCCCTCTTAGGAGTGCTTTCACTGTGTCCCATTGGTTCTGTTATGTTATACTGTCATTATTGTTTGATTCTAGGAACTGTCTACTTTTTTCCTTGATTTGTTCTGTAACCCATTAGTAATTCAAGAGTGTATTATTTAATTTGCATGTGTCTGCATAATGTATGGTTTCTTTTGCCATTGTTTCCTAGTTTCCTTACACTATGATCTGATAATATACATGGGATTGTATTAATTATTTTGTATTTATTTAAGCATACTTAATGAGCTAGTGTGTGGTCTTTTTGGAGAAAGTTCCATGTGCTACTAATAAGAATGCATATTCTGTTGTTGGGTGGAACACTACTAAGTCCATCTGTTCCAAGATTTGGTTAAATTCTGATTTTTTTGTTGATATTTTTGGCTAGTTAATCTGTACATTTGTGACAGTGGGGTAGTGAAGTCCCCCATTGTAATTTTGTTGGTTTTCATTTGGTCTTTTATGTCCAGCTGTGTTTGTTTTATGAAGTTGAGTGCACCAGTGTTTGGTACATATATGTTTATATTGTTATCTCTTTGTGTTGAGTTGTTCCATCAACCAATATATAGGGACTTTTTTGCCTCTTCTGATAAGTTCTGGCTTGAAGTCCACTTTGTCTGAAAATAGGATAGTTATTCCTGCTTGTTTTTGAGCTCCTGTGTCATGGAATATTGTATTCTACTCATTAATTTTTAGTCTATGAATTTCTTTTTGGATTAAATGTGCTTCTTGTATGCAGCACATTGTTGGGTTTTATTCTGATCCAATATTCTAGCTTGTTTCTTTTAATTGGGAAATTGAGACTATTCACATTGAGTAATTTTGACATACCAGGAAGAACAACTGGTTTGAACAATTACGCCACCTTGGCTAAAGTAGTGTAATCAGCAATAACAATATCATCAAACATAGCCTAGAAAATGACACTGTGGTAACTATTAATTTGCCACCTTTAACCATATGGACTAGATTTGTTATTATATAACAAAATCTAAAGCAAACTAAAAAATTGTATACAGTAAATATACCCTCAAGGTGGCAATTTTATCCTCAAGGGAGAAACTTTTAAAGAGGTTAGGGGGGAAAATAGAGAAATAGAAAAAGAGAAAGAGATTAGAAGCAAGGCTAGAAGACAAGGGAAGATAATGCAAACTTTGGGAAACTGGTGAAGCAGGAAAGAGAGAGGAAGATATAAAAATGAGAACAGAACAGAACAACAGCAACAACAAAAACCCTAGAAACACATGCGCCTGTAATCCCAGCACTCAAGAGGCTGAGGCAGGAGGATAGCCATGAGTTTGAGGCCAGCCTGGGCTACATAGTGAGTTCAAGGCCAGGCTAAACTACATAGTGAGACCCTGTCTCAAAAAAAAAAAAAAAAAAAAACCTAGAAACAATGTTCATACTCACATAAAAACAAGAACAAATAATCAAGAAAAAAGAAAACAAAAACAAGAAAAGAAAGAAATAAGAAAAAAAGCCCACTTTAGGGCATGTCTCTGCTGTCACTGGTAAACAAAGTAGGCAGACAGAGTCAGGATCTATGTTGATTAATCCCAGCAAGCCAACTGTAGATTTTTGGCAGTGTAGTAGATAATCACAGCAAGCCTTCACCTTTAATTCCAACTGAAATTCAGGCTGGTTTCTAGCTCTGAGGTTGGAGACTAATTTGTTCAGCCTGCAACACTCCATGAGCCTCCTGCTGGCTTGAACTTGGCTCCTTGACCTTCTGCTGACTGAACTCAGTTTCACCTCACTCTCACACTTGGAGCTGGTAGATGGAGCCAGCCTGCAGCTGCTGTGTGTTCTGAGCTTAGTTTGTCTCTCTCCTAGATAGCTCCCAGCCAATCACCCACTCCTGAGGGGTGTCTGTGTCCAAATAACTCACTAGCCACTGCAGTTTGCTGTATCCACTGCTCCATTCCTCTGGAGCATTTCTCTGTGGGGGCCTCTGGGGTTGCCAGTAGTCACTGAGGTTCTAGCTGCCTCTCCCACAGAGTGAGTCAGGGCTCAGGAAGAAAGTGCCATGCTCTCTTCCTCTTTGTTGAAGTCTTTCTCTTTGCTCTCCTCATGGGCTTCAATTCTTGCCTCCGATCCTGGGCCCCAGGGACACACTTCCCTCCTTGTCTTCCTCATGTTGCTGTATTCCAGTGTCTGGACACCAAATCTCAGAGAGATTCTTCCTCTGCTGTTCACCACTCCACCATCTTCCTGAAAGTCCTACACTGGCATTTCTAATAATGATACAAAAATAATGGTGGGTGAAACTGTTGGTGTTTTTCACCAATCAAGACAATGACACCAAACTGCATTCACAGCCCTTATATTCTCTATTGCCCACAATTTCAGGAGAATAAAAACTTGGGAGTTATTTTGAAAAGTATTGACATTTCTGTCATTTTATTGTTTTCTTGTTGCTGATTCCTTCCCCCTCCCCTCACTGTAACTGCTCACCCTGCCTGGTGTTTCCATTCCATTAGGCTTTTTCCCCCCATTATTGGCTTCATTGTGCCTTTCTAGGGTATCTTTGGGAATGTTTTGGAGTGCTGGTTTGGTGGTCATGACTTTCTTGAGAACTTGTTTGGAGGTTTTGTATTCATGTTTTGTATTATTTTTAGCAGGGGAGCACAGCTACTTGTATACCCTTGACTGAAGAAATGGTCCTCCTCTATCAGGGGTGATCTTCCTCTCTGACCAAGCATGCAGCTTCAGGAAGAATGCACATGGAGTGGTGAAAAAGGAAGGGGACATCTGCCTAGCCAGCCAGATCAGTGAATCAACTCTGGCGATCAATGAGGTGACAGACGTCGCAGCCAGATTGCCCTCACATCCTCTTCATTGCTTTCATAAGGTCCTCTTTGTCATAAAAGACCTTATTTCTCCATCAGTTTTTAAAAATTAAGTTTACTAGTACAATTTAGATGTACTTAATGATCATATTCATCATAGGGAATTTTTACCTGTACATGATATATCTTGAATCCTCTTTTCCCGCTCTTTCTTCCCCTTTTAGCCCTCCCCTTTTAAGACAGGGTCGCTCTGTATAATTCAAGTTGGCCTTGAACTCACAGCAATTCCTCCTGCCTCAGCCTCCCAAGTGCTGGGATTAAGCATGTGTCCCCATACCTAGATCTCTATCAGTTTTGAAAGATAGTTTTGCAGGATTTATCAATCTGGGTTGGAAGTTGTTTTCCTGTAGAGTCTGAAACACATCATTGCAAGTTCTCCTGGCCTTTTAGGTTTGTGTTGAGATATCTGCTATAATTCTGATGGGCTTACTTTATAAATGATTTATAGTTTTTCTCTAACAGCTTTTAAGATTCTGTCCTTGGGTTGGACTTCTTGGATTTTGACTATGATGTGCTGTGCAGAAGTTCTTTTTCTGATCATGGCTATTTGGAGGTTTGGGTTTCTTTTTTGTGTGTGTACCAGGAATCGAACTCAGGACCTTGTGCTTGCCAGGCAGGCACTGTCCTACTGAGCTATGTCCCTGGCCCTTGGAGGTTCTATATGCCTTACTTATCTGTATTTTAATTCTGTCCCCATATTTGGATAGTTTCCTGCTATTATTTTTGTAAACAGGTTTTCATGTCATTTGTGCAGTCTTCTGATTTTTCACCAATTATAATTAATCTTAGATTAATCTTTGTGTCATCTACTAGGGGTTAGATCCATTTTTCATTTTCTCTTGCTGTTTTTATGGTATCTCAGAGTATATGTTCACTTGCATTAGCCATATATTCTAGTTTTGTTTTTGTTTTTTCTTTGAGATAGGGTCTTGCTATGTAGTTCAGGCTGGCCTTGAACTCACTATGTAGCCTAGCTAGCCTCAAGCTTACAGCAATCCTCCTGCCTCTACCTCCTGAGTGCTAGGATTACAGATGTGCACCATCACACCCAGCTTTCTAGTTCTGACACTGCCTTCACCTCAGTCATTTTTGTTGCCCATGCTTTCAGTACAATTTTTAATCTTCTAGATTTCTGTTTAGTACTTTTTCATGCCCTTAAAGTTTTTGTTAAACTGGTAATTCATGTTTTGTATTATTTTGTTTAGCTCAGCTAGATTTTTATTAGTGTTGTCTGTAAACTCACTGATTATTTTATTAAGTCCATTACCTGTTCATTTATATCTTCTTTGAGCTCACTGAGCACCTAGTGATCTGGTTTTTGTTCTTCTGTTATCATTTCATATAATTCAGCAAGTTGGCTTTTGATTTCCTCCCCATTGATGCCCCTTGGATCAGCTTTGGGGGAGTTGGGAAGTTTTGGAGGAATTTTGTTGTGATGTTTTCTCGTATTTCTATTATTTTTATTTTTGTTCTTTTGTGCTGAGGTTTGTAGGTCAGTTGTATTGGTAAGACTGTTTTGCTTGTATGGAGATCTCTATTTAGTGTCTGTTTTAAGTGGTGCACTCTAGGTATGGATAACCATAGGCCTCTGCCTCTGCCTCTGCCCCAATATTCAACCACCTTCTTTAATGGGAGGGGAGGTTTTAGTGTAATTGGCCTAATATCCCATTCTCCAGAAGTGAACCACAGTACTGTTGATGACACAAAGACAAACCAGATATTGGCATGTAGTAAAAACCAATTAATAGCAACAACTGTGCCATCCTAGCAATAGCAACAAAATCAGCAACAATAATAGAGTAAAGACAAACTGCATGTTAATATACCATAAGAACCAATAAAAGCTACCACTGTACCACCCTTAACCATAGAAAAAAGCCATCTATAATTATAGATACAATAATTATCAGCCGAGCCAAATATTGATATACAGTAAATATCTACTAATTGCAACAACTATACCACCATTAACAATAAAAAAGCCCAGGTGTGGTGGAGCATGCCTATAATCTCAGCACTCAGGAGGTTGAAACAGGAGGATCACTGCAAGTTCAAGGCCAGCCTGAACTGCATAGCAATTCCCTGTCTCAAACAAACAAACAAAAAGAATAAAAAACAATTCAACAATAATATAGAGCCGGGTGTGGTGGTGCACGCCTGTAATCCCAACACTCAGGAGGTTGAGGTAAGAGGATCGTTGAGAGTTTGAGACTAGCCTGGGCTACAAAGTGAGCTCAAGACCAGCCTGAACTGCATAGTGAGACCCTGTCTCAAAAAGACAAAAAAAAAAAAAAATAGTATAGATTTAATTATTTAAAGATTAGTAATGCTAAGTATTAATACTAGTAAAGATGGAGGGGTGGGGAATGGGAAAATGAAATAAAATTTCAAAAATAAAGGAAGATGAGAATGAGGAGAGAAAAGAGGTATAAAGAAGTAAAGGATCCTATTAAGGAATAAAAGAAAATTAATAGATTTATATAAAAGTAACAAAAAAAGAACAAACAAGAAATAGAAGAGAAAAGAAAAAACAGAACAAAATGAATAAAAAAAGAAGCAAAAAATAAGCCAGGCATGAGGGCACATGCCTATAATTCCAGCACTCCAGAGGCTGAGGCAGGAGGATCATCATGAATTTGAGGCCAGCCTGGGTTGCATAATGAGTTCAAGGCCAGCTTGAATTACAGAGCAAGACCCTGTGTCAAAAAACCAAAATAAAATAAAATTAAAATAAAATAAAAAGAAGAATATAATAATAGAATCCCCCCAAAATAATAGAATCCCCTCCCCAAAGAAAAAAGAGTGAAGGATAAAAATAATTCCAAAAGGGGCTGGGGATTTAGCTCAGCGGCAAAAGCTCCTGCCTGGCAAGAGCAAGGTCGTGAGTTCGGTTCCCGGTACCGGAGAAAAACCAAAAAAAAAAAAAATAATAATAATAATAATAATTCCAAAAATATTCGTATGTGTTTTTGAATGAGTGGTCTCTTTCCAGGGTCCTCTGTATTTGGAATCCAATAGACATAGGGGAGGGATAGTGTTAAGACCTGCTTTGTTTCCACAGTCACATTTTTGCATGTGATTGCTAAATCCTGCACTACTTTTCCTGGTGTTCCTGATTCGTCAGTGGTGTCTGTCTTAGTATTATAGTAACTCAGTTGCTCCCAATTTCTGTGTTCCTCTGTAAACCACAGGTCATGGCTTGCTCTGCTTAGCTTTATATCCTGTGGGTTGTGAGGTTCCCCACCCTGCTGGTCCGGGGGTCCTTCTGTCCATACAACCCAAGCTATGGCAACAATCCATGCCGAAGTGTATCCCTGATCACATTGGAAAATGGAGGAAGCAAACAGACCACTGAGATCTGTCTTGAAAGCAAGCAGTAAAGTAAGAGTGATGTCAACCAGTCTGCTAGATTTAATGCCAGCACTTTCAGATCCAGTTCCCTGTGAAAGCTACACATGAGCAGCCTTGCTTCTTAACACAAGTCAGAGGGTGACCTTCCTGGCCTGAGCTTAAACTTCTTGGGTGGGGCAGAGAGCCTATATCTAGCCTGCACCTTCTCCACAACTCTTGCCATCTCCCAGCCAGTGTCAGTGTGGTAGAGTGACACCAGAAACACTGAAGTGTAGATGTTTTGTGGGTGCCTTGTAGATGTTCTGTGGCTCAGTGTTAAACAATTAACCCCTTCCCAAAATGGCTTCTAGATAAACACTCTCAAGTATCTCATGATAGTCAATGCACTGGATTTTTTTCTCCAAACCTAGTCTGCCATGCAGGAGGAATTACTTTGAGTAAAACTTTGTGCTGTTTTTGCAGTTTACAATAACCATGGACTTTTCCTGGGACTGGTGCTGCTGGCCCAGTCTGTTGTTTCTCTCTAGGGAGATATTGACCCTTTCTGTACTTACCTTGTGTCAGCAGAGACAGGTCTCCTTTGATGGGAGCCAACATTCCTTTCTTTACTGCTTCATTCTTTTTTCTGTATTGTGTTCCATCTTTCCAGCTCCTTTGTAGTTTCTAGCTTTCTTGTCAGCTATCTCTGAGATCTACCTTTTTTTTTTTGGAGATAGGGTCTCACTATGCAGTTCAGGCTGGCGTTGAACTCACTATGTAGCCCAGGCTGGCCTCGAACTCACAGTGATCCTTCTGCTTCAGCCTCTTGAGTGCTGGGATTACAGGTATATGCCACCACTCCTGGCAAAAGTGTTTAATTTTTTTAAAAGAAAAAATAAAATAAAACAGACTTTCAATGCAGGCTAATAGGTAACAATAATTAATACATTGCATATTATTATCTTCATAGTAGTTACTGAGAGTACAAGATATAGGTGTGAAACTATCTTGTGTGTGTGTGTGTATTAAAGTATTTAATTTGGAAATTAACAGTTTTTAGAAATTTTAGAAATTTGGGTAGGGACAGAATCATATCACAATTTTAAAGCTTAGGAAAATTATTTCAGTTTTTTGTATTCAACAAATATTTGTTCATGGGAAATATCTCTTAATTATTATGGAAAATTTCAAAGATAACCAGAAGACAGTATGGTACTATTAGCAGAATCTCTTGGCTTTTGATCTTCCTGGATAACTACATCAGAATGTTACTGGATAGCTTGCTAAAAGTGGCTTGCCAGTTAAATGTTACAAAGTTCTGGGTTGCCCTCCTCTCCTTCTGGAGTTAGATTCTAGGTTCTTCTCCTCTTAAACAAAGAATTGAATGAAACAAGTAAAAAGCAGTGGCAAAGTTTATTTGAGAAAGTAAAAGTGAAGAGTGGGAGAGAAACTGGCTCTGCAGAGCAAGCTTGGGCTGAGTAAAAAAGGAAAAAGGAAGATAAAAATATACTCTAGAGAAAGCAGGCTGGGCTACCGTGAGGAAAGCCATGATAGCTCTGTAGGTTTTGATAGATATATAATGACTTGTACCCGTGATTACAGTATCACACAGAACTGGCCCGGACCTCAAAATCCTCTGCTCTACTTACTTATCCCCCATTCACGCAACAACCCTTTGCAACCACGGATCTTTTTACCATCTCCACAGTTCTGGCTTTTCCAGAATGTTACTTACATACAGTAGTTAGAATCATACAGGATACAGCTTTTTCAGATTGTCTTCTGTCAATTAGTACTACACACTTCTTAGGTTTCCTCCATGTCTTTTTGTGACCTGATGGCTCATTTCTTTTTATTTTTATTAGTACATGTTTGCAGTACATAATGTTTACATTCCCTGTGTGGAGTTAGGACAGGTTCATAGCACTCTTAACTCCTTTTTCATCCCCTTTCCCTCCCACACTCCATCTCTTGATCCCCTTTCCATTTGAGAAGGAAAGATTATAGATCATTTCTTGTCAACACCAAATAATATTAATTGTCTGAATGTAACTACCAGATTCACTACCTGTTCACCTACTGAAGGTTGCTTTCAAGTTTTGGCAGTTGTAAATAAAACTTATAAAAATCCATGTGCATAGCCAATCCAGTGACATGCACCTGTGTCTCAGCCACTTGGAGCTGAAGCAAAAAGATTACTTGAGCCCAGGAGTTTGAGGGCAACCTGAGCAACACAGTAAGTCCGTCAGTTGGTCTGTCGGTTGGTCCATCTCTCTCTTTCTCTCTCTCTCTCTCTCTGTCCCTCTCTCTCTGTCTCCCTCTCTGTCTCTCTGTCTCTCTCTCTCCCTTTTGTCTTTTTGAGATAGGGTTTCACTATACAGTTTAGACTGGCCTGGAACTTGCTATGTAGCCCTACATCTTCTTATATTATTTTATTGTGGTACTGGGGATTGAGCCTAGGACTTTCTCTTTTTGTTGTTGTTGTTGTTGTTTTTCTTCCGGCACCAGGAATCAAACTCATGACCTTGTGCTTGCCAGGCAGGCACTGTGCCGCTGAGCTAAATCCCCAGCCCTGAGGAACCTAGAACTTTCTCACTGAGCTACATCTCCAAGCATTTATTTATTTATTCATTTGGGTTTTTTGAGACAGGGTCTCACTATGTAGCTCAGGCCACCCTTGAACTCACTACATAGCCCAAGTTGGCCTTGAACTCACAGTGATCACCCTGCCTCAGCTTCTCAGAGTGCTGGGATTACAAGCATGCACCACCATGCCTCACTCAAAAATGACCTATTTTTAAAATGGAAAGAGCTTCAAACCATGGAAAAACAGAGGAACCTCAAATGCATATCACTGAGTGAAAGAAGCCAGTTGAAAAGGGTATATAGTGTTTAATCCAAATATGTATCATTCTGGAAAAGAATGAAAAATTATGGAGACTTGTTAAGGGGAAGAAAAGGATAAATAAGCTGAGCACAGAAGATTTTTAGGATGGTGAAGCTTTTTTTATGATACCGTAATGGTAACTACTCTGATAGTGTAGGATGTTGTGAAAATGGAGGAGGCTGTGCATGTGTGGCGGTAAGAAGTATAATGGGAACTTTCTGCTTAATTTTGCCTTGAACCTAAAATTGCTGTAAAAAAAATAGTGTATGTGGCGAGTGTGGTGGCACACACCTGTAATCCCAGCACTCGGGAGGCTGAGGCAGGAGGATCGTTGCAAGCTTGAGACTAGCCTGAGCTACAAAGTGAGCTCAAGGCCATCCTGAACTGCATAGCAAGACCCTGTCTCAAAAACACACACTGACACAAAAATAGTGTATGGGTCTGGGGGGTCTAGCTCAGTGGTAGAGCACACAATTAGCATATGTAACGCCCTGGGTTCAATCCCCAGAGCTAAAAAGAAAAAAAAAAATACAGTCTTATTAAAAAATTCACTGTTTAAACTGGGCATGGTAATTTATACCTGTAGTCCCAGCTACTCAGGAAACAGAGGCAGGTGGATCATTGGAAGCCAGGAGTAGTTGCCAGTTGGGGCAATATAGGGAGACTCTGTCTCAAAAAAAATTTTTTTTAATGGTAAATTTTGCTATATATGTTTTACCACAATTAAAAAGTAATATGTAATAAAATAAAAATCATTGAATTGTACTCTTTATGGTTTTTGGTTTTGGTTTTGTTTTTTGGGTTAGGGTCTTGCTATGCAGTTCAGGCTGGCCCTGAACTCACTTTGTAGCCTAAGCTGGCCTTGAATTCACAGCAATCCTCCTGCCTCTGCTTCCTGAGTGTTAGGATTACAGGCATGTACCACCATACCTGGCTACTCTTTTATGTTTTTAAAATTAAATAAGACAAATTTTTTTTTTGTGGTACTAGTATTAAACCCAGGGCCTCACACATACTGGGCAAGGGCTCTACCACTGAGCTTCACCCCCAGCCCCAGCCCAAATCTTGCACTTTTTTTTCATGTGCTTTAAATGAATAAATTGTGTGGTATGCGAATTTATATCTCAATAATGCCACTTAAAAAAGAATACTGTATAATTCCAGTTATATAAGACTAAAAAATTCAAAGTAATATGTAATGATAGAAAGCAACCCTGATTTGCTCACTACATCATTTTATCAACTCCATTTTCTTTTTTTCAGATACTTTTGCTGGTCCCCAGCTGCCTTTTCTGTTAATATTGGTCTTGGGAAGAAAACAGATCTGAGGATGTGTGTCTCACCTTGCCAAGGAAAAGGTAAGGCCTGGGGACTTCGGAACTGAGGAATTTGTACTGTACTGAAGTTAGGAGTATAAGTAGTCCTCAATAACCTGAAAGTGGTGTGGTTTAGTAGCCTGTGATTTGTGGACAGCTAGACTGGCCCTAGAACTCCACCTCCCAGAAGGTCTGGAGACAAAGGGGTAGGTGGGATTCTGTTTGCTACCCAGATATGGTACTGAGCTTTCAGAGCTTGCTAGCACACCCCAAGATGTCCAGTAGCCTCTGCCAGCCACGGTCTGACAACGCTGCAGGACGATCAAACTTTGCTGGGTAACTTTGTGGAGAGACCCCCAAATTCGGTCTCCTCTCCTGGGGCATATGCATATTCTACTTATCAGAGCTAAGGAGAGGAGGTAGGTGCATCCTCCTTGTGCCTGAGGAAGTTAGTAAAAGTGGCTTGTCTCCAAAGGAAAAAAGAATTTAACTTTTCTTTCTTTTTTTGTTTTTTTTTTTTTTTTTGAGACAGGGTCTTGCTATGTAGTTCAGACTGGCCTTGAACTTGCAGTGATCCTCCTGCCTCAGCATCTAGGACTACAGGCATGTACCACCAAGAATTTAACTTTTAAAATTCCATTTTTCCCTGCCAGTTAAAATCTCTGCAGCTCCAGACCTCTCCCAATTTCCAATCCTATAGGCATACCTGGAGTTGTCTGAGCTGGTTTATCTACTTCACACTGCTATTATGAGGCTTAAATAAGATAAAATATGTGAAAGCATAAAGGCTATGATGGGTACTTGATTTTTAGTTTCCCTTTGTTTACACAGCAATTTGTTTCTCTGAGCCACATATTATTTGCTTTTATTAAACAACAGTACTAGTCAGGTGTTATGGCACTCACCTATAATTCCAGCACTTTGCAGGTGAGGCAAGAGGATCACCATGAGTTCCAGTCCACCCTGGGGTACATACTGAGTTCAAGGTTAGCCTGAACTACATAGTGAGACCCTGTCTCAGAAAACAAAAACAGCCAGGCATGGTGGCACATGCCTGTAATCCCAGCATGCCCGTAACTTCAGCACTCAGGAGGCTGAGGCAGGCGGGTCACTGACAGTTCAAGGCCAGCCTGGGCTACATAGTAAGTTCAAGGTGAATTTGAACTATATAGGGAAGTAAAAGAAGACCCTGTCTTGAACAGAAACAAAACAAAATAAAATAAAACGTATTGAGGATTGAACCCAGGGGCCTCACACATGCAAAACAATCACTCTATCACTGAGTTACATCCCCAGCCCTTTTCATTTATTTATTTTATTTTGAGACAGAGTCTTGCTAAATTGCCTTGGTGGGGCTGAATTTGCAACTTGCAATCCTGCCTCAGCTTCCCTCAGTTCTGAGATAACAGGTGTGTTCAGCTAAAGAAGGCTATTCTTTTTTTTTATGTTTCTTTTGATGTGTCATTTTTTAATTTAAATTTTTTATTTGGTACCGGGAATTGAACTCAGGACTTCGTGCTTGCGAGGCAGGCACTTATGCCGCTGAGCTATATCCCTAGCCCTATTAAGGAGAGGAAATTTTTTTTCTTTTTTCGTACCGGGAATTGAACTCACAACCTCACACGTGTGCCGCTGAGCTACATCCCCGGCCTAAAATTTGTGTTAGTACATGTTTGCAGTACATAATGACTACATTCATAGTGTAGTTCATTCATTGTAGGCAGCTGGTATGACTATGTAACACATCTTCATTCTTTTTACTTCCCTTCTCCCCTTCTCTCCCCTCCCCTTCCCCTTGCCCTAAGGAAAGCTAGTCTTAAGGAATGTGGTGGTGGTTTTTCTGTTTCCTTTAATCTTGTGTGTTTATTTGTTATGCCTGTTCCTACATGGAAAAAGAAGAGCAGCTCGGTGTGGTGCTGCATGCCTGTAATCCCAGCTATCTGGGGAGGCTGAGGTGAGAGTATCACAAGTTTTAGGTCAGTCTATGCAATTTAGTGAGACCCTATCTCAAAATAAAAAAGGCTAGAGGGGCTGGGGACTTAGCTCAGCGGCAAAAGCACCTGCCTGGCAAGTGCAAGGCCGTGAGTTCGGTTCCCGGTACCGGAGAAAAACCCAAAAAAACAAAACTAAACTAAAAATAAAAAAGGCTGGATAGCTGGGCTTGTTGGCGTATGAACGGAACTGGCATTCAGGAGGCTGAGGGAGGAGGATCACAGCAAGTTTGAGTCCATAGTGAATTCAAGGCCAGCCTGAACTACATAGTGAGACTCTGTCTCAAAAGACTTTTTTAAAGGGCTGGGATATAACTCTGTGGTAGACTGTTTGCCTAGCATGGGTGGGGCCCTAGGTTTCATCCCTAGTACCTCAAAAATAAAAATGAGCCCTGTGTAGTGGCATATATCTATAATCCCAATAAAGAATCACTGCGAGTTCAAGGCCAGCCTGGCTACATAATTAATTCAAGTCCAGCCCAAACTAAATAGCGAGACCCACTCTTCAAAAAAAAAGAGAAGAAAGGCAAATAATAATGTGTAGCTCCGAAGAAAAAATTTTGCTATAAAGAAACAGGGAAACAAAAGATTGAGAGCCTGTTACAGACTTTGTGCTTAGTGCCAAAAAAAAAAAAACGTGGCTGATGAGTAAATACCCTGGAGTGGTTGCCTTGGGGAGTTGAATTATACTTTAGGCTTCTTTTAGTCATAGGTGAAAGGCGTCACTGATCAGAATTGGCTGTATGTGGGGAAACAGCAACCCCTACTGGTCTTATATGTGAAGCATACTTTGAAGGCATTTCATTTATGCAGTATTTGTTTTGCCTATGCTGTGGTCCTAATGTAGGCTAATAAGATAACAGGATATAGAATGTATCTATTTTCCCAAATTTCCAAGGTGAGAAATAAACTCTCAATTTTTTTTCTGTAACCAAATACATCTATTTATCCCCTCTCCTCTGTCTTTTGACACTAGAAAAAGTACTATAGGGATTGGGTCTGAAATTAGGGTAGTAATTAAAACTCTAAAGAAAATGGAGTAACTTGGGTTCTAGAGAGTAGGGCAGTGATATATTGATATAGCATTAATATGGGAGTATAACCCCCCTTTTCTGATACTGGGAATTGAACCCAAGGCCTTTACTTTATATTTTGAGATAGGGTCTTGTTAAATTGCTAAGTTGCCCAGACTGGGCTTGAATTTACAATCCTTCTGCTTCAGCTTCCCAAAGTGATGGGATTACAGGTGTCCTCCACCACGCCTGGCACAAATATATTTATTGTAGATCATCTCTACTATATCACTTACTTTGAAATACTTGATTCATGAAGTTTTGTTTTGGTTTTGGTTTTATTTTTGTCTTTTTTGAGACAGGGTCTCACTATGCAGTTCAGGATGGCCTTGAGCTCACTTTGTAGCCCAGGCTGGTCTAGAACTCGTAACGATCCTCCTGCCTGAGCCTCCGAAGTGCTGGGATTACAGGTGTGCGCCATTACGCCTGGCTTGATTCATGAAGTGTGAGTGGTGTTATGGCCTATAATTTTACTATAGAGTGGAAGCCCCTAATTTGCCTAGCATTGTAACCATATTAGATAATTTTTGCCTTTCCTGAATAATAGAATAGTAGTAGAACAACTAAGAAATCAAGAGCTGAGGATGTAGCTCAGTGGTAGACAATTACCAGCACCAAAAAAAAAAAAAAAAAAAAAAAAAAAAAAAAAATACTGCCTTGTGACAGAGACTAATAAGTATTTCTTTCATTTAACACTCCAACTGAAAACTTTAGGAGTTCACTAAGCTTAGGAAAAGGGAGGAATGGTTTTTTACTCCAAGCAGTCTGACTTCAGAGCCTTGATTCTTAACCACTTCTCTATATGCCAGAGTCTGACTTGTCTAATTTTCTCTGAAGTATTAGGCCACTATTTTTCAGGAGTGGATATACATTTGCTGAGCCTATAGCCACAGACCCAAAGTAAGAGTAATGTTTCTTTTGTTTCAACCTTGGAAATGTCTTTGTTTCTTTTTTCTTTTTCTTTTTCTTTTTCTTTTTCTTTTTCTTTTCTTTCTTTCTTTCTTTTTCTTTCTTTCCTTCCTTCCTTCCTTCCTTCCTTCCTTCCTTCCTTCCTTCCTT
>NW_004955475.1:10908762-10929463 GCF_000276665.1 Chinchilla lanigera
TAACTGATATGTATTGACTTATCTTTGTCATGTTATTTTCCTGTTGTTGATTCACTGTTTTCCCCTCTGTTTAATTGCTTGCTTTGCCTGGTAGATTCATTCTGTTGGGGTTCATAGAGTTGTAATCCTTGTTATCTCTTTCTAGAGTGTCCTTCAGAACATTTTGGAACATTTGCTGGTTTGGTGTTCACGAATTTCCTCAGGTGTTCTTTGTCTTGGAAGTGTCTTATTTCTCCATCTAGTTTGAAAGGTAGTTTTTTGGGGTACATCAATCTGGGTCGGAGGTCGTGTTCTTTTAGGGCTTGAGGAGCCGGGGATATAGCTCAGCAGCACAAGTGCCTGCCTGGCAAATGCAAGGTCCTGAGTTTGAGTCCCAGTACCAAAAAAAAAAATAGGGCTTGAAATTCTTCACTCCAAGCCCTCCTTGGCTTGAGGGTTGTGTTGAGAAGTCTGCTGTGATTCTGATGGGCTTTCCTTTATACGTGATTTGTTTCTTTTGTCTAACAGCTTTTAATATTCTGTCCTTGTGTTGAATTTCTGGAATCTTGACTATTATGTGCCTTGGTGTAGATTTTTTTTAGCATGGCTAATTGGAGTTCTATGTGCCTCATTTACTGTGTGTCAAATTGATTTTCCCTGCTTGGGAAGTTTTCTGCTATGACTTCTGTGAACAGGTTTTTTAATCTCATATGTGCTGTCTCCTGCTTTTTCATTGACTCTGATCAATCTTATGTTATTCTTCTTTGCATCATTTATCAGCTGATAGATTTTTTTGAGACAGGATCTCACTATGTAGTTCAGACTGGCCTTGAACTCACTATGTAGCCTAGGCTGGCCTTGAAGCAATCCTCCTGCCTCAGCCTCCAAAATGTTGGCAGCTGCTGGATTGATCTCTCATTGTCCTGTGCTATTTTTAAGAAATCTTTCTTTTCATTATCACTAAATGCAATCCTGTCTTCTGTATCTGAGATTCTGTTCTCACGTGTGCTCATTCTGCTGCACATCCTTTCAGTGGAATTTTTAATCTCCTGGATATCTATTTGAATCTGTCTCATGGATTACATTTCTTTCCTATGTTGGACATTCATGATTTCTATCATTTTCCTCTGCTCTTCTTTTAAAAAAAAAATCTATATCTGCTCTAGTCACTAGGCACGTCTTTCATTATGGCCACCATCTCTGTAGTTATCTGAGAAATTATTTCTGATTTTTTTTTCAGAACTTCATTTTTCTGCTTTGTTACTTCCACTGTTATGACTTCACAGAGTCCAGGTGGATGGCTTTTGAATTGTTCCACCTTATTTTCCCCTGGGTTTGCCTTTGGTGAGCTGGAAGTCTGGGGTTGCATTTTGCTTCAGTGTCTTGTCATTTTCTTTCTTTTTTTTTGTTTTTAGTTTAATTCCTGGGTTGATGCTTGTAAATTGCTTATGGCAGGTAGCTTTATTGCTAGTATTTAGAACACTTAGGAAATGACTACTTCTCAGAGATGTCTTCCAGGTGTAGCTGGCTTTTGGGTTTTGACTCTTCAATTTATTGGGGATGAGGAGTTCCTGCCTATTTGGCCTAGCCCCTGGTTTTTTTGCACTGGCATATAGTATTTTTTTATGACCCTTAGGCAATGTCTGTTTTTCTTTTTTCTTTTCAGACTGAGTCTCACTATGTAGTGCTGGCTGGCCTTGATCCTGGTTATGTGGACCAGGCTAGCAATCATCCTGCCTCAGCCTCCTAAGTGTTGGGATTACAGGCATGCACCATGATGCCCAACCCTTAGGCAATCTCAATCTTGGCATACCAAGAAGCACAAGTGATTACAACAATTATGTCACCTTGACTAAAGTAGTACAATCAGCAATAGTAATAGCACCCAGCACAGCCTAGAGAATGACAAACTGTGATAGCTATTACATGTTCAACTGTGTGAACTAAATTTGTGGTTATATAACAAAATCTAAAACCAACCATACCGAAGGAGCCTCAGTTGGCCTCAGATAGCCATTCCCCTGTTCATCCCCACTGTGTGAGGACGGGAGTCTGGTGGGGAGAGCCCTTTATCCCAGGGAAATGGGGTGGAGCTGGAAAGGGGACCGCCCTCTCACCCCTCACAGAACGCACGTTCATGGGGAACCTAGTGGTAAACCATTTGTAGATGACCTGCTTCTGGGTTGGGGTTTCATATGTAGCAGAGCAGCTCCCTCATTGCGATCTATTGAAAGTCAACCCTCGACACAAGGGTTTGTAAATTTAAAAAAAAATTAAAATCAACCAGAAAATTGTATACAGTAAATATGCCCTCAGTATGGCAATTTTACTCTCTGGAGAGAAAATTTAAAAGGAGCTAGCCAGAAAAATTAGAGAAACAGTAAAGGGCAACTGGGGTGTGGGAAAAGAGAAAGGAAAGAAGGGGAAATTATGTATGTATGTATATACAGGATAGCTAACATAGTTGTACTACTGTCTTCTATTGCTTTACTGAAAGGAACAGTTAATGATTACTTGTTTGATCAGTGTTGCATGTCTCTATTTGTTTTCCTGAGAAACCACTTTGAAGATATTAATGTAGAATACAACAACCATTCTTAATTTCCTACAACTTTGTCTGTAACTCTGTATTGTTTGTATTGTTCTTATGCTATTTTGTAAATGAATGTCTGTTTGTTAATAAATAAATAAATAAATTAGAGAAATAAAAGAAGAAAAAGAGATTAGAAGCAAGGCTGGAGGACAAAGGAAGTTTATTGGGAAAAAATATAATTAAGGGCAGAACAGAAGAGCCAGGTGTGGTGGCACATGCTATAATCCCAGCACTCCTGAGGCTGTGGCAGGAGGATCTCCTTGACTTTGAGGCCAGCCTGGGCTACATAGTGAGTTCAAGGCCAACCTGAACTACATAACAAGACACTGACTTAAAAAACAAAAAAACTAAAACAACAACAAAAAAGGGACGAAACAGAAGAATAACAAGAAAACAGGAAACAAGATTCACATTCATATGAAAACAAGAACAGACAAAGTAAGACAAAAAAGAAAACAATAGGAAAAAAAATCCACCTCAGGGCATGTCTCTGCTGTCACTGGTAGACAGAGTGGACAGACAGAGCCCAGACCTGTGTTGATTAATCCCAGAAAACCAACTGTTGATTTATGGCAAGGCAGTAGATAATCACAGCAAGCCTTCACCCTTAGTTCCACTGAAATTCAGGCTGGTTTCTGGCTGTGAGGCTGGAAACTAATTTGTTCAGCCTGCAACATTCCATGTGTCTCCTGCCAGTTTGAACTTGGCTCCTTGACCTTCTGCTGACTGAACTCAGTTCCACCTCACCCTGAGGTAGAACTGAGCTGGTAGATGGAGCGAGCCTGCAGCTGCTCTGAGTTCTGAGCTCAATTGGCCTTACTCCAAGATGGCTCCCATCCAGATGTCCTCTCCTGTGGGATGTCTGAACTTGAATAACTCACCAGTCACTGCAATCTGCTGTGTCCACTGGTCTATTCTAGTGGTGTGTTTCTCTGTAGAGGCCTCTGGGCTGACCAGTAGTCACTGTGGATCTGCAGGTTTAAACTGCCCCTGCCATGCAGTGAGTCGGGGCTCAGGGAGAAAGCACTGCTTGCCACCTTCTTCAGCATAGAAGTCTGTCTTTTCACTCTTCCCATGGGCTTCAGTTGTCACCTCAGATCCTTGCTGGGTCCAGAGGACCCACTTCCCTCCTATTTTTCTTCTTTATGTTGCTATATTACAGTTTCTGGACACCAAATATCAAAGAGGCTGTTTTTCTGCTGTTCACCACTCTGCTATCTTTCCAAGAGTCTTGTTTGACATCTTATTAGTGCATATTGGTTATACAGATTAATGGGTTTCATTTTGTCTGATTCATACATATACATAACATACTCTGATCATTTTCACCTACACACACTATACCAGTTTTTTTAAATTACCACTTGAGTACCTGCATCATGTTAGCACCTTCGGTACAATATGGTATATCCAGACTTTATGACAATTTAACATACATACCTATATATATGAATGGTTATTAGTCTTTCTGGCCTCAGGGCCACTTCTGAGAATCTGATGATAACTTTGGGTCTTCTTTTCTGAAAAATTAACTTATGCACATATATACAGTATTGTACATAATCTCAGAGGTAGCTTCTAGAACCAACTGGAGCCTCTTCTCTAGCAGTCTACAAACTTCAGAGTAAGAATTCTTGTGCTAGTCAAGCATAGTGGCACACGCCTGTAATCCAGTACTTGGGAGGCTAAGACAGGGATCACTGTGAGTTTGAGGCCACCCTGGGCTACATAGTGAGTTCAAGGCTGGTCTAAACTACATGGCAAGACCCCGTTTCAAAAAAATAAAGAATTCTTGTACTATATAACCTTTCCTACCTGTGTCTTCTAGGGTGTTAGGAGGACAGGGAGTATAGGAGGTATCTGGTCCCTCTCCTCAAGAGAAATGTTTATAAAGCATTGGCTCCCTAAATTAACCAAGTATCTTTGAACATTGTTTCTCTCTTTTATATAGGACTACAAGGGAAGAATGCAGATGATCAAATATGTGATTGTAGGAGATGGGGCTGTAGGTAAACTGCCTTGCATTTGGTTATACAACAATTGCCTTTCTTGAGTATATCATCACTGTCTTTGATAATTCTAGTGCTCAGACATCTGTGGATGACCAAGTCATTAGCCTGAATCTGTGGGACACTGCTGCCCAAGAGGAGTATGACCAGCTGGGAACACTGCCCTACTCTAAGACCAACATTTTCTTCATATGTTTTTCCATTGGCAACCCGTCCTCTTATGCCAATGTGAGGCATAAGCAGCATCCAGAGGTCTCCTATCCTTGCTCCAATGTACATGTTCTGCTGGTAGGCACCAACAGGGACCTGCAGAATGACCCTGAGACAGTGAAGAAGCTGAAGGAGCAGAGCTTAGTGCCTACTCCCTCAACAAGGCACTTCCCTGGCTAAGCAGGTGAAAGCTGTGAAGTATCTGGAATGTTCAACCCTGATGCAAGATGGGATACACGAGGTATTTTCAGAAGCTATTCAGGCTGTGCTTCACCCTGCCACAATGAACACCAGGAAGTGTGTTGTCTTATAGGTTTGGGGTGGTACTTATGATTGCACCTAAGAAGTATATATAAGGGGAGATTCCTTTGACATCAGTTGAGAGTGCAAACATGAGCCATTTGTCTCTTCCCCTAGAAACCCTAGACTACTGGTTATTCAGCTTTTGGAGGAGTGAGGATAGACTAGTTTGTACATGGTTGCTTTGATCTGAACCTTTTGGAGGAAGTGTGTGTGTGTGTGTGTGTGTGTGAGAGAGAGAGAGAGAGAGAGAGAGAGAGAGACAGAGACAGAGAGACAGAGAGAGACAGAGACAGACAGAGACAAAGACAGAGAGAGAGGTGTATGTGTCCCCTGTCAAAGTGGTAAGAGGAGATGCCATTAAGTGCTGTCAGTGCTGTTCTTTCTTCTCTTGGCCAGGCGACAACTAAGTAGAACAATCTAATATTGCCCTTGTTAGGTGTTTGTCTGCTTTAAAATCTAAGTTTGGCTTTCTCTGCTGTATTAACCATCAAGCAACTGCCTCACCAAAGAACAAGATCATCTAGTTTTCAAATCATTGCCTTACCTGGGTGTGGTGCCTCACACCTGTGATCCCAGCACTCAAGAGGCTGAGGCAGGAGGATCACCATGGGTTCAAGGCCAGCCTGGACTACATGGCAAGAATTTGTCTCAGCAAAACAAAACAAAAACCCCAAATCATTGCCTTGAACTCCTTTTTTTTTTTTTTTTTTTTTTTTTTTTTGAGGCAGGGTTTCCCTATGCAATTCATTCTGGCCTTGGACTCACTATGTAGTCCAGGCTGGCCTCAAACTCACAGTGATCCTCCTGCTTGAGTCTTTTGAGTGCTGAGATTACAGGCCATTACCTTAAACTTTCTGAATATTCATTTATTTTTGCTTGGGGAGGTGGCTGGGAATCAAATACATGGCCTTACTGAGCTATATTTCCCTTGTCCCTTTTTCATTTTCTTTCTTTTTTTTTTTTTGGTCTCTTTGAGACAAGAGTCTCGCTATGCAGTTCAGGAGGGGCTCAGACTCACAACTATCCTCCTGCCTCAGTCTCCAGAGTGCTGGGATTACAGGCATGTGCCACCATGCCCGACTCCTAGTCCCTTTTTCTTTTTTTTTTTTAAATATCAATCACAGCCTTAATACATACTTTGTTTTTTGTTTGTTTGGTCTTTTTGAGGGTTTCACTATGCAGTTCAGGCTAGCCTTAAACTCACTTTGTAGCCCTGGCTGGCCTTGAACTTGTGGTGATCCTCCTGCCTCAGCCTTGAAAGTGCTGGAATTACAGGCATGTGCTACTATGCCTGGCCCCTTTTTCTTATTCTTCAGAAGACAGATTCTCATAAAAATGGTGTTACGGTTTGTGTGTGGATATCTTCCTCTCATGCGGTCATGGGGGGCGGGCTTTTTGGAAGCGGCTGAATCTAGAGTTTGTGATTGGTTCATTGTCTAGTGCTGGGATTGGGGGTATGAGTGCTACACCCGCCCTAGGGTGGGTAGCCTTCATACAATATAAGGGAGGAAAAGAGGCTTGCTCCTCCCTCTTTTTTTCTCTTGTTACTTTTGCCGTCTTCTGCTGCCATGAATGGTTGCCTCTCAGCTACACTACCCTGCCTTGGAGCCTGCTGATATGGATGGAAACCTTTACAAAATGTGAGCTAAATAAACTTTTCCCTCTCTAACTTTGAGTGTTGGGTATTTTGTCTCAGCAACAAGAAAAGTAACTAAAACAAATGGCTATGCAGTTTTTCCATAGTTGTGTGAGATAGATGTTCTTTAAAAGAGTTCTGTGGTTACATAAGCTCAGGAAACAGCAATTTAAATGAAATTGATCCGGTTCCTTTATAGAAGGCCTTTTTTGTTTTGTTTTGTTTTTTAAGACAGGGTCTCGCTATGTAGTCCAGGCTGGCCTTGAACTCACAGTGATCCTCCTGCGCATGCCTGTGCTGGGATTACAGGCATGTGCCACCACACCCAGCTCCCTCTTATGCCTTTGAGACAAATGTTTATCAGTCATGGACTTGTTATTGCTGCTTCCGGAGATGGGTTTGGCATTTACTTATAGTTCATTGGAGGTGGGGATCCTATAGTGAGCACTATTAGATTCTGTTACCACCATGGGCCGGGTGATATAGAATTGTTGATCTCCAGAAAAGTTATATCTTGATTTTTTCCTTTTTCCTCTCAGCCACTTCCTGATTTAGGAACAGCTCCCTCAAAGTTAAGCCCCTAAGTAAAACAACAGAAAAAATAAACTGTCCTGTCAATCATTGTCTGGGAATTCTTTGTTTTCCTCTGAGTCTTCTGTCTCTTATTGTGCTTAGCTATTCTAAGGGCTGCCTTGGTCACTTTCTGTCCTTCCTTCCTCAGTACATCTTCCTGTTTATTCAACCTTGTGCCTTTTGATTGTTCCAACTCTCGTAACTGCTCCAAGTGTTGGAACATGTTGGATCTGTAGATCCAGACCCTGAGGCTGTTCCCCTTGTGGTGATAAGAGACTTCAGCTTTTGCTAGAGTTGCTCAGCTTGCCATCTCTTGGTGGGACTCCTCTTTGTTCTCCCTAGTCATATTTTTGACTTTTGTTTGCTATGGAAGGAAAACTTCTTCTCCTGGCAAATAGTGGTAGATAACACCACTGTGCACACAGCCTCCTGCGCTGCCAAATAGCAGTGAGTTTTTAAGAACGGGGGAACCAAAGCTAAAGGGATGCCGTACTTTCCCCTTTGCAGCGGGTGAAGTATCTATGCTGTGGTTTGCTCTGTGGTAATCTCCCTGTTGCTGTTTGATAAGACATGGTCAAAGTAGCTTCAGGCTGAGAAACAACTTAGATAGCGTTGACAAATAAAATACATAATGCTGTGATGAATTTGAACTCAAAAACATTTTTTTCCAACACACTCTGTGCTTCATTTTTCCACTGGTGTATATTTCTATACCATCTCAGTTGCAAAGTACTGTACCTATCTTTTCAGTGCATGACCTGGCCTTGAACTGTGTAGCCCACGGTGCCTCAAACTAAGGTGATTCTCCTACCTCAACCTCGCAAGTGTTGGGATTACAGGCATGTGCCACCATGCCTGGCTGGTCTCTTATTTTTAAGGTGTTGTAGAAGGAGGGGCGTTGATGTTGTCTATCCAGGGTTTTGTTTTGACTGCTCTAAAGGAGACATAGGAATATTGCATTTTATCTTTTGAAGAACTATCATCCTTTGATAGTCTGAAAAAGAGAGCAAGGACATATAAGATATTAACTCACAACAACAATGAATCATGTAACAGACAAGAATTTTAATGTCTATTATCATAGCCAGAAAAATGAGGAATGTTTTTTACCGGGTTGTTTTAGGAAAGCAGGATTTTGCCAGTTATTAAAGCTTATGGCAGAGGCTGACATTGTATTGATTTGTGAACGTAGATCATGTAATTAGAGGACACATTTGTAGAGTTGTCAGGAATGTACATATAGCATTTTGTTTTGATAATGGTACACATTTTACCTTATGTTATAATGTCTAGGGCCATTTGATTTTGTAAAATGGCTTTTATTTATGTATTTATTTATTTATTTTTAGAGTGGCTTTTAATTGTCTCATGCTCTACTGACTGAGCTAGCCAGGCACTTAAGAGTGGCTCTTAAAGAGTACTTATTTTTATATTTTTATTTTTGAATTTAATAATGAAATATCCTCTTTGGGTATAGTTAGTGACTTAATGTGCTGCATTATATTTTGAAGTCTTATTTGTGGAATAAAGATAGTGGCCAGATAATTATATCAATGGAAAACTGATTTGGTCTATCCATGTCTGAAGACTGGGAGGTTAGCTGGTTGACTATGGTTTTAACTTAGTACCCTTGGTACTAAGGTTAACCATAACCTAGTACTCTTTTTTTGTTTTTGTTTTTGAGACAAGGTCTTGCTATATACTGCAGGTTGGCCTTAGCCTCCCAAGTGCTGGGATTACAGGCATGTGCAACCACTCCTGGCTTTTTTTTTTTTTTTAGTTTCTTCAGACAAGGTCTCAGTATGAATGTTCAGGCTGGCCTTGAACTCCCAGCTATCCTCTTTAATACTCTTATAAATTTAGGAAACAGTGTTAATGATTATATACAGACTTATTACCCAATATATGTGTATCTTATTTATATAATAACAAAATGTTTATTTAATTAAAGCCAATATATGTAGATTAAGTTTCAAATGGCAAGACCAAAATTTGGCAGGACTAAATTTAAAGAGCCGTCAAAATATTTGACCACTCTTTAAGTTTTAGATATATATTGTATAAAAAATGAAAAAAAAATCGATATATATTGTATAAAAGAGCACTTATGATTTTTTGTATGTATTAAACTTATGTAGTCTTAACTCCATATAAACTTCAAGCCAGAAAAAAATTTAAAGCTTAGAATCACAGCATTTTTTGATGTATCTTTAGTTTTAGATATATAGTTTTAGATATAAGATATATAATATATATATCTTAGTTTATGAGTCATAGACTAAGATAATAGTTGTTCATTTAACCAATTATAAACTGATTGAAAATATTTTACAAGCCAACACTTAAATAATCCTTAGCTCTTAAAACAATTTTTTAAGTAACCAAAAGCCTAACAGTGAAAAACACAAGAAACCAACTTAGTAAAATATAGAACTTTTTTCTTAGTTTTATAAATTTATCCAAGGGCACTTTAATATTTTAAGGAAAGCTTACTGGTTTTTTTGAACTGGGAATCGAACTCAGGACCTCATGCTTGCCAGGCAGGTGCTGTGCCACTGAGCTATACCCTTGGCCCCCTTATTGTTTTAAGACATAGAAAGGTTAATGTTTTAATTATAGCTAATTTAAATATATTTTAACATTTTTTGGTTTGGTTTGCTTTTTTGGGACAGGGTCTACTTGCTGTGCAGTTCAGGCTGGCCTTGCACTTTCAGTGATCCTCCTGCCTCAGCCTCCTGACTGCTGGGATTACAGGCACGCACCACCACTCCCAGCTCTTATTAATTTAAAGACATCTTTATTTTTATCTTGTTAACATACTGTTAACCCTATGAACAAAGGTATTTGGGCTAAAGCCTGAGTGTTTATTTATCTATACATTAACTAAAATAGAACACATACCTGAAAATTGACACATATATAATATTTATCCAATTATATATAATCTTTATGTTATCAAACTTTAAGACCTTTATTTGTAAGCTATTTTGAATATCTTTTTCTTTGTTTTTTTGAATATCTTTTTCATTAGTTAACGCTATAGACTTATAACCAATAAGAGTCAGAAGTGTGAGAGAAGAGCTTTGAGGGTTTTTAAAAATTTATCTTTGGAGAAAAAAAATCAAGCCTTTAGAATCTTTTATTTTAAATTGTTCTCAAATTTAAGATTTCTCTTGTGTATTTTTGGAAAGATATAAAGACAAGAAAAAGATGGGGCTGGGCATGGTGGCACACGCTTGTAATCCCAGCACTCAGGAAGCTGAGGCAGGAGGATCGTTGTGAGTTTGAGACCAGCCTGGGCTACAAAGTGAGGTCAAGGCCAGCCTGAACTGCATAGCAAGACCCTGTCTCAAGAAGAAAAAAGCAAAGAAAAACAAAAAAAAAGATGGGGACTGGAGTCATGTTGTTGGCATGCCCCAAACCAGTCAGGCCACATAAGCAGCTTGTCTTAAACCAGGGTCATGGCACATGGGTAGCCTGTCCTGTTACATGGGTAGCTTGTTTCTAAAATGTGTCTCGCCAACTAAATGTTACCGGGTTCTGGGTTGCTCACCTCTCCTTCTGGACAGGGCTTCGATGTGTAGTTCAGGCTAGCCTTGGACTATGTAGCCCAGGCTGGCCTCGAACTCACAGTGATCCTCCTGCATCAGCCTCACAAGTACTGGGATTATAGGCAAGCACCACAAGGCCCAGCTGATGTTTAGGAATTTAATACTGTTGTTTGTTAGGATGGAGGGAGGGGAGGTCACAGGCTAGGATGGCCTCTAGAAGCAGGAAAAGAGCTTATTTTGAAGCTGTAGTTTTTTTAAAAATACAATTTTAAAATCTTGGGGTTTTTTCTCTTTTAGCTTTAAATTTTAAAAAATCTAACCTCAATTTGATGATCCTGAGCATACACTGACATCCTGATTTTTATATTTAAAAGGAATTTATATGAAATCAATTGCTGATGTCACTAAAGTTGCTCATAATGTGTGGTAATAAAGTTTTTCTCAGCCTGGGATATAGCTCAGTGGCACAAGCGCCTGCCTGGCAAGTGCAGGGTCCTGAGTTTGATTCCCAGTACCACAAAATAAACTTTTCTCATTTTACTGGATCTGTTGCTTTCTAAAAGTCAAAACAATTCTTCCCCCTCTTTGAGTAGTTTCTAAATGCTCTCCAACTTGCAAAAGTTGAAATAACTGTAATTGTTATATTGCATCTACTTGTAACTACTACTTGTTTTTCTGCACCAGATAATTGGGGTAGCGAATTTTCTGCTCTGACTCTCACTCCCCAACCTATTTGTCCTGGGATTTAGCTTCATTTCCTGGTTCTCACTAACAAGCCAGCCGCAAGACTCTGTCTCAAAACAACAAAAAAACCTACAGTCAGTAAATAATTAAGCTCCTATTATGTTGCAGGCATTACTGTACTGTGGGCCAGGGTTGCAAAAGTAAGACAGATCATTCAATGTTGTTGTCTCTTCCAGTTATCTTAGTAGAATATCTTTCCTGTTACAAAAAATTGACCTGGCTGGGTGTGGTGGTACATGCCCATAATCCCAGGACTCTGGGAGACTGAAACTGGAGTATTGCAAATTCGAGGGCAGGCTGGGCAATTTGGTGTGATCCTGTCTCAAAGAATAAAAAAAAAGGGGCTGAGACGTAGCTCAATATAAAGAGCCTAGGTTCAATCCCTAGTACTGTTATTGGGTAGCTCCTTCTAAACGTATCTTGCCAATTAAATGTTACCAGGTTTTGTGTTGCTCACCTCTCCCTCTGGAATTAGATTCCAGGTTCTTGTCTGAAACAAAGAATTGAACAAAATGAGCAAAAAGCAGTGGCAAAGTTAAATTGAAAAACGCAACTCTGTAATCCCAGCACTCAGGAAGCTGAGGCAGGAGAATCTGTATGAGTTCAAGACCAGCCTGGCCTACATAGTGAGTTTAAGGCCAGCCTGAACTACACAGTGAGACTTTGTCTCACAGAAAAAAAAAAAAAAGTAAAAGTGCAAAGTGAGGGAGAAACTGGTTCTGCAGAGCGATCTTGGGTTAAGTAAATGGGAAAAAGCAAGTTAAGAGAATACCCTGGAGAAAGCAGAGTAAGGCACCCTGAGGAAAGTCACCAGAGCAAGTTCTTCTTAGCGGCTGTGTCTTTTTTTTTTCTTTTTATAAAAAATTTATTGCTCTGTAAATACAAATTTCAGTAACAACAAACAATAGTCCAGTGAAAAAATACTAGGCATTAACATTGAAAACCTTAGGGGCTGGGGATTTAGCTCAGCGGCAAAGCGCCTGCCTGGCAAGTGCAAGGTCGTGAGTTCGGTTCCCGGTACCGGAGAAAAACAAAAAAAAAAAAAAAAAAAAATTGAAAACCTTTTCTTAGTTTAATAAACAGAACTTTTCTTAGTTTAATAAATAGAACAAAATTCTAGCTGTAAACTCTATTATAAAACAAAAACAACCCCCTTACAAAAAAGGAGGCAAAAATGATAGAAGGCAGAAGCCAGCCAGTGGCTTCACATTCCTTTTACAGTGAGCGTATCTCACGTCATGGACACTATGCACACATGAGGTATGGTGGATGGCTCAGAAACTGAACCTAGAGCACAGCACCGGCCCCAGGGACTGCACGTACTCCTTGCCCTCTGCAGCCACCCAGCACCTCACACTGTCTGACGCGGCTGTGTCTTTTATACAGTCCTAAATCTCGAGGAAACCGCGAGAACTTCTACATCCGGGATCCTGAGAGGCGGTGCTGGGATCCCACACCTCAAGCTGACGTCAGGTCTAGGCCATCCTATTGAAAACCCGCTCAAGGGGCTGGGGATTTAGCTCAGTGGCAAAAGCACCTGCCTGGCATGTGCAAGGTCATGAGTTCGGTTCCTGGTACTGGAGAAAAACCAAAAAATAAAAATAAAAATAAAAAAATGAAAACCCGCTCAAATTCTCGCCAGAAGTCCAAGTGCAGAGCTTTGGGAACTGTTTCGCGCACGTGTCTAGGATCTTGTAATTAACAGTTCTAGTCTACTTACCCGGCCAGCTTTGCGGGTGCCCTATTGTCCTATGTCAGTACCACGAAAAATAAATAAAAATTGACTAATTCCGGATGGTAATTGTATATAGTGCTAGGGCACTATTTATTTATTTAGGTACTGGAAATTGAACCCAGGGCCTTCACAATGAACTATATCCCTAGATCCTTATTTTATTTTGAGATACAGTCTTGATTGCTTAAGCTGAGTTTGAATTTGTGATCCTCTCAGAGTGCTGGGATTACGGCATGCAATCCTACACAAAGCTGCTGGGGTGCACTAGTAAGAAAGACCAAAACCATGCCTTACTTATTTTGGTTTTCTAAGACAGGGTCTCACTGTGTAGAGCAGGTTGGCCTTGAACTCTCTCAATCCTCCTGCCTCTGTGTCCCAAGTGCTGGGATTATAGACATGTGCCACCGTGACTGGCCAAAACCGTAGTTTGCTTGTTTGTTTGTTTTTTTTTTTTTTTGAATCAAAATTTTGGTTTGGGGATGTAGCTTGGTGGTAAAGTGCTTGACTAGCATCAGGCCCTGAGTTCAATTCCCAGTACTGCCAAAAGAAAAAAAAAAGTTTTGGGGCTGGTAATGTAGCTCAGTTGTAGAGCATGTGTTTAACATGTGCAAGGCCCTATGTTTGATCCGCAGCACCACAAAAACAAACAAACCCTAGCCTGATTGAAGTATAATATACATATTACAAAATTCACCCATTTTAAGCATACAATTTAATTTTTAGTAAGTTTGCTCAGACATCATATTACAGATTGATTGAGTGATTGATTGATTTTGTTTTTTGAGACAGGGTTTCACTATCTAGTTCAGCCTGGCCTTCAAATCACAGCAGTCCTACCTCAGCCTCAGAGTGCTGGGATTACAGGTGTGTCACCACACTCAGCCAAGTGGCAGTTTTAGAATATTCCTATCACTCCAAAGATACCTCATGTAGTTAATTCCTGTTCCTATCCCACCACCAGCCCTAGATAACTTTCTGACTTTTACACACATCTTTTCTGGATATTTCATGTATATATAGAATCATACAATATTTGGTCTTTTATAACTCACTTCATTTCAGGGCCAGGGACATAGCTCAGTGGCACAAGTGCCTGCCTGGCAAGTGCAAGGTCCTAAGTTCAATTCCTGGTACCAAAAAAAAAAAAAAAAAAAAAAAGAATGACATGTAACTCACTTCATTTAGTGTAATGTTTTCAAAGTTCATCCATTTTATATCACAGATATTTACTTTATTTCTTTTTACTGCTAACCAATATTCAATTATACATATATATCATATTTGCTTATCTGTTCATCAGATAAGGGAAAGTTGTGCTGCTTTTTTTTTTTTTTGTGATACTGGGGATTAAACCCAGGGCCTTTGCACTGAGATAATCCTCACTCCTTTTTTATTTTGAGACAGTCTTGGTAAATCAATAAGTTGCCCTAGTGGGACTCAAACTTGCAACTCTCTGCCTCAGCCTCCCAAAGTGAAATGCTGGCTTACCTGGGTCCCCTTTTGATTATTATAAATAACACTGCTATGAGCCTTTGTGTACAAGGTTTTGTGGGGACATGTTTTTAATTCTGTTGGATAAAGAACTAGGAGTGCAATTGCTGGGTCATATGGTAAATTTATATAAAACCATGTGTGTTTGTTTTTTGGTGCTGGGGACTGAACCCAGGGTCTTGTACATGCTAAGTGCATACTGTACACTACCACTGAGCTATTCTCCCAACCACTAAAATCCTGTTTTTTTCAAAAATTAATTTTGATACTTTTTTGTGTGTTTTTGAGACAGGGTTTCGCTATGCAGTTCAGGCTGGTCTTGATGTCACAGTGATCTTCCTGCCTCAGCCTGCAGAGTGCTGGGATTATAGGCGTGCACCACCAAATCCAGCTGTTGGTACATTTTAGATATACATAATTACAACATTCATCATAGGGAATTTGTACCTGTACATGATATATCTTGCTGCTTCTATTTTCCTCATTCCCCTCCCCTCAACCATTTTGTTTGTTTGTTTTTTGGAGACAGGGTCTCACTATAGTTCAGGCTGGGCTTGAACTCACTATGTAGCCCAGGCTGGTCTTGAACTTGTAGTGATCCTCTTGCCTCAGCCTCCTGTAGCTGAGATTACAGGCATGTGCCACCATGCCTAGTCTATTTATTTATTTTTGGTACTGGGAATCGAACTCAGGACCTTGCCCTTGCCAGGCAGGTGCGTGTGCCCACACCATGCCTAGTTTAAAACCATGTTTTGAGTCAAGATTTGTGTCTTTAATATTGATAGTATTTGAAGTCCTCCCTCCATATCCTTCCTACAAGCCTTCATCTACTTCCCATTATACCTGCTTTTCCTCAAGGGCAAGTAGCCAAGAGGCAATATAGTATATTAAGTAACTATTAGAGGGGCTGGGGATTTAGCTCAGCGACAAAGCGCCTGCCTAGCAAGCCAAGGTCATGAGTTCGATTCCTGGTACCGGAAGAAAAACAAACACAAAAAAAGTAACTATTAGAATATATTTGTTGTTGTTGTTCTTGTTTTTTTGATACAGGGTCTTGCTAAGTAGTTGAGGTTGTCCTTGAACTCACTATATAGCCAAAGCTTGCCTTGAACTCATGGCAATTCTCCTGCCTAGTCTCAGCCTCCTGAGTGCTGGGATTGCAGGTGTGCACCACCACGTCCAGCTAGAAGGTATTGTTGGCAGCTAAATTAGATAAAAATTAGTAATATGGTCAGAAAGGGACTGGGCTGTCAAGGAAGTCAGTGAAAGGCGAACTGTGGTTGAAGGTGCATCTGAAGAAGGCAAGACCTTGAGATTAAAGTCACAATGGCCAGATTTATATACTACCCTAAAGGATGAATGGAAATTTGAGATTATACTGTAAAGGGTACCAACATTTTGGGATTCATTCTTCAGTTTCAGGGGCTGTGAACTCAGTACATCTGACATCTAACAGGCTGGGTGTTATGTTTCTTGTGTATCAAAGGTACACTTTAAAAAAAAATTCCAGTAGTTGAGGCTATAACTTAAGAGTGATTGCCCAGCATTCCTGAGGCTCAGGGTTCAGTCCTTAGTACTGCAGGAAAAAAATTCCATTTTATGACTTTGTTTTAAATATTAGAATAGCAATCATATTCTATTTACTATATCCATTTCTGCAGCACAGCATTTCAGCTACTTATGCAAGTTTTGGCAGACTCATTTCTGGCCTAGAAATGCAACTACTGTCCCATTTTTAAAAAGTTGGCTCAGAATTAACAAATTTCTGTCTGGGTGTTGCAGACCACACCTGTAATTCCAGCACTCAGGAGGCTAAAGCAGGAGGATTGCTGTGAGTTCCAGGCCAGCCTGGGCTACAAAGTGAGTTCAAGGCCAGTCTGAACTGTATAGTGAAACCCTGTCTCAAAAAGACAGAAAAATAAAAAATAAAATAAAGTCAAATGAGTTCAAGGCCAGCCTGAACTACAAAGTGAGACCCTATTCAATCCCCTAAACAACAACAAAAATTAAAAGACATAATTAAAAAACGGGCAACTGAAAAGATAGACACTTCTCAGAAGAAGTACAAATGGCCAGCTGGGCATGGTGGCACACACCTGTAATCCCAGCAGTTGGGAGGCTGAGGTAGGATTGCTGAGAGGTCAAGGCCATCCTGGGCTACACAGTGAGTTCAAGGCCAGCCTGAACTACACAGCAAGACCCTGTCTCACCAAAAACGTGTCTGGCTATCAGGAAAATGCAAACTAAAACAACATTGAGATTCCATCTTACTCCAGAGAGAGTGACTATCATCCAAAAATCAAACAATAACAAACACTGATGAGCTGGGGGGGCTACCCTTCCACATTATTGGTGGGAATATAAACTCGTACAACCACTATGCAAATCGTAAAAAGTTTAAAAAATAGAAATTCCATTTGACCTATCTATTCTTCTTCTAGGTATCTTCCCAAAAGAGTTAAAGATGTACCACAGTGATACATGCACACTCATGTTTATTGCAGCACAGTTCAGAATAGCTAAATCGTGGAAAGGGCCTACATGTCCATCAACAGAGGAATGGATAAAGAAAATGTGGTATTTATACGTAATGGATACTACTGTGCCACTCTTAAAGAAGGATAAATTTGAGTCATTTTTAGGAAAATGGATTCACTTTGAGACTATAATGTTAAGGGAAATAAATGAGACACAGAAGTTTAAACATCATATAACTTCTCATATGAGAAGCCCAAAGTACAAATCTACAAATACAAAAGACAACAGGAAACAAGGAGATAGATTTTTTTTTTTTAGATCTTTTAAAATGGGAAGAGGGTCTAGTGACGGAGGGGGAGAAGAAAGGGAATAAAAAGAATTAAGATGTTAAAAATTAAGATTAAGAATTAAGATGTTAAGATTTGGGGCTGGGGATATAGCTCAGCGGCACAAGTGCCTGCCTGGCAAGTGCAAGGTCTTGAGTTTAATTCCCAGTAGCAAAAAAAATTTAAAAAAAAAGTTAAGAATTAATAGGTACATGTACCTATTCCCTTAGATAAATACAAACATTATGTATTTTTTAAAATGCGAACATGTAGTAACAAAAAATAAACATAAGCCAGGTGTGGTCATACACTCCTGTAATTCTAGCATTTGAGAGGCTGAGGCAGGAGGATTTCTTGAGTTTGAGGCCAGCCTAGACTACATAGTGAGTTCAGGGCCAGCCTGAGATACATAGTGAGACCCTGTCTCAAAAAAAAAAAATTAAAATTGAACAGAAAAAGCAGGATACAAATGTGAAATAGGGGAAGGTGAGAAAAAACTACAGTGTTGGAGCTATTAGTAGTAAAAAAAAACTCACTTATTTAAGCTTTCTCCACTGGAAAAAACCTACCAGCAGTGATATCCCAGGTCTTGGCCTCTGTCTCACTTGTTCTCTTTTTTTATCACAGTCCTGGGGATTGAAACCAAGGCTGTTGCTGTGAGCTACATCCTCAGCCCAACACTTTTTTTTTTTTTTTTTTTTTTTGGTCTTTTTGAGACAGGGTCTCACTATGCAGTTCAGGCTGGCCTTGAGCTCACTTTGTAGCCCAGGCTGATCTTAAACTTGCAACGATCCTCCCACCTCAGCCTCCTGAGTGCTAGGATTACAGGGGTGAGCCACCACGCCCAGCTCCACCCCTCTTTTAAATTTTGAGAAAGGGTCTCCCAAAATTGCTATGGAGACCAGACTGGGCTCAATCTTGTGACCCTCCTGTCTCAGCCTCCCAATGTGCTGGGATCACATGCATGCACCACCATGCCCAGTCTGGACCTTAGCTTCTGAAAACTACTGCCCACTAAAAAAGAGGCTGGGCTCCTTGAAAAACTGGCTATCAGTTCAAAAACAGGAAAACAGAAAAGAGGGCACATCATATGCCAAAAACCAAGCAAGTGCTCAAAGAGTGATGGTCAGGTCAAAAGCACATAGGGAAGCCGAGTTTGGCAGTACAGGTGTGGAATTCCATCTCTTGAGAGGCAGGAGAATCACTTTGAGGCCAACCTGGGCTACATAGTGAGTTCAAAGCCAGCCTGAACTACATAGTGTGACCCTATCTTTAAAAAACCAAAAGACAAGGGGCTGGGGATTTAGCTCAGCGGCAAAGCGCCTGCCTGGCAAGCGCAAGGTCGTGAGTTCGATTCCCGGTACCGGAGAAAAACCAAAAAAAAAAAACCAAAAGACAAAAAATAAGACACACACACACACACACACACACACACACACACACACTTAAAACCAGTGTGAAGTGGTTCCTGCTGGGTAAATGTAGGACATCTGGAGCATCAAAACAAAGATGGTGCTACATTATAATAAAGAAAAATACAAGAAAGCAGGAAACAAAAGTTCTTGTATAATTCCAGTTAATACACATACAGTTAGAAAGACTTAGGAATTAGAAAAATCACCCTTTTTCACTCTCCTATTAAACTGGTCAGTCAAGGATCATCAGTGGCTATCAAAACCACTGGGTGTAAATGTGATGGAGGACAGAATATTTACATAATCTCAAAAGTATCACCCATAGATAATTTTTTAATTAGAAAAGCTGGAAATGTACCTTTGCAATGGGGAGATCTGGCAGTCACCACCTTATGATCTAAATATAGCATCATCTGTATTAGGACAACTTGATATTGGGTCTTTTGATGCCCAATCAAATATTTAACCCTAACCCATTTGAAGAAAAAAACCAGACATATTTAGAACATGAATGTTTTCAAGAAAATTTGCCTGGATTCTTTAAAAAAAAATTAGTTGCATGCAAAATAACACAAAATAAAACAAAGGGCTGGTGAATTCTGGACTAAAGGGAGATGATTAAGTGCAATGCATTAATTTTGAATGTATACTGGATTGGATAAGATGTAAAATGCCACTAATTAATGAAACTGGGAAAATTATTAACTGTACATTGAATAATATTTAGTTTTTAAGATGTGACAAAGGTACTGCGTTTATGTAGTAAGATGTCCATTTTAGTAGTTAAGAACCATATTGCTGGCACGCGCCTATAATCTCAGCACTCAGGAAGACGAGGCAGGAGGATCCTGGCGAGTTCGAGGTCAGGATGGGGTACATAGTGACTTCAAGGCCAGCCTGTATTACTTTTTTTTTTTTTTAATTTTTGAGACAGGGTCTCACTCTATAGTCCAGGCTGGCCTCCAACTCCCTGAGTTCTTCCTTCCTCAACCTCCTGAGTGCTGGGATTACAGGCGTGTGCCATCACGCCAGGCTCAGCCTGTATTACACAGTGAGACCCGGCCTAAAAAAAAAAAAAAAAAGGGAAACAAATTATAAAAAAGAAAAGAAAAACACCAACCATGATGTTTGTAGCCACCCCCTCTTTTGTGCTGTGTGATTATCCGGCTGCACAGGTCCTCACACACTAAGGAAGTGCTCTACCACTGAGCTATACCCTAACCCTGTAACGCACTTTCATATGGTTTAGGAAAAAAAAAAACAAAAAATGTTAACAATCATGAATCTAAAGTGAAGAACAGTTACTGATTTTACTAATCTTTCACTGAAATAAAATGCTGGTGGCACGTGCATCTACTCCTAGCACTGGGAGGCTGAAACAGGAGGATAACAAAACCCAACTCAGCCTGAGAGACTCTGCGAGAAGCTGTCTGAAATAAAAAAAAAAAAATGGGTGTGCCGCTCGCCTGTAATCCCAGCAATCCAGAGGCTGAGGCCAAAATCACCTCGAGCAGAGCTGTGCGTGGTGGCGCACCCTTGTAATCCCACCACTCAGGAGGCTGAAGCAGGAGGAACTCTTGCGAGTTCGAGACCAGCCTCGGCTACAAAGTGAGCTAAAGGCCAGTCTGAACTGCATAGCGAGACCCTGTCTCAAAAAA
>NW_004955475.1:10929608-10971054 GCF_000276665.1 Chinchilla lanigera
AAAAAAAATGGTGTGGAGATGTAGCTCAGTGCAAACGCCCAGGGTTCAATCCGGGAGGTGGGGGCGGGAGCGCAAAACACTGGGGGGGGGGGAAAAATCTTATTACTATCGGGAAATGTCACTTCGCAACAAGCGATTTGAAATGAAGGTACCTTTGGTACAGTTTGGTACAGTTTGGTACAGTTTGGTACAGTTTGGTACGATTTAAACTTAGGTTTCCCTTTGAGAAGCAGCGATGAAGACGACAGCACGGACGAGAATAGTAATGAGTTATAATCTAGTTCCCTAGACCGCTGTAGCCTGGTAACCGGCGGGCTCCAGGTCGTAACTACGTAGCCCCAGGCCTTCCTTCTGATTGGAGGAACCTATCCCGGGCTAGAGAACGTTGGCCGGCATTTCAGAAGGCGGGACCGAATGGTTTTTTCTTTGACCAATCGCTTTCGCCTGTCCAGCCTCCTGATCTCCTAGAGACGAATGAAAATCGGTTAGTAAAGTAGCATACCAGTAGTACGTTCTCGTAGGACAGTCGGTCTTTCCGTTTACTCCTTACTACACAACTTCCTGTAGGGGCCTGACAGGTCAAATGACTGAGTGTCACTTTTGTGCGACTGGTGTTTTTATTTCCGGCGTAGTAGGGGCCAGCCTAGGATTTGCTGCCGCCTGAAACCGCTACCGGTAGTCTTCCCGCCGTCATGTCCGAGACGGACAGCGATGAAGATTGCGCTGGAGGAGGCCCGTTTTCTTTAACCGGCTTCTTGTTCGGCAACATCAACGGAGCCGGGCAGCTGGAGGGGGAAAGCGTCTTGGATGATGTGAGGAGAAGGCGTGGGGATGTACGGCGGGGGGGTGGGGTGGCTGTTGACCGCGGCAGTACAGCCGCGTACGAGAGGAGGCTAGAAGGCGTACGGCTTTGTGGGAGAGGGCGCGATGAACAGAACAGAACAGGATACCTTCGTCAGAGATTTAGGGAGTAGCGTAAAGTGCGAGCGCCCAGTTCCGCCTAAGGCAAGGAAGAAAAGAGTTTTAAAGGGGAAGTGCCCGACACGGGGAGGGGTGCCGGCGCGCTGACACTTTCCCTAGCCGGCCGGTAGAAAATAACGGCTCAGCCTAGAGAAGGTGTTTCCACCCATTGCTGCGAGACCCTCCTTGGAGATTTCTCTCGAAGCTGCGTTACTGACGCCGCTCGGCCGAGCCGGCTGTAGAGCCAGTGCTGGGCGGAAGCTGCAGCCGTCACCGGGTCCCGGCCCCAGGTGGTGGGACCCGGCTGCGAGCCCCCGGGCCACTCTGCTCCCACGCACGGCGAAGGCGGTCCGCCCAGTGTGGGCGCGCCCCTTCGCCACGCGGTTCCCCGTGCCCAGCTGACCCTCACCTGCCTTCATTTCGGTTCACTTTTCGAGGAATAAAGCTGCTGACCAATGCTCCCCGTCCCCCGCAATAAATGCACACAAAAGAGCAAATTTGACCGGAACTTGCCCGCTCATCTCGGCGAGCTCGTTTGCCTTTATTCAGAGAACTGCTGTTCCATTCGTTGAGTCTTGGTAGCCGTTCTTTCTTTTAGAGTGTCATGAAATTGGATATGGGCTAGTCAGTGGATTCGGTGAGAAATTCGTGGTACAGTTCTTGAATGTGAACATTTCTTTTAGCACTCTGCTGTCATTTTTCAGATGGGTTTATGACTTCGTTGTGAACCAGGGAAATAACCCTTGTGTGGGACGCTCAGGTTTACTTGTATCTCTGGTGCTGTCCCTTTTTCAGGAGTGTAAGAAGCACCTGGCCGGGCTGGGCGCTTTGGGTCTGGGCAGCCTGATCACTGAACTCACTGCAAATGAAGAATTGGCGGGGACTGATGGTGCCGTGGTAAACGATGAAGGTGAAGCCTGGGTCGTGGGAGTAAGGCGGGGGAGAAGGCTCGTTACCACTGAATGTGGACTTTTAAACGGGAATTGAGGGAGTGAGAGTTACTTCCTCTTTCTTGTGATTTCCCCACCCTTTATTTATAGGATGGATCAAGAGTACAGAAGATGCTGTGGACTATTCAGACATCAATGAGGTAGCAGAAGATGAAAGCCGAAGGTATCAGCAGACAATGGGAAGCATGCAGCCCCTTTGCCACACAGGTGATTCTTTGGTGTCGTAGATAGAGCTTTCCAGTGCATTTTCTTGCTGTATAGTTCTGTTAAGGCTCTGGTTTCTATGTTTTCTGCCATTGTTCTTGATTTCTCTGCCTTTTCTCTGCTTCACCCTTTGTCAGTTTAGTTCCAAGTGACCACTATCCTCTTTCTTTTGGGGCTGGCTTAACATATTCAGGCTTTAATTCCACTTATTTATTTTTATTTGTTTTTTTTGTTTGTTTGCGGTTTTTTTTTTTGTTTTTTTTTTTTTTGTCTTTTTGAGATAGGGTCTCACTATGCAGTTCAGGCTGGCCTTGAACTCGCTGTGTAGCCTTGAACTCCAGAGTCTTCCTACCTGAGCATCCTGAGTGCTGGTATTGTGCCACCTCACTTGGGCTTTTTAAATTTATTGTTTATTTATTTATTTTTGAGACAGGGTCTCACTATGTAGTTCACGTTGGCCTTAAACTCACTATGTAGCCCAGACTGGCCTTAAACTCCTGACAGTCCTCTTGCCTCAGCCTCCCAATAGCTAGGATTACAGGTATGTGCCACCACTCCAGGCCCCTTTTTAATTTTTGAAACAGGGTCTTGCAAAGTCACTAAATAGCCCAGACTGGGTTTGAATTTATAATCCTCTTACAGGTATGTGCCACAACTCCTGGTTAGAGTGTTACATTTAGTTTTGATGAGCTGCCAGAACTGCTAAGTCAAATTCCATAGCTGTTACTTTTGAGCACCTGGTTTAAGTAAGGGGGAAGTGGCAGCAGCTCTAATTTTCAATTGAAGTTGTCATTTTCAGGTTTGAGTTGTTTTGACCCAGGATGGTAAGAAAGGGGATGGAGGGGGTGTTTTTAATTGGGTTTTATGTGTTAGCGTCTAGGAAAAGGATGATGGCTGCAGTTGATAGAATCTCAGTACTATGGGATGCTCATTAGCAGGTTCTTTTATTCTCTGAGGGTACCTTCATAGTGTCCTCTTTCCCTGGCATTGACTCCCTTGCATGGCTTGATTTACAAGGGTGTTTCTTTGGAAAAACTAACTGGAAGTGGATTGAGGTTGTTAAGGAAGGTTTCATGGAGGTGAATTTTGAGCAGAATTTTGAAAGCAAGGCAGAGTTTAGTAGAGAAGAAACAGGGCATTTGGTTGGGAAATGTGGTTTGTCTAAAGATTTGGAGAAGTCAGGCGTGGGGGCATAGCCCTTTAGTCCCAGCACTTAGGTGGCTAAAGCAGCAGGATCACAAGTTTGAGGTTACATAGGGAGACTCTGTCTTTTTTTTTTTTTCCTCTTTGAGACAGGGTTTCACTATGCAGTTGAGGCTGGCCTTGAACTCACTTTGTAGCCCAGGCAGGCCTCACGCTCAAAGCAATCCTTCCTGCCTCAACCTCCTGAGTGCTGGGATTACAGGCATGAGTCACCACGTTCAGTGAGACTCTTAAAAAAGGATGAAAAAGGTTTGGAAGCCAGGCATGGTAGTGGATGGTTGTAATCACAGCCCCCAGGAGGCTGAGGCAGGAGGGTTGCCATGAGTTTGAGGCCAGCCTGGACTACAGAGCGAGACCCTGTCTCCAAAAAAAAAAAAAAAAAAACCCCCAGGAGGCTGAGGCAGGAGGGTTGCCATGAGTTTGAGGCCAGCCTGGACTACAGAGCGAGACCCTGTCTCCAAAAAAAAAAAAAAAAAAGAGAGAGAGAGAGAAAAGGTTTGGAAAAGTAAGCAAATAATGTGGGGGAATTGGCTGGCAGGTTTTCTTGAAAGGAATAAAAAATATACTGGTAAGAAATAAGAAATCAGGGTAGCGGAATTTTACAGCACCTTAATATATACATTATTTAGGATTTGATACCATAGAGAATTATAAACCACCTAGATTGTTTAGTAATAGGCAGTGTGGTATAATGAAAAAGAAACTGACCTTGAAATTTCAAATCTTGACTCAAAACTTAATGTGACTGGACAAGTTGTACAACTTCTGAAGCTTGGATTTCTCATTTTTAAAATAATCCTGGGGCTGGGGATTTAGCTCAGCGGTACAGTGCCTGCCTGGCAAGCGCAAGGTCATGAGTTTGATTTCCGGTACTAGAAAAAAACTAAAAAATAAAATAATCCTTGTTCTCTGGTTTATAATAAATGTGGTAATAGTTATCTCATTAATAATGCTCTGTGTAGGCCAGGCATGGTGGCCATGCCTGTACTCCCAACACTCTGCGCTCAGGAGGCTGAGGCAGGAGGATTGCTGCAAGTTCAAGGCCATCCTAGGGTACATAGTGAGTTGAAGGCCAGTTATATAGCCCAGCCTGAACTACATAGTGAGACCTGTCTCAAAAAAAGAAAAATAATGCTTCATGCAAATTAAATTCATTTTCACATGATGGGAAAGCAACTCTGTAGTACAGGATGATGGTAAATGCTCTGTAAATGTTAATTGGCTTTCCTTCCTGTGTGATGCTTTAGAAGATTGCTGCTTATTACTCTGAGGTTTTAGTTAAGAAGCAAAGTAACAGACCTAATTGGAGACTGCTCTTGTCTAGATATAAACTTATTAAAACCTCAAGTAAGGTGACACTATCATAAGGAAAATGATAGCCAGAGTCAAACTGAGAGTTGCTGACAAAGCATTAGTAGGACTTGGTGAGGGAGGAAATATGTTGGAATGAGTATAGACAGTTGTGATTAAACAAGACTTAAATGTGACTTTTTTATTTAAAGTTGTGTAACTAAATTGCTTAATTTCTGTGACTCAGGATAATTCCTACTTTGCAGCATTACCGGGAGAGCTATGTATAAAAAAGCTAGTCATGCCTAGGACATAGAGGGAGCTCAATAAATGGAGTTTCTTGTAATTACTACTGTTAATAGGTGACTGCAAAATACGTTGAGGGCCAAGGGCTAAGAGATTGATGGAGACAGGCTAGTCATAAGCTGAGAAAGTGAGTCTGGATATGGTAAAGGAAATTTAAAAGAGGTGAAGGATATCCCAGCGTATTGTAAGATACATTTGAATATCTGACTGCAAAGGTTCTTAAGACAGCAGATGATGTGGTGGACTTGTAGAGGGGGTAAGTCAAGGCAAAATATGTAGATTTGGGCTTAAAATTAGTCAGGGTGATTCTTTTTGTTTGTTTGTTTGATGTCTTTTTTGAGACAGGGTCTTGCTATGCAGTTCAGGCTGGCCTTGAGCTCACTTTGTAGCCCAGGCTGGTCTCGAACTTGAAAGGATCCTCCTGCCTCAGCCTCCCAAGTGCTGGGATTACAGACATGCTCCACCACACCCCACTAGTCAGGGTGATTCTTGAGAATGGCAATAGGGAGTATGTAGGAGAATAACAGTGTTTCAAGTATAAAAGAATATTCTAGGACCAAGTATTGAGTATTGCTAGTGGCTAAAGCATAGTGAAATGAAGAACAAACTGCAGAAGATGTATGGAAAGTGTATCCAAGACTTGGGAGATGAGAAGAAGAATAAAATCTAGCCTTAGGGGGAACTGACCAGAAGAGGAATGTTTAATTCAATTATTAGAGATTGAGCAGGATGAAATTTTTTAAAAACCAGAATATTATCAAGAGAGAGAACAAAAGATTTTAAACAAATTTTAGAAGCTCTAAGAAGCTCTCTTATTCTGTATGAGACATGGGCATTTGTGTATACCATGATGTCATCTTTCTGAAGGCAGAAGCTACATTTTCTGTGTATTTTTTTTTCTCTCCAGTACTAGGGATCAAACTCAAGGGTGCTAAGCCACTGAGCTATATCAGGCTTTTTAAAAAAAATTTGAGATAGGTTCTTGCTAAGTTGCCAAGGCGGGACTCAAACTTGTGATACTCCTGCCTCAGCCTCCCTCAGTGCTGCAATTATAGATGTGTACCACCATGCTCTGCTTGTATATTGTTTTTTTTTTTTTTTTTTTTTTAAGTCAGGGTCTCGCTATGTACTTTAGGCTAATCTTGAACTCACTATATAGCCCAGGCTGGCCTTGAACTCGTGCCACTCCTCTTGCCTCAGACTCCCAATTGCTGGAGTGGATTATAGGCATGCACTACCACTCCTGGTGCTTGTGTATTAAGGGACATGGACAGTACTTCTTGTGGTGCTTTAAATTTTTGAGTGGCAAGACAGCTCAAAGCTATTGTGTCATATTTTGGATATTGAGATCACCTTACTGGTTTTATTAGGTTATGATGAAGATGACTATGATGCTGACTGTGAAGACATCGATTGCAAGTTGATGCCTCCCCCACCTCCACCTCCAGGACCAATAAAGAAAGATAAAGACCAGGATGCTATTACTGGTGGTAAGCAGATACTATTTTTGTCTAAGGAGCACACTTTCATTCCTAAGTCCATGATTTTGACACTTACATCAGGGGCTACTAAAACATTAAACTAGTGTAGGAAAGATGATACTTCCAGAAACTATTTTTTTTCCAGAAACTATTTAGTCTCAAATTTTAGTGTTAAATTGCAAGTGATTTTTAATTAGTTTTACTTTTAAAACATTTGGTAACAGCCGGGTGTGGTGGTGCATGCCTGTAATTCTAGCACTCAGGAGGCTGAGGCAGGAGGACCATTGCGAATTCGAGGCCAGCCTAGGCTACATAGTGAGTTCAAGGCCAGGTGAACTACATAATGAGACCCTGTCTCAAAAAAAGAAAAACACATGTGGTAACAGTATTTTAACATATACTTAAGAGGTAGCAGTTTAGGTCAGTGTTTCTCAAATCTGGCTGTCCATCAGAATTACCTCAAGTCTCCACAATATAGAGATACCGGATTCTCACTCTTGGAGAGTCTGATTTAGACCATCTGGAGTAGAGCCCAGGAATTTAGAGTTCCTTAAGAATTTCTGATACAGTTAATCTGCATACTGGTATTTGGAGACTACCCATTTAGAAAAGACTCTACAGTATGTGTAAATTGTCTGGTGTCACCTACCATGTAGTCAGAGATTTCAGAGGTTGGTAAGGCCATCATTGAGCATCTTACTAATTCCTATACTTGTACATTAGTAACCATATCATAGGCTTGAAGATAGGAGAAGAACACTGTCTTTGGTCTTTCATATTTTTTGTTTGTTTGTTTTGGTTTTTGAGGCAGAGTCTCCCTGTGTAGTTCAGATTGGCCTTGAACTCATAGTGATCCTGCTATCTCTGCCTCCCCAGTACTAGGATTACAGGTGTGTGCCACCATGCCCAGCTTTGTCTTCTGTATTTTGAAGCTTGTGTTAACCTAAATTTGAGCCATTTCCTTTTTTAGTCTTCAGGCTAAATACTGCTGTTAACTTTGGGTGTATAGATTTGATTTTATGGTATACAATCTCCTTGTTATCCTGTGGGCCTGAAAAGAATTATCCAGTTTATATGTCCTGGGACTGGACATGATAAGGGCCCTGGCATAAATAATGACATAATCCTATTATTGCACAACATTGGGTACAATATTGGTTGCTTATGGAAAGTAGTAAATGTAGTAATAGTGTTTGTTTTCTTTCATCACAACCCTAGGGTACCCAGGTACAAGGTGAGTTGGGGATGGTGGGAAATAATGAATTTAAAGAGTTTTTTGGGTCGCATACTAGCAGTCTGGGTGCTTGGGACTATATCCCCTGCCATTAAGCCATGCATATAGTTTAGAGTGGGTGTTGGCTGAATATGAAGAATTACGTTCACAGTTACATGCCAAAGGGGTTTCTCTTCCTTATTGCAGTGTCTGAAGATGGAGAAGGCATCATCTTGCCCTCCATCATTGCCCCTTCCTCTTTGGCCTCAGAGAAAGTGGACTTCAGTAGTTCTTCTGACTCAGAATCTGAGATGGGACCTCAGGAAGCAACACAAGCAGAATCTGAGGATGGAAAGCTGACCCTACCTTTGGCTGGGATTATGCAGCACGATGCCACCAAGTTGTTGCCAAGTGTCACAGAACTTTTTCCAGAATTTCGGCCTGGAAAGGTACTTTCTAGAGAATAGCTATATTGCAAGACTGGGGATTTAGCTCAGTGGCACAAGTGCCTGCCTGGCAAGCACGAGGTCCTGAGTTCAATTCCCAGTACCAAAAAAAAAAAAAAAAAAAAAAAAACCCAAAAAATACATGCAAACCGCTGACTTCTTCCAGATACCAAGTTCTGTGAAGATGCTAAATGGATAAACTCTAAATCTATGGATTTTTGTATTCAGTATCAAATAGTTTATGTAAGAACTCTTTGCTATATTAGGGTTTTGTTTTGTTTTGAGACAGGGTCTTGCTGTATATTCCAGGCTAACCTTGAACTTACTTATGTGCCCTGGGCTGGCCTTAAACTTTTTTTGTTGTTGTTGTTAATTTGGTTTTGAGACAGGATCTTGCTATGTAGTTCAAACTGGCCTTGATCTCACTACTTAGCCTAGGCTGGCCTTGAACTTGTTGTGATCCTCCTGTAACAGCCTCCCAAGTGGGTCACCATGCCTGGGCCCGAGACAAGGTTTTACTAAATGGTTCAGTCTTGCAGTCCTCCTGTCTCAGCCTCCTAGAGTACTGGGGATTATAGGTATGCACTACCAAGCCCAGTTTAAGGGTCACTTCTTTATTTTTGTGGTAGATATCAGAGGTCTGAGTGTATACTCTTTGATTCCTCTGCATTGTTGAATGGATCCTTCAAGAGAGTTTTGAAACCTGAGTGCTGCTATTTTCCTAGCTGACACTGAGTCTCTGGTACAGTAATATGTCCTATGTTCTAGGTATTACGCTTCTTACGTCTTTTTGGACCAGGGAAAAATGTTCCATCTGTTTGGCGGAGTGCTCGGAGAAAAAGGAAGAAAAAACACCGTGAGCTGATACAGGAAGAGCAGGTCCCAGAAGTGGAGTGTTCAGCAGAATCAGAAGTCAACCAGAAGTCTTTATGGAACTATGACTATGCTCCACCACCACCTCCAGAACATTGTCTCTCTGATGATGAAGTAGGCACAATAGAAACCTGGGATTAAGGCCTACAAGGGAAACAAAGTTCTCCCTAGCTTGTGTCAAATTGGAAATAACACTTTAGCAGGCAGAGTTCTGTGCTAATTATCAATAAATAATCATGAGTCAATTCCAGTGGCTGTCCCTTCCCTGTTATAAATACAGTATTTGACAGAGGGTAAAGGTGTGGAATGAGAGTGGTGCAGATGGTGATACACTGCTGAATAGGAAGGTTTGGAAAGTAGGCAGAATATGCTGTCATATATCTTCATTTTTCTGCATTCTACCTCCAAAGAAAGAGTCTTGTTTGAGAATACTCTTAAATTTCCCTCTTGACGCTGGGTATGGTGGCACAGTCCTGTAATCCCAGCACTCAGGAGGCCGAGGCAGGAGGATCTCTGTGAGTTTGAGGCCAGCCTGGGCTACAAAGTGAGTTCAAGGCCAGGCTGAACTGCATAGCAAAACCCTGTCTCAAAATGACAAAAAAAAATTCCCCTCTTCAGGCCAGGCATGGTGGTGCATGTCTATATAATCCCAGCATTTGGGAGGCTGAGGCAAGAGTATCACAGTGAGTTTGAGGCCAGGCTGGGCTACAAAGTGAGTTTAAAGCCAGCCTGAACTACATAGTGAGACCCTGTCTCAAAGAACAGAAAAATTTTAGTTCCCCAGTAGCCTTAGGACATCAGATATAGGGAACCACCTCCCTTTCTGCTTCTCTACTTTGTTATAGATCACAATGATGGCTCCTGTGGAGTCCAAGTTTTCCCAATCTACTGGAGATACAGATAAAGTGACAGATACTAAACCAAGAGTGGCTGAGTGGCGTTATGGGCCTGCCCGACTATGGTACGATATGCTAGGTGTACCTGAAGATGGCAGTGGGTTTGACTATGGCTTCAAACTGAGAAAGACTGAACATGAACCTGTGATAAGATGCAGAGTGATGGAGGTGAGCAACACTGGTGTGTAAGAAGGGAATCATCAGTGTGCCCAGGGCTCTATCGCTAAATGATTAACTTTTTAGTTGGAGATGCACTCAGTAGGGTTTCTTTGGTGGGTGTAGCTGGTTAAACCTTTTGTTTGTTAATGGTATATTACCTTGGTAACTAGGCCCTATTCTAAGTGTTCTGTTTATGAAGTGAATGCTGTTCAGATTAGGAATGGGAGAAGACGCAAGTAATTCTATTTTCTCAAGTAAAATTAGCACGACTGTGTGTATGTTTTGTTGTTGTAATGGGAATTGCACCTAGGGATTTTGTACTGAGCTACATCTCCTGACCTTTTATTTATTTATTTTCCAGGCCTTTTATACTTTGTTTTTGAGACAGATTCACTATATTGCTAAATTGCTAAGGCTGGGCTTGAATTTAGCCAAGCACCACTTTTGGTGTGTCTCATGTATCTCTGATGTTCGATTTGGAGTGGGAACTTAGACCATTGATCAAAGATTTGTTGTTTGTTCCTTTTGTATTCTACTTCTACAGGAATGTAAGAAACTTGAGGAAAGCAGTGGCACTGATCTTCTGGCAGATGAAAACTTCCTAATGGTGACACAGCTACATTGGGAGGATGATATCATTTGGGATGGAGAAGATGTGAAACACAAAGGGACAAAACCTCAGCGTGCGAGCCTAGCAGGCTGGCTTCCTTCCAGTATGACTAGAAATGCCATGGCTTATAATGTTCAACAAGGTATCTATCTGTTCCAGCTGTGCCTAACGTACTACCCTTCATCTCAGCCATCCTAACTCATTCTAAATCGCCTTGGCTGTGATCTTTGTGCTGCTAAAGGATAGTGAAATATTTGAGTCTGAGTCTTGATTCTAATTCCTAATAATTTTTTACCCTATTAATATGCTAGCCAAACCGTTGTTAAACATTTAAGTTGTTCAAGTTTCAATTATTATAAGCAATATTGCAGTAAGAATTTTGTCTGCAACAGTTTTATTTCTTTATGTTTATTTTGAGATGGGGGTCTTCCTATGTAGTTCAGGCTGGCTTTGAACTCGCTAAGGTAACCCAAGCTGGCCTCCAGTTTATGACAATCCTCCTGCCTCAGCCTCCCAAGTGCTGGGATTATAGGTGTAGGCCACCATGCCAGGCTACCAACAGTTTTTAAAAGAGAAATATATTACCTTTTAGTAGCTGCATGAATAACTACTAACATTTGTTCTTTTTTTCTCTGCTAGACTTTTGATTGAAGGAGGCATAAATGTTTTGTCTATTGCTATTTCTTTCTCCTGCTTTGACTACATCTTTTTTATTTAACTAGGTTTTGCAGCCACTCTTGATGATGACAAACCTTGGTACTCCATTTTTCCTATCGATAATGAGGATCTAGTGTATGGACGCTGGGAGGACAATATCATTTGGGATGCTCAGGCCATGCCCCGGCTGTTGGAACCTCCTGTTTTGACTCTTGATCCCAATGATGAGAACCTCATTTTGGGTATGTTACTGCCAAGCTTTGTTCTTTTTCCATCTTTTTTCATTATATTGTTTTTGGTAGTACTGAGTATTGAACCTGGGGGCCTTTAGCATGATAGGAAATCACTCCTAAACTACATCCCTAGACGCTTCCCTCTCCCTCTTTGACAGCCTGCTGCTAATGTCAAGGGGCAGGAGGAAATTTCAAGAAGGACGAAATTAGAAAGTTCTAGGTCTAGGTAGCAGTTTGAGAGAGCAGAATTGTGGTTGTCAGTTTCTAGTATTTGTGTATTGTTCAGGGAGAAACTCATGTAGGAATGTTAGAAAGTAGAACCTTTAGGATGTCAGAGTGGAATTGGCTTATATGTACACCAACAGATGAATAGATAAAATGTGGTATCCAGTGGAGTACTGCTCAGCCAAAACGAAGGATAAATTTGAGTCATTTATAGGAAGATAGATGCACCTTAGTAATGTTTTTTTTTTTGGTACTGGGAATCAAACTCAGGACCTTGTACTTGCCAGATAGGCACTTGTGCCACTGAGCTATATTACCGAGCTATAGCCCTTGATAACGTTAAGTGAAATAAATCAGACGCAGAAGTTTAATGCGTGGTTTCTCATATATGAAAAACCCAAGGTATAAATAAATTTATTTTTGGTGTTTTTGAGACAGGGTCTGGGATGCAGTTCAGGCTAACTTTGAACCCACCATGTAGCTCAGGCCAGCCTCAAACTGATGGCAATCCTTCTGCCTCAGCCTCCCAAGTGCTGTGATTATAGGAGTGCACGACCATACCTGGGTCAAAGTATAAATAATTTAAAGGGCAAACTAAAAGATGATAGGAAACAAGGAGATAGACCTTTTGCAAATAGAAAGGGGATGTTGAGATGGAGGGAGAAGGGGGGAAAAAGGAATAAGATGTGATACAAAAATGTACCAACAGAAAAAAATGTACCAACGTTCATTATGTATTATCATGTATTCATTATGTGTTGCAAACATGTACTAATAAAAAAGATAATGTCAGGCATGTGGTCACTTTGGAGGCTGAGGCAAAAATCTCACAGGTTTGAGGCTAGCCTGGGTGACATAGTAAGACTCTGTGTCAAAACAAAAATGGTTGGGGATGTAGCTCAGTGGTGGAATACCTCTGGGTTCAATCCTCAGTGTTGGAAAAAAATGTCAGGCCTATAGTGAATCATGGACTAAAAGTGTCTAGGGTAGGATGAGAGATGTCGTTTGCAAAGCTATCAGTGAAAATGTGAATGAATTTTCAGGGTTAGCAGTTCCAAAGTCATCTTTGTTCATCCTCAGAGATTCCTGATGAGAAAGAAGAGGCCACTTCTAATTCTCCCTCCAAGGAGAGTAAGAAAGAATCATCTCTGAAGAAGAGTCGAATTCTCTTGGGGAAAACAGGAGTCATCAAGGAGGAACCACAGCAGGTCTGTTTAAAGGGGCTTAGTGTTTAGAAGAACAAAGGTAGTAAAAAAGGGTAGTCTAAGGTTTATTGGATGATCTGTCTTTAGAACATGTCTCAGCCAGAAGTGAAAGATCCATGGAATCTCTCCAATGATGAATATTACTACCCCAAGCAACAGGGTCTTCGAGGTACTTTCGGAGGGAATATTATTCAGGTACAAACAGCATATTTTCTCTGGTGACAGGGAACCTTCTTTTTTTGTTCCGATAGAGAATGTGGGTATATCTTGCCTGGGCTGCAGTCAGTATTTAATTTTAAATTTTCTATTTCTTGTTTCAGCATTCAATTCCTGCTGTGGAATTACGTCAGCCTTTCTTTCCCACCCACATGGGACCCATCAAACTCCGGCAGTTCCATCGCCCACCTTTGAAAAAGTACTCCTTTGGGGCACTATCTCAGCCAGGTCCCCACTCAGTTCAGCCTTTGCTAAAGCACATCAAAAAGAAGGCCAAGGTATAATGTAATCCTGGTTAGAAAAAAAATGCAGTTATAAATGTAGAAGTTAGGGAAATGTACTGGATATTAGATTATGTTAGGGAATTATTGTTTGTCAGATGTAATAGAATGTTAATTTTTTTTTCTGTTTTTTTTTTTTTGACACAAGGTCTTGCTATGTACTTCAGGCTGCCTTTGAACTTGCTTATATAGCCTAGGCTGGCCTCAGACTCATAGCGGTCCTCCTGCCTCAACCTTCGAAGTGCTGGGATTACAGGTGTACGCCACCATAGGATGTTAATTTAGTTATTAGGAGAATGTCTTTATTCTTACGAGATACATATGAAACTAAAGTGTCATGATGACAGTTTTCAAAAATGCTGCAGCAGAATCCATAAAAAAATAGTTATAGATAAATGAGGGAAAGTATAAACAGTTATACCTAGTTTATCACACTATTTTTTTTTAAATTTCTAAAATTTTTCTTAGTATATGTTTGCAATCATTCATCATGGGAAATTGGTACATATATGTAACACATCCACACATCTTATCACATCTTCTTTTTCCTCTTCCACTCCCCTTCCTTCATAGTACTGTTCTTTCAACTTCACTAATGTGTTTGGAAGTTTTTACAATGAAACTGAAAATTTTTTTCTGGTGCGTTTTTCTCAGATCAGATGAAATCAGTGTGTGTAGTTACTGTCAGGAGCTGTACTCTTTTTTTCTGGACAGATGAGAGAACAAGAGAGGCAAGCTTCAGGTGGTGGAGAGATGTTTTTTATGCGCACACCTCAGGACCTCACAGGCAAAGATGGAGATCTTATTCTTGCAGAATACAGTGAGGAAAATGGACCCTTAATGATGCAAGTTGGCATGGCAACCAAGATAAAAAACTACTATAAACGGGTGAGTCTCTGCTGAAAAACCTCTTCATTATTAATATGGCTGTATAGTTAGATATCTAGTGCTAACCTGTGAACATACATTTTGTCTTTTATGTTACAAATTTTTGGGGAGAAAGGAGTAGTATCTTTGTAGTTAATGTTAGTAAGTGCCATGCTTGTGGAATATTATGTATAGTCTTATTGATTATATTTGAAGATAGTAATTGAATTTGCTGTGTTTCTCATAGAAACCTGGAAAAGATCCTGGAGCCCCAGATTGTAAATATGGAGAAACCGTGTATTGCCATACATCTCCTTTCCTGGGCTCTCTCCATCCTGGACAGTTACTACAGGTAAAAGAATTTTTTCGTCTTCTCTAAGGAAATTGACAGATGAGCTAGTGCAGGCAGAACTAGTTCTGATGGACTGAGATACATTTCATATCAATTTTGGGTAGATCAGTATAATCCAGAAATTTTTATAAAAATATTTTTCTTAAAACTGGCCCCTTGGGCAACCCATTTAGGACCCTGTCCCAGGAGCTATTCCTGTTCCCCATTCATTTTCTCCAGTAAATTTTCCTACTCGTAAAAATAAAACAACAAAAAACTGGCCCCCTCTGTATTGTTCTTAGGCTACCTATAAAATAGCTTTTTGAAAATATACTCTGGCAAGGCCAGTAATATCTGGGTAGCATAGGGAAGTAAACCTAGGATTAATCATGTAATGTATGTGTGGTTAAATCCTATGTGTAAAATTGGTACATTTTGATCATAATTACTTGTGGTCTTGTGAGTACTGACTCATGCTTGCTTTTGCTGTGCTGGAGCTCAAGCTAAGAGCTTCACACATTCTAGGAAAGCTTTCTGCCACTGAGCCACGTTCCCATCTCTGAGCCACACTTGAACCATGTCATGTACAATCCTGCCATAATGAAATGCTGCTTTTTTTCCTTTGTTCTAATAGGTATTGTCTTGATTACTTTTCTCCCCTTGCTGAGACAAAATACCCGATGCCCAGAGTTAAAGATGAAAAGGTTTATTTAGCTCACAGTTTGTGGAGGTTTCAGTCCATATTGCCTGGCTCCAAGGCAAAAAGGCATGGCAGAAGAGAAATAGTTCATGGGGGGCGGGTCGCAAAAGCACCTAGAGCAAAAAGGGAGGAGCGAGAAAGCAAGCCTCTTTCCCTCCCTTATATTGTATGCAGGCTACCCACCCTAGAGCAGGTGTAGCATTCATGCCCATAATCCCAGCATTGGACCATGAATCAATCATAAACTCTAGAAGCCAGTCCCCATGACTGCATGAAGCTTTAGGGACACATCTGGACACAAACTGTAACATTCTGCCTCTGGACCCCCAAAGGCTCATGCACATCCCTTTATACAAAAGGCATTTAGTCCATCTCTAAGAGTTGCCAAAGTCCTAACAGTTTCAGCATTGCTGAAAAAAGTCCAAGTCCCACATCCCTGAGATCTAAGGCAAACTCTTAGCTGTGAGCCCCTGTACAAATGAAAGTTAAACACTTTCGACATTCAATGGCACACGATAGACAGTTCCATTCCAAAAGTTTCAAACGGGGGGATACAAAAGAATGGGACCAAAGCAAGTCCAACATTCAGCAGAGCAAACATTAAATCCCATAGTTCCATGTGGAACATCTGAAGCAATCTGGTAAGTTGTGAGCTCCAAAGGCCTTGTGTTGCTCTGGCCCTATGGTACTGCCCGTGATTGTAGCTCCCATGACTTCTTTCTTAGGCCTGCTTTGCTCTCCCTCCTTGCAACTTCCCTTAGATGCTCCTGTTCCTGGCTTTTCCAACCCTCTGGGGTCTCCACTGCACCTTTGGCTTCTCCTTCACAGCTTCGCACATTGCCCTCTCAGGGGCACACTGCCTGGTCTCCCAGGCCTTCTGAAATGGAGGTGGAAGCTGCCTTAACCCCATAACACTTGCATTCTCCATGCACCTAAACCCAGCACCACATGGATGCCGCCAGTATCTGCGGGCAGCCGGAGCAGCAGCCAGGCTTCCTCCCCTCTTGGCTATAGGGGTCGAGTGCCTGGATTGCTGAGCACTCTGAATCCAATTCTGGGGAACAAATTCTCAATGCTGCAGCCACTCTGGAACCTGGTGCAGCTGCCACCGGCATTCTGGAACATGATACTCTGTGGCTTGCTTCTCAAAGCAGTCTTTCACCTTTGCAGTTTTGAGGCTGGGAAGGGTGGAGACTTGCTGCTTCTTTGTGATGCCCTCCGGCCATCTTTTCTGTTGTCCTGTTCCTTCTCAGCAATCCAGATCTCCTCAGCTCTGTCTTTGCAGTCCACAGCTTTACTGGAGCTTTTTTTCTGGCCAAACTCACAATGTTTTAAATCATCCTGCTGGGCTCTTTGCTCTTTTTCTCAACATAAATCTGGCTAACAGCCCCCAGCAATAGCCATGCCACTGCCTCAATATTTGACTGCCTGGAAATTTCTTCGGCCAGTTTAATTAGTCTGTCACCCTTAATCTTAGTCTCAGGCAAAGTCTGGACATGAGCAAAATGCAGACAAACTTTTTGCCAAATTATAACACATATCATCTGGAGTACAGCATCCAAATACACTGCTTCCCAGCAGAAACCTCCAGAGTGTGGTCTTTACCGGCTAGATTTCTACCAGCCTTTTGGTCTTCTGAGGTCTGACCAGACTCTCTCATACAGAACAGCTGAAGGTGTACCAGCTCTACTCTCTCAGGCAACATCTCCGAACCTTTCCAAACTCTTCTCGCAAGCCATTCCCAAAGGCTCCTGAACCACTTAGTCAGGTATAGTCACAGTTAAGACCCCACTCCTCCAGAACCAAGTTTCATCTTGGTTACTTTTCTGTCATTGCTGACATAAAATACCTGATGCCCAAAGTTAAAGAAGGAAAGGTTTATTTAGCTTACAGTTTGTGGAGGTTTCAGTCCATACTCGGCTGGCTCCAAGGCAGCATGGCATGGCAGAGGGCAATAGTTCATAGGGGCAAAAAACAGCAAAAGCAATAAGAGCAAAAAAGGAAGAGCTGAGAGAGCAAGCCTCTTTTCCTCCCTTATATTGTATGCAAGCTACCTACCCCAGGGCAGGTGTAGCACTCACACCCATAATCCCAGCGTTGGACCATGAATCAACCATAAACTCAAGATGCCCGTCCCAGCTGGGCGTGGTGGCACATGCCTGTAATCCCAGCACTCAGGAGGCTGAGGCAGAAGGATCGTTGTGAGTTCGAGACCAGCCTGTGCTACAAAGCGAGCTCAAGGCCAGCCTGAACTACATAACGAGACCCTGTCTCAAAAAGACAAAAAATAAAAGAAGCCTGTCCCATGACTGCATGTGGCTTTGAGGGGACATCCAGACACAAACCATAACAGGTATAGAGAGGTTCTTTGGTAATGCATTTTATATTTTTACATATTCATACAGTGAATGGCAGAGGTAAGGGGCTGGGGATTTAGCTCAATGGCATGGCACCTGCCTGGCATGCACAAGGTCGTGAGTTTGATTCCCGGTACTGGAAAAAAAAAAAGCAGAGGTAGCCTCAACTGAATTAAAATCCTGTATTCTCAAATACTGACCCTGAATGATAGTGGGTAAAAAAGTTGTCTAATTTTAATATTCCATATGATAGTCCATTTACTAGGTAGACCTTATTAGATAGCCTGATGAAGATGGAGAGCAATGTGCTTGATTTTCCTTTCTCATTAGCTGACTAAAATTCATAGGGTTTCTCTGTATGTAATTTTTATGGTTTTACTTTTGTTAGGCATTTGAGAACAACCTCTTTCGTGCTCCAATCTACCTTCATAAGATGCCAGAAACAGACTTTCTGATCATTCGGACAAGACAGGGTTACTACATTCGGGAATTGGTGGATATATTTGTGGTTGGCCAGCAGTGCCCCTTGTTTGAAGTTCCTGGACCCAACTCCAAAAGAGCCAATACACATATTCGAGACTTTCTACAGGTAAGAGTAAGAGTTTGGAGGGATGGACAGGATATACATGAAAAAGGTTTGTGGATTTGGGGGCACATTAGGAAAGATGAAAACACAATGGAGCTTGGCAGGGGAAGGAGCACCAGTGGGGACTTCTATCCTTTACCTAAAATACATTTGTTTGTTGGGCAGGTCTTTATTTACCGCCTCTTTTGGAAGAGTAAAGATCGGCCAAGGAGGATTCGAATGGAAGATATTAAAAAAGCCTTTCCTTCCCATTCAGAAAGCAGCATCCGGAAGAGGCTAAAGCTCTGTGCTGACTTCAAACGCACAGGTATCCGTGTGACCTGTTTTTTGTCTTCTGTGTAATTCTTCATTATATCAAAAATTATGAGGGCTTTCCTTTAAAAGATAAGCATGCAACTAAAAAGATAGAAATCAGTAACTGTTAAAAGGAGAAGGTAGCCAGCTGGGTGTGGTAGCACACACCTGAGATACCAGCACTCTCGGAGGCAGAAGCAGGATTGCAACTTTGAGCCCATCCTAGGCAACTTAGCAAGACCCCTGTATCAAAAATAAAAATTAGGAAAAGGGCTGGGGATGTGGCTTAGTGTGAAGGCTCTATGTTCAATCCCCAGTACTCGGGGGGAAGAAAGGAGAAGGCAGCAAATCTTTTAACTGTGGAAGCTTTGATTGCTTTTTTGGTAATTACTTGCTAGGAAAATTCATTGTGATTGTTGGATGTCTATATATGAGATGTAGGAAACCTAGCATCAGGGGTTTGGTTGATCAGACAGTCATGCTAACTGTGGCTAAGCATTTTACCATTTACGGCATTGCCTAGATTCAAGCTCTGTTCTCCTGCTACTGTTAGTGAATGTTGGAGCCTTTAGAATTGAGAACTCTGTGTCTTTTCCAGGGATGGATTCTAACTGGTGGGTGCTGAAGTCTGATTTTCGTTTACCAACTGAAGAGGAGATCAGAGCTATGGTGTCTCCAGAGCAGTGCTGTGCTTATTATAGTATGATTGCTGCAGAGCAGCGACTGAAGGTAAGAAGCTTCTTTTTAGACACTGCTTATGCCTCAGTTTCAGAGATAAAGAAGACTCCTTCTCATTGTCTTAGGGATGATGGTTACTAGATTACCAATTACTAAAAAGTTCAACCTGTATGAGGTACTTTTTATGTACATCAATTCTGGGGAAAACTACGGTGTATCGTAAGTGTCAATGGGAAGGTTTAATGAGGGACTTAAAACATTGTTTTGTGGGGCTGGGGATTTAGCTCAGCGGCACAGCGCCTGCCTGGCAAGCACAAGGTCGTGAGTTCGATTCCCGGTAACGGGAAAAAAAACCAAAAAAATAAAAATAAAAAAGTAAAAATAAACAAAACATTATTTTGCTTTGAAAGTAGTTGCTCATCCAATTGGGTGGTGACTTAAATCTCTTTGCAAGACAAGCATAAGATCTTGGAAACAACTCAGATGCCCATCAATTGAGGAATGGATAAAAAAGATGTGGGTTTTTTTATACAGTGGAGTACTACTCAGCCATAAAGAAGGATGAACTGGAGACTTTTATAGGTAAATGGATGCAACTCGAGACCATACTCCTAAGTGAAATAAATCGACCCACATGTGTAAACATTGTATGGTCTGTAGTATGAGAAGCTGAACAAGTAAATAGGACCCAAAATGTATAATAGATATTGTGAACTGGGAAGAAACTGTTCAAATGAAAAGAGAAACTGTGGTGGGGGAAAGGGGAAAGGAAGGGAAAAGGAAAAAAACTACATATATAAACAAGATAGCTAAGATAGCTATACTACTAGTTTCTCTTAGTTCATTGAAAAGAAAGGTTTGTGAAAATATTATTTGGAGAATATCTTGTACCCTGAGTAACTACTCTGAAGATAACAGTATACAGTATATTATTGTTACCTATTTCTTGTTTTCAAATTCTGTTTTATTTTTTTTCTTCTTTTTGTAATAAAAAAAAAGACAAGCATAAAAGCAGAGAAAGTACTTGTCAGCCTCCCAGGTGAGCAGAGATGATGAGGAGTGCTGGAAATGTGGTTGGGATAAGGACAATATCCTTATAAGGCCAGAATAGAAAACGTCCAACTAGGGAGGTACAACGTAGCTCTGTCGCACTACATCTCTGCTTAGTTTTTTTATGGGCCTTGATTACTTAATTAATTTTTATGGGCCTTAATGTATCAGCTAGTTAAGTTCCTTGGAATGTGGCAGTACAGTATATTTTCCCATAGCCTAAGCATGTACAGTGGTGAGATATAGTGGAAACTTTATAGAATCCATTCTCCTTGCAAAATATACTTTTCTGTACTTGGTATTCAGTAAAACCTGTGTTTATGTTTTTCAATTGATTTTTTTTTTTTTTGTGGAATTGTCCTCTTCCAGGATGCTGGCTATGGAGAAAAGTCCTTTTTTGCTCCAGAAGAAGAAAATGAGGAAGATTTCCAGATGAAAATTGATGATGAAGTAAGACTGTATACTCACTTTTTCCCCTGAATGAGCAGATTAAACTTTTTTTTGGTGCATACTGGCCATACAAAATAATAGGTTTCAGCCAGGGATATATAGCTCAGTGGCACAGCGTCTGCCTGGCAAGTGCAAGGTTCTGAGTTAGATTCGTGGTACAAAGTAATAATAATTATAATAATAATAATAGGTTTCATTTTGACATATTTGCAGTATGAATATAACATACTTTGGTTTGTTTTTTTTTATCATTTAGGTTTTGTGGGGTTTTGCTTTTTTTTTTTTTCTCCAGAGACAGGGTCTCATGTAGTTCAGTCTGGCCTTGAACTCACTATGTAGCCCAGGCTGACCTCAAACTCACAGGGATCCTCCTGCCTCAGCCTCCCAAGTGCTGGGATTACAGGTGTGTGCCACCACGTTCAGCCATACTTTGATCATTTCTACTTCCACATTATCCCACCAAATACATCCTAGTCATTATCTCCTTTTTTTTTGGTGCTAAGGAACTAGCCCAGGACCTCATGCCTGCTAGGCATACACTCTACTACTGAACTCCATCCCTCACCCCATTTACCTTTTTTTATTTTGAATTTTTTGGGGTTTATTTGTTTTGGGGGGGTACTGGGAATCGAACTCAGGATATTGCACTTGCCAGGAAGGTGCTTGTGCCACTGAGCTGCAGCCCCGGCTCTTTTGATTTTTGAGATAAGATCTCGCTATGTAGTTCAGGCTGGTCTTGAACTCACCATGTAGCCCAGGCAGACCTCAAACTCTGAGTCAATCCTCCTGCCTCAGCCTCCCAAGGGCTGGGATTACAGGAATGTGCTGCCATGTCTGGCTCTCTTTTTTAAAAGAAACAGCTTTATTGAGGTAAAACTGACACATACTAAGTTGCATACATTTAAAGTATACCGTTTGACACATTTTGCCATGTGTGTAAAGCTGAGAAATGAGAGATCCTTACTACAAGATAAGCAGATTTGTCATCTCCAGTTTTTTTTTCTTTTGTTGGTACTAGGGATTGAACCCAGGGTCATCACACTGAACTATATCTGTAGACCCTTTTAAATTTTGTATCATTGTCTTGCTAGGTCACAAAATTGCCCAGGTTAGGCTTGAACTTCTGATCCTCCTCCTTCAACTTCCCTGAGTGCTGGGATTACACTATGTGTCACCACACCTTGCCTACCCCCCAAAATTTTTTGTGGCTCTTTATAATCCAGTGTCATGCCTCCTCCTTTCTCTCCCCACTGTTTATTTCCTGGTAAGCACTGATCTGTGTTTTTTGGCTTTTTTCTCTTTTTGAGATAGGATCTTATTATGTAGTTCAGTCTGGCCTCGAATTCAGTATGTAGCTCAGGTTGGCCTTGAACTCATGGTGATCCTCTTTCCTCAGCTTCCCAAGTGCTGGAATTATGGAAGTGTGCCACAACACCTGGCCTGATCTGGTTTTTGTCACTATAGTTTACTTTGCATTTTTTATAGTTCTAGATAAATGAAGTCATATGGTGTATGCTTGCTATTTTAAAAATAGGTGGTAAAATATATACAATAGAAAATTTATCATCATAATCTTCTTTTTTTTTTTTTTTTTTTGTGGCACTGGCGATTGAACGCAGGACCTTGTGCATGCTTGGCAAGTGTTATACCACTGAGCTACACCTCTGGCCCAGCATTTTAATCTTTACATGTATAGTTTAGTATTGTTAAGTACATTTTCATTGTTTTATAATCAATCTCCAGAACTCTTTGTATCTTACCCACCTGAAACCATACCCATCAAATAACAACCTTTGGGTTTTCTCTTCCTCAAGCCCCTGGCAACTAGTACTTTATATTTTTTTGAATTTCTCAAAGATATTTGTCTTTTGTGGCTAGTTTTTTGCTCTTGATAAATAACACAGTATCCTCCAAGTTCCTTTTTTTAAAAATCGTTTTATTTTTTTTGTGTGGAACCCAGGCTTCACACATGCTACAGAAGTCCTCTATGATTGAGCCACACACCCCTAGCCTAGAACTTCTTTTTAATATTCCATTATACATATATACCACATTTTATTTATCTATTTATTCATTGACAGACATTTGGATTGCTTCCATCTTTTGGCTGTATTTTTCTTCAGTGTTACACTTTCAGCTCTTACATTTAGGTTTTTTATTTGTTTTAATTTTGGTGTAAAAATGTAAGAGGCTAACTTCATTCTTTTGCATGTGAATATCCAGTTTTTTCAGCACCATTGGTGAACCAACACCATTGGTTGCGTGTATCAGTAGTTTCTTTTTATTGTTACATAGTGTTCTATGGTAGGTACTACCACAGTTTATTTAATCACCTTTGAAAACATTTTAGCTCCCAGTATTGGGCTATTATGAATAACACTATTTTATATTCTCTTTCTCTTTGGGTAGATACCTAAAAATGAAATTGCTGAGTGATGATACAGTAATTCCCTGTTTAACCTTTGGAGAAACTTTTTCTACAGGGGTTGTACTATTTTACATTCCCGTCAGCAATATAGGAACGTGTTCAGGTTTCTCTACATCTTCAGCAATGTTTGTTATTTCATTTTTTTAAGAAATGGCCCTGCTTAGGTATTAGGTGTTCTCCCACTGTGTTTTTAATTTGCATTTCTTTCTTTCTTTCCTTCTTTCTTTCTTTCCTCCCTTTCTTTTCTTTCTTTCTTTCTTTCTTTCTTTCTTTCTTTCTTTCTTTCTGAGGTCTCGCTATGCAGTTAGATTGTCTTTGAGCTCACTATGTAGCCCAGGCTGGCCTCAAACTCGTGGTAATCCTCCTGCCTCAGCCTCCCAAATGCTGGGTAGTTTGCATTTTTCTAAGCAGGTATTTGTTATGTGACTGCAGTGACAATTACTTGGTAGGCTATGGCGAGAGGATCTCCTGAATGTAGGCTTTCCAGACCAGCGTGGATAAAATAGTGAGACCTCATCTCAGAAAAAAGAAATAATTTATATTTTTGTAATCACTAAGGATGTCTTTTCATGTGTTTTTTACCTAGGTAGCTTCTTTGGTCAATTATCTGTTCATCTTTTCTGTCCATTATTTTTAACTGCTTGCTTTTTTTTTTTTTTTTGAGACAGAGTCTCACTATGTAGTCTAGGCTGGCCTTGAACTTACTGTGTAGCCCAATTTGTGGCAATCCTGCTTCAACCTCTCAAGTGCTGGGATTGTAGGTGTGCTCCACCACTCCCAGCAAATTGCTTGTTATTGTTGTTGTTGTTGTTTTTAACTGAAAGTTCAGGCCAGTCGTGGTGATGCACACCTGTAATCCCAGCACTTGGGAGGCTGAGGCAGAAGGATTGCTGTGAGTTGGAGGCCAGTGTGGGCTACAAAGTGAGTTGAAGGCCAGCCTGAACTGCATAGTGGGACGCTGGTCTCAAAAAGACAGAAACAAACAAACAAAAACTGAAAGTTCAGTCATTCATTCCTTTTTTTGTTTGTGTGGTGTTAGAGATTAAACCCAGGGCCTCACACTTGGATAGGAGGGTTCTTTTTCTACATGAATCCTTTGTTAGCTAGTTGATTTGTAGAGTTTATCCCAGTGTTATGAGCTGGGCATGGTGACACACACCTATAAGCCCAGCACTCAGTAGGCTGAGGGAGGAGGATCACCACCAGTTTGAGGGCAGCCTGAACTGCATAGTGAGTTCAAGGTCTATGTGAACTACATAGTGAGACCCTGTCTCAAAAATGCAAAAAACAAAACAAAACAAAAAAATATCTCATGAGGAGCAGAAGTCTAATTTGTCAGCATTCTTTCTCTTTTTTTACTTTCGTTTTATTTTGTTTTGTTTTGAGATAGGGTCTCACTGTGTAGTTCAGGGTGGCCTTGAACTCACCATGTAGCTCAGGCTGGCCTCAAACTTGCCTTGATCCTCCTGCCTCAGCCTCCCGAGTGCTGGGATTACAGGCATGTGCCACCACACCTGTCCTCTTTTGTTACTTTTGCTTTTGGTGTTACACCTAAGAAATTTTTGTCTGACCCATGGTTACAAGGAATTTTTGTATGTTTTCTAATAAAATTTTCATTTTTAATTATTTTTGCATCAACTAGCAAGAGAGCACATGGAAAAGCAAGTCTCATTGTTTAGATTTTAACCTTTAGATCCAGTTCAAGAGCTAGAGATGTAGACTAATGGTAGAGCACTTGGTCAGCATGAAAGAGGCCCTAGGTTAAATCCCTGATAACTTAAGGTGATTTACAAAGTTCTGCATGATTTCATCTCTTGTCATTGCCTGTCTCTAAGCATCAAACATAACTGAAGTTCATTCAGTTTCCTAAATTTCTTTTTTTTGCCTTTGAGAATTTTTCAACTGGTATTACCTTTGCCTGAAATATTCTTGTTTCTTCTTTACTATTACTATGTGAACTTCATTTGCAAATTATATTCTTTTAGAAGCTTTCCCTGACTTTTTTTTGAGACAGGGTCTCACTGGGTAGTTCATACTAGCCTCGTGATCTTCCTGCTATGTGAGTTTGAGGCCTACCTGGGCTACATGGTGAGTTCCAGGCCAGCCTGGACTACATAGCAAGACCTTATCCAAAAAACAATACAAAAAAAACAGAGCAACATAGAGTACAGTTTAAAAAAAAAAAACTGTGACACTATCTATATCTATATCTATATATATCTATATATCTATATCTATATCTATATCTATCTATATATATATATTTTTTTTTTGAGACAGGATCTTGCTATTCAGTTCAGGCTAGCCTTGAGTTCGCTTTGTAGCCCAGGCTGGTCTCAAATTTGCAAAGATCCTCCTGCCTCAGCCTTCTGAGTGCTGGGAACACAGGCATGTACCACCATACCCGGCCATGTATGTATGTATATGTATGTATGTGTATATATATATATATTTATATATTTTCTAACTAATAACCTACAGTGTGTTAATTAACCTTTTCTTTCTGCTAGTAAGAAGATCTCAAGTGGAATTAACCTCAAAAATTTCCTTCTGGTTTTAAATGTCTAAATATAATTAGCACATTTTAGAAATGGTTCACAGTAGGATTCAGATATAATGCAGGTATTGCCTAGACCCCTGAAACATCTGTCCAGCTGGCTAACTCCAGTCTTTTCATTTACCTTTACCTTTCATTTACCTTTCATTTTACAATAAAATGATCCTGAATTTAAAAAAAAGATGATCCTCCTACCTCAGCCTCATGAGTGCTAGGATTATAGGTGTGCGCCACCATGCCTGGCTCCTAACTCTTGATCTCATTCTTTGGTTTCAGACTGGATGATTATCTTTCCCTTCTTTGTGTATATATTGTATCTCTCTCTCCCTCTCGCTTCTTTTTTTTTTTTTTTTTTTTTTGAGACAGAGTCTTGCTGTGTAGTTCAGGCTGGCCTGGAACTCACAGTGATCCTGTGCCTCAGCCTCCCAAATGTGCATACCTGGCCTATATCTTCTATTTCTTATCATGGCGCTGATCATGTAGTATTATTAAATTGGTTATTTTCCCTCACTAGCATAAGGTCCATGAAAAAGTAATCCCTGTCATATAGTAGTTATTCAATAACCATTTGTTAAATGAGTAAATGTCTATAAAAAGAAACAAGATGAGGTCAGAGTGAAGCTCAAAGTATTTTTATTGTTTTGACTGTACAGAAATGATAGATGTGGGCCAGGGATATAGCTCAGTGGCATAAGCGCCTGCCTGGCAAGCACAAGGTCCTGAGTTCGATTCCTGGTACCTAAAAAAAAGAAAGAAATGATAGATGTTTGAGGTGATAAATTTAATCTGATTTAAATATTATACAATACATAGATATATCAAAACATGATGATAGTCCATTAATTTGTACAGTTTTTATGTTCTTATATATCAGTTAAAAATAAAATACTGTAGTACATTTTTGAGCTGAGAATGAAAAGTGAGTGAAAGAGTTTCAGAAATTAGGGATTATTTTGATTAGCCTTCATGATTGAATCTTTTTTTTTTTTTTTTAATCGGGAATTGAACTCAGGACCTTGTGCTTGCCAGGCAGGCGCTGTGCCACTCAGCTATATTCCCAGCCCCCATGATTGAATCTTGAAAAGAGAATTAACCATTTTCTAACTAATCAGGTATATTCCTCCCCCACACCCCCAACCTGTGCTGGCGCTCAAACCCAGGGCCCCATACGAGTCATATGTACTCTTGACTAGTCTGTGGGCAAGCACATTCATCCCTTGTCCTAATTCTCAAATTATTTTGTAGGATCAGTAAATACCTTTTGACCAGACCAGTGGCTGAAATAGATTGGGCTTTAGTTTAATACTGCTAGGTTTGGACCAGTGCCTTTTTTTTTTTTTTTTTTTTTTTTGAGACAGGGTTTCACTATACAGTTCAGGGCGGCCTTAAACTGACTTTGTACCCCAGACTGGCCTCAAAGTCGCAGTGATCCTCCTACCTCAGCTTCCCGAGTGCTAGGATTATATGCATGCGCCACCACATCCAGCCTGGGACCAGTACTTTTGAAAGCAAACTGTTTTAAAGAGTCTACTTGAACAATTAGTCAATTGCAGTTATCATTCTAGCTTTGAGCATCATGAATATGGGGGCAATTTAGAGTGCTCGCTCATTTAAGTCTTAGGGGTATAGGACTGAAGGATACCACCATTCTTACTCCTTACCCTGGTTGAGCTCTTGATTTCTATTTTTTTTTTTTTTTTGTCTTCTGGAGACAGGGTCTCGCTATGCAGTTCAGGCTTGCCTTGAGCTCACTTTGTAGGCCAGGCTGGTCTTGAATTCGCAAGGATCCTGCCTCAGCCTCCCGAGTGCTGGGATTACAGGTGTGCGCCACCACACCTGATTTCTATTTAATTTCATGATTTAAGTACCATAGGAAAGAAAGGAGCTGAGTACTGGACAGCTCTATTTTGTTGTTGTTCTTTGTAGATAATTTAAGAAAGTATGAAATTATTCATTATAATTATTCTGCCCTTCTAGGTAATGGCTAAACATAGAACAATGGTTTCTTATAGCCCTCAGAATCTCTTTCTGTACTTCAGGTTCGCACTGCTCCTTGGAACACCACAAGAGCTTTCATTGCTGCCATGAAGGGCAAGTGTCTACTGGAGGTGACTGGGGTGGCAGATCCCACAGGGTGTGGTGAAGGATTCTCCTATGTGAAAATTCCAAACAAACCAACACAGCAGAAGGTAAGATTGGATTTCTAGAAGGAGATTATTAAAGAAAGGGGGACTTAAAACTGGAGATAAATGGTGGAGGATCTGGAAAGTGATAGAGTTGGTAGAATGACTTAGACACCTAATATGAATAATTCAGCTTCTTAGAGCTGGGTATGGTGGTACACAGCTGTAATCCCAGTACTCTAAGAGGCTGAGGCAGGGGGATTACAAGTTCAAACCTAATGTAGGCAATTTAAGGACTTAGTGAGACCCTGTCTCAAAATAAATTGTAAAAAGGGCTGGTGATATAGCTCAGTAAAAGGGCATGGGTTCAAACTCCAGTTCAGCTTTTAAGATACTAACTTGGTTTTGTTTGCGGTAGGATGATAAGGAACCTCAGCCAGTGAAGAAGACAGTGACCGGAACAGATGCAGACCTTCGTCGCCTTTCTCTGAAAAATGCCAAGCAACTTCTTCGTAAATTTGGCGTGCCTGAGGAAGAGGTGGGTGTGGAAGAGGGAAACTTGGGAACACCTAGAGGCTTTGTGTATGTAGGGAACGGTTAGAAGGCAGTTGTAAGGAACTATCTGGAGAACTTTGTGCTATAGGTTATAGTAGGTTATGGATACTTTTGTAAGAGTTAGCTTTCTTGAAGCTTTCTGTTTACTCTGCTTTGGATGATTTTTTGGTTTATCTCTCTCTCATCATGTGCCTTGGTTTGTCCTTTGAAATCTCTTTATTTATTTATTTACATATATAAATATATGTAAATAAATAAATTTGTGCATATGTCTCGTAGATTAAAAAGTTGTCCCGCTGGGAAGTGATTGATGTGGTGCGTACAATGTCAACAGAACAGGCCCGCTCTGGAGAGGGCCCTATGAGTAAATTTGCCCGTGGATCAAGGTTTTCTGTTGCTGAACATCAAGAGCGTTACAAAGAGGAATGCCAGCGTATCTTTGACCTACAGAACAAGTATGTTATTTCAGTCCTGCAGAAAATTCAAGCTGGAAAGGGAAGAAGTCCCAGATACTGTTTAGTTTAGCTTTATTTTTGTGATGTTGAGGATTGAACCCAAAGCCTTACACATGCTAGGCAAGTTCTCTGCTGTTAGGCTCCATCTCCAGCCTCTCTTCCCTGATTTATAATGAAGAGGAAATCACTTAAAAATACGACTAGGTAATCAAGTATCTGAGATGCTACAATAGTATATTTTTGTTATAGTGCTGCTAGAATACCTGCTCCTTTCAAAACCGTTTGGCATAAGTAGTGTGAATGTCGAGAGTTGGTAGGCTTATGCTCTGGATTCCAGGGCAACTCTTACTGCTTTCTTGGTCTGGCCCTCACAGCCATAACAGTAGTAACAGGTGACCGGGTTTTTTTCTGAAAGCTTAGTTGCAAGATAATAGTAATGTGCTGTTAAAAGTGACCAGTGTGCTGGTTTCTCACCTTCTCTCCAGGAATTCTGAAAGTTACAGCAATTTCGTAAACTTGCCTCATTCACTAAATATGAAAACTTTGTAAAGTTTTCCCATAAAGGGTCCTACGGTACTTAGTGGATTTTTATTTTTTTTTAAGACGAGTTCTCACTGTGTAGTTCAGGCTGGCCTTGAACTCAAGGCAGTCCTCCTGCCTCAGCCTCCTGAGTGCTGAGATTATAGGTGTGCGCCACCACACCCAGCTGCTTAGTGAATTTTGAGTATGCCTTTTTAAGGTTGATTCTCCAGTTTTCTACTTTGGCCTACAGTCCTGTTCTCTCTAGTTGTCTCTATACTTTTGTATTTATCTTTGTCTTAATTTACCATTTTTTTTCTTTTTAGGGTTTTGTCATCGACTGAAGTCTTATCAACTGATACAGACAGCAGCTCAGCTGAAGACAGTGATTTTGAAGAAATGGGAAAGAATATTGAGAACATGCTGCAGAACAAGAAAACAAGTTCTCAACTGTCACGTGAACGTGAGGAGCAGGAGCGGAAGGAGCTACAGCGGATGCTACTGGGTAAGGGTAGTGGTTTCACAGAAAAAGCAGAGTAAGCTCAAAAAAGTGTAAATAGCCTAGTATGATAGTGCATGCCTATAATCCCAGCACTCAGGAGGCTAAGACAAGAGAACCACTGCAAGTTGGAAGCCAGCCTGGGATACATAGTTCAAGGCCAGCCTGGACTACATAGCGAGACTGTCTCAAAAAAAAAATAAATAACTGCAGACACTGAGACAAAGCTGGAGGCAAAGTAGAGGATGAATATAGAAAAGCCTGTAGATAAGATAGATTTCTGCCATCTAGACTCTAGGTTTGTTTGTGCAGAACAAATTGAAGGGGCTCCCTTTGTATCAGGTACCTGGCCAAGCAAGGGCTGTGTTTTTAAAGTGAGCTTTCTCTCACCAGGTGAGTCCAACCTGCATTGGACATGCCTGTATTATAATGAAATATATTTTAAAATGAAGTTTTGGTTACGTATATTAACTATATTATATATTTTACCTGTAGCCCCAAACAATTTCTCTTCACTCAGTATGGTCCAAGCAAGCCAGGTGTATCCAACCTTCAAGCCAGAGGTTGGACATGGCTATGGGTAACAGTTTTTAATACAGAATCTGTGGATAGTTTTGGGGGATTGTCCTTGAACCCTTTTACATTACATGTAAAGTTCTGTGCAAATGTGCATGTTTTAGAGAAGATTCATGGCTTCTAAAAGATTCTCAAAGGAGCCTTAAACCCTTAAAAGACTTAAAAATGACCAAAAATTGCAGAAGTTGAGGGTAAGGATGATGGTTATGACTGGAATTCATTTGGGACGTGGGAATTGGGGAAGAAATGGGTAAAAGTCAAGACTACCTTAAGGTTTCATTCTGACTTACTAGGAAGATGTTGTTATCACTAATTTCAGAGAAAAGCAAATTTAGGAAGAGAATGTATATTGTGCAGGGTTTGAAGTCCCCATGATATTCAAGAGTATAGATGTCAAATATGAGTACTTGAATGTAGATACTGAGAGGATAAACATTAAATATGAAGATTTTAATAACTGTTCTCATTCACACTAATTTTTTTTTCTCTTGGTTTCTCCCTCTCTGTAAAGGTTTTGTGTAATTTCATTGTTCTAGCTACTTTGTAAAGATGTAATATAACCCTTCCACAATGTGGTCTTTTAGGTCTTTGCTAGTGTGGTTTGGACCACAGTATCCGCATCACATGGAGATTAGTTAGAAAGGTAGAACCTTGGGCCTTTTTTCAGACCTACTGAATTACAATCTTTATTTTAACAGCCCACCCCCCGGTGATTCCTATTCATACTAAAGTTTTGAGAAGGCGAGGTGTGGTGCACGCCTGTAATCCCAGCATGTAATCCTAGCACTTAGGAGGCTGAGGCAAAGAGGATCGCCCTGAGGTTGAGGCCAGCCTTACTGCATAGTGAGATCCTGTCTGAAAACGAAAAGTTTTGAGAAATATAATACTCTGGACATGTTTCTGTGGTGTCATATTTCCTTTTATGCGTGCTCGCTTGGGTGTTTTCATCATTAACTTCTTGCTTGGAATTTTCTATTGCCCTGTTACTAAGAGGAATCAGAATATAGCTACTGCTCCTCCATCTCCTCTAGCGGACATCTAGTTCTTTGAGGATTGGGGGGAACTTTTGTACTTGTAAAAATGGAAATTAAGAGTGGTAAGATGAAATTAGGAAAGGATAAATTAGTCCTGGTAGTACTGGGCTGGTGGGGACTTTGGTGCTTTCTTTAAAGCCATGGTTTTGTGGCTTGTCAAATTCATTGTCTCCACTCATTGCCAAGAAAACAGCCACTTGGGTGGAAGGGGCAGTATTTGGAAATCTCTTTCTACCTTGCAGCAGCGGGCTCAGCTGCATCAGGAAACAATCATAGAGATGATGACACAGCTTCTGTGACTAGCCTTAACTCCTCTGCCACTGGTCGTTGTCTCAAGATATATCGCACATTTCGAGATGAAGAAGGGAAAGAGTATGTTCGCTGTGAGACAGTCCGAAAACCAGCTGTCATAGATGCCTATGTGCGTATACGCACTACAAAAGATGAGGAATTCATGTGAGTTTTATTTACCACTTCCAATTATGATAGGGAGAATAATGGTGGAGAAGTTGGTCATAATTGGGAACCATCTTGCCTATACATCTCTGGGTTTGAACAAGCCATATCACCAGGAAAATTTATGTTCGCTACAAAATAAAGGCATATCACATTTTACCAGAGTTCTTTGTATTTGGCTGTTTAGTTTCTTAAAAATGTTAGGGATTACTTAGGACTTACTATAAGAAGTAACTATGTAAGGTAGAAATATAGTAGGCAGTCAGACAGGACTGGGCTCTAGCGGAGATAAGAATGCACCAGGACTTTGGCTGGAAGTACATCTGAATATTAAAGTCCAATGGCTAGTTTTACATACTTCCCTAAAGGATGAATGGAGGCTTGGGATTATCAGTATCACCCTTTTGGGATTTCCCATTATCTCATTAGGGGTGGGCCATCTTCTCCCACCCACTAAGACTGCTAAGACTAAAGATAAGACTAAGACTATAGATTAGTTAATGATGTCACTCATGTACCCTTGCTACCATTAGATCAATATTACATAAGCAACTATACTTGCAATTGTATTGGTTAATCATAATTTTTGACCAATGTTGTATCTGCGTCATGATTTGCTCTGTAAAACTTCCTTTGAGGGGTAGGCTTGTTGGCTGCCCATTTGGGACCACTCCTGTCTCTGAGGAGCTGTTCCTATTCCCCATTCTTTTTGCAAATAAATTTTCCTGCTCTTGAAAAGGTAACTTCAGATGAAGGAAGCCAGGCATGGTGGGGCACACCTGTAATCCCAGCACTTGGGAGGCTGAGGCAGGAGGATTATTGCTAGTTCGAGACCAGCCTGGGCTACAAAGTGAGCTCAAGGCCAGCCTCTGAACTGCATATCAAAACCCTATCTCAAAAAAGACCAAAAAAAAAACCAAAAATCAGATGGAGGGCTAACTAGCAAGAGAGTTGGGAATGCAGGTATTCCCTTTTAATTTCAGCCTGGGTGGATTATTTTAGTTCTGAGATGTTAGCTATTAGGACATTCTTCTTGGTTTAGGTTTCTTATGTGATCTCCCTTTCCCCCTCTGCTGTTCAGTCGAAAATTTGCCCTTTTTGATGAACAGCATCGAGAAGAGATGCGAAAAGAGCGGCGGAGGATTCAAGAACAATTAAGGAGGCTTAAGCGGAACCAGGAAAAGGAGAAGCTTAAGGGTCCTCCTGAGAAGAAGCCCAAAAAACTAAAGGAGCGTCCTGACCTAAAAGTAAGTGTAATATGGCATAATCACAACTAACAAAACAAAGAAAGCAAGCAAGCATACCTTTTTTGTTAGCTTTCATTATCCTCCCTTACTGAGAATGAGAGCAGTATTGTGGAAAGCTAGTTTGCATTGATTTGGCAGTTTCAGTGTTTTTAGTAATAGTGTGAGTGGTCCCAACACCACCAAGCCCAATCTGGTGTCACTGTTCTCATCAGATGTCATTTATACTTCCTTTGAAATATTTTCTAGGAGTTAATAGGTTTGGTGGATTTTTCAGCTGCATATTTGTGTGTGTGTGTATAGTCACATCTCTTTTTTTTGTCTTGCAATTTTTTATTGTACTGTTAGAGGAAGCAGACAATACCTGGCAGTGAAATACAGAGGCTCATGCATGCTAAGACAAGCATGCTACCACTGAGCTACATCCCCTGTTTTTTTAAGAAGTTGTACATATTTTAAAATGCAACAAACCAGGTATCATGGGACACACCTGTAATTCCAGCTACTTAGGAGGCTGAAGCTGGAGGATGACAACTAAGAGGCCAGCCTGGGCAGTGATCTCAAAATAAAAAGTAAGAGGGGCTGGGGATTTAGCTCAGCAGCAAAAGCGCCTGCCTGGCAAGCGCAAGGTCGTGAGTTCAGTTCCCGGTACCGGAGAAAAACCAAAAAAAAAAAAAAAAAGTAAGGGCTGGGGTTGTAGCACAGCAGTAGAGTGCCCCTGGGTTCGATTCCCAGTATTGGGGAAAAAAGCAATAAAACTAAAACATATATAGGATACAAATTGTTTTACACTTAAAGTAGGACTTCTTGCATGGTGGCACATGTCTATAATTCCAGCATCCTGGGAAGCTGAGAGAGGAACATTGCAAGTTCAAGCCCAATCTGGGTACTTTAGTGACTTCACAAGATCCTATCTCCAAAAATAAAAAGGGCTGGGAATATAGCTCAGTATGACGGCCATGGGTTTAATCCTCAGTACCAAAACAAAACAAACAAAAAATAACTTAGTCCTGCAGGCATTACTGTGCAGTGTGACTGTAAAGTGCTCCATAAGATGAAGCACCTGTGGTACAGTAGAAGGAGCCATGAACTTAGAAACAGAAGATCTGATTGAGTTTTGGTTCTGCCACTTAATAGCTCTGTGATCTTCACCTCTCTAAACATGTTTTCTAAAAAATAATAGTCTCTCACAATGTTGTATTAAATGAAGTAAATCATGTGAAGCTCTTGATAAATTGTATTCAACAAATATAATGCACAGTTAACATGTACTTAAGTCATTAAATGTTTTGATGTTCCTTTCTATATATGTGATATTAGATAAGTGTGATATGATACTGGTCCCATTTTACAAATGAAACTGAGTTCTAGGATACCAGAGCCACTCAGTTGAAAAACTGAGATGGAGATTTGATACCATTGAGCTTTTTCCTTGTTTTAACTATGGAAGTCTGCCTAGATAACTGATTATGCTTGGACTTCCAGCTGCCATTCACCTGCAGATTTAATATTGTCACAGTTCATGACTTACATTGGGAATGGAAATCCGTTCCCTTTTATTCCTCACATGATTTTTTTAAAGAAATGTTTAGCCTCTGGATTTTATTTTCTCTTTTATGTGTCATTTCTATATGTGGACTTTTGTCTAGTGGCTTCTATAGATAGGTGAATAACCATTCTATTATAGAGAAAGTTCTGAAATTGTCCTTGTTTCTCTTTTGCCTTTACTTTGTTTTTCCTTCACTGGCTTATCTCCAACATATTTCAGCCTGCTTGTGTCTGACATGTTGATATTTTTCCTTTCATAGCTGAAATGTGGAGCATGTGGTGCCATTGGGCACATGAGGACAAACAAATTCTGTCCCCTTTATTACCAAACAAATGCTCCGCCTTCCAATCCCGTTGCCATGACAGAGGAACAGGAGGAGGAGTTGGAAAAGACAGTCATTCATAATGATAATGAAGAACTTATCAAGGTTGAAGGGACCAAGATTGTCTTGGGGAAACAGTTAATCGAGAGGTAAGAGCAGCAGGAAGTGGTATGGGAGAGATGTATCGGAGGTTGATGATGTTCATGGGTGGCAGGGGTAGATGTGATAGTGTTCGCTGAAGTGGAACTGAGAATACAGGAATTTTGCAGTTTTCTCTGTAATACTTGTCAGTAATGAAAGTAACAGCACTCATTAGGTTCTACTACTTGCCCTGGGGCATGTTACCTAACATTTCTGTGTCTTAGTTTGTAAATAAAAATCCAGCCACTATTTACCAGGTTAGTTATGTAGATAAAATGAAAGAGACTATAAAATACATATTTCAATGCCTGACATATAGTAGATACCAGTAGATCTTAATTCTCTCTTGCTATTCTACTTCTAGGCACTTTTAATAATTGCAAGGTCCCTAATGTCAGTGTTCTGAAAGAGCGTCCAAAAAGATCGAGGAAACATAAACTATGCATACGTATGTCTCTTGCCCTCAGAGAGTTTGATAATAAAATGGAGTTTTAGAATTTTGTTTAGTTTGAAAATTTTAAACCTATAGAAAATTGGAAAGCATACAATATTGCTGGGCATGGTGGTAATCCAAGCATGTGGAAGGCTGAGGCAGGAAGATCAGTGTGAGTTCACAGCTAGCTTGAACTGCATAGCAAAACCCTGTCTCAAAAATACCAAAAACGGGCTGGGGATTTAGCTCAGCGGCAAAAAGCGCCTGCCTGGCAAGCGCAAGGTCGTGAGTTCGGTTCCTGGTACCGGAGAAAAACCAAAAAAAAAAAAAAAAAAAAAACCAAAAAGAACCAAAAAAGAAAAAAAAAATACCCTAGTCTTCTAAATTCAGTAGTGTGTATTTTGCCACATGCTTCATTGTTATATATCTTTTTTTCTGATGCATTTGTAAGTTGCAAGCATCATGTTTCATTCCCAAGTTCTTTAATACACATCTCATATGTAATATTTTGACCTTATTCAAATTTCTGCAGTTGTATCAATGTCCTTTATTCCCCCTCCCCAATTCTGGATCCAGTCTGAGTCCAGACATTAAATACACTTTGATTCTCTTCATTTAAAACTGTCTTTTCCACCTTTTATATTTTTCGTGATACTGAATTTTGTTTGTTAGAGTTTTTTGTTTTGTTTTTTGAAACAGGGTCTTACTATGCAGTTGAGGCTGGTCTTGAACTCACTATGTAGCCCAGGTTGGCCTTGGACTTGGGGTGATCCTCTTGCCTGAGCCCTCCAAATGTTGGGATTACAGGCATGTGCCACCATGCCTGGCTATTTTACATGATACTGAAATTTTTGAAGCATTCATGCCAGTTGTCTCATAACCCACTTTCTAGATTTGTCTGATTATTTTCTCGTGGATTAGATTCAAATTAAATATTTTTGGCTAGACATTCTACATAGATGATATTATGTACTTTATCACATCAGGAAGCACATAATGTCAGGATTTCCCTTTATCTTCAGGCCTTGGAATAAAGGTATATTTTCCCCTTTGTAATTAAGCTGTGGGTGAATATCCCTTTCCCTAACATTCCCACTGGTTCTGGCACTCATTGGTAATCATTGCCTGACTCAGTTATTTCATTGAAGGTTAAAAAACATGGATTTTCTAAATATAACATTTCTCAAAAAATAAATCTTAACATTTCTCTACAGTAGCTGGCATTTTTCTATAAAGAAAAGTTTCTATATCTCCCTTTAAGTATTACTATAAATTCTGAAATTTTTCCTTTAATGTATTATAATTAGCATCTTTTGGTTTTTTGAGACAGGATTTCGCTATGTAGTTCAGGGTGACCTTGAACTCATGGCAATCCTCCTGCCTCAGCCTCCTGAGTGCTGGGATTACAGGCATGCGCCACCATGCCTGGCAACATCATTAATTTTGATGTGTAATATCCTAAATTTGACTCAAAGCCAGATCCTGTATTCTTTTGAAATGACCCTGTAAATCTTTGAGAACTTCGCTTCCTGGCACTCTGAATTTTCCTTGTCCTGTACCTAGAATCAGCTATTTCTCTAGGGAACCCGGATTTCTTTTTGGAGGGAGGTATTTAGAGGTGTTAGATATAATCTTACCACTGAGATATCGTTGCTTCTCAGCTATTTTAGTAAACAGAACTAGGAAGTATATGTGTATTTTAGTTTAGTTTAGTTTATTAATATAGTTGTACATAAAGTTTACATTCCTGGTGGGAAGTTTGTACATACACATAACACATCTTAATTTCTTTTTTCATCCCCTCTCCTTTTTCTCCCTCTCCCATCTCTTTTTGAGACAGGGTCTCACTATGCAGTTCAAACTGGTCTTGAGTTCACTTTGTAGCCCAGGCTGGTCTCGAACTTGTAACGATCCTCCTGCCTCAGCCTCCCAAGTGCTGGGATTACAGGCGTGCGCCACCACGCCCGGCTTTCCTCTCCCATCTCTTGATCCTTTTTTGGTACATGTTTGCAATACATAATGTTTACATTGCTTTTGTGGAGTTGGTATATAACACATCTCAGTTCCTTTTTTTATCCCATATCTCTTCCCTACCTCACTCTTTCCTACATGTATTTTAAATCACAACTTAGTTTTTTTTGTTTTTTGAGATAGGATCTCACTAGGTAGTTTAGGCTACCCTGAACTCACTGTGTAGACCAGGTTGGCCTTGAACTTAGGTGAACTCCTTCTGCCTCAGATTTCCCAGTGCTGGGATTACAGGTGTGTGCCACCATCCCTGGCTACTTAAATCACAACTTCTAACTGGTACTTTTGATTCAAATTACACAGTACCTACAGACTCAGTCTTTTTTTTTTTTTTTTTTTGAATCGGGAATTGAACTCAGGACCTTGCACTTGCCAGGTAGGCTCTTGTGCCCCTGAGTTATATCCCCGGCCCTATACTCTGAATCCTCATCTTCCCCCATTTCATGTTTGTATCCTTTCTCTGATTATTAACATTAATATATTCATTTGTTTTGCCTTATAAGTACAAAATAGTTTCAATTACTATACCAATGCTGTTACTTAACTCTATAAATAGGTTCAAGATATTTTCAGGGTTTGCTATCCTTGAATTATATATTGCTGAAGTTGTACAGTTGGCTTTTTCCTGTAGTTGCTTCTTTCCTAGGAAGTAGGGGCTGCATGCTATAAAAGTTTTATTAATTGCAGTGCTGATGAGGTTCGCAGAAAATCTCTGGTTCTCAAGTTCCCTAAACAGCAACTTCCTCCCAAGAAAAAACGACGGGTTGGGACTACTGTTCACTGTGACTATTTGAATGTGAGTTTCTACATTGCCCCCTTGTGATCAGATAGGTTCTCATTAATTCCCCTATTCTTCTATGACATGGTCATTCCCTGTAGCCTTTCCCTAAGAATTATGTATGTCGTTCCCTATAGGATTTCTGAAATATATCTATATAGAAAGTGTTCGGTTTTTTGGTCAAAAGAATTCTGATTTCTTGTTTCTTAGAGACCCCATAAGTCCATCCACCGGCGCCGGACAGACCCTATGGTAACATTGTCGTCAATCTTGGAGTCTATCATCAATGACATGAGAGATCTTCCAAATGTGAGTACATTGTATCTGATATCTGCAGTTGGGACGGCAAACCCTTTGTTTTACCTGTGATTTCAGATACATAGAGGGCAGTAGCATGTCAACCTAGGTACCTGGAACTCCTAATTTTGGGGGATGTTTTTTGGTGTTTTTTGTTGTAGTTTTTTAGTAGTTTAGTAGAGGAACTAGACCTGTTCCATATAAAAAGATTCCTTTGAGAGTTAATGATCAGATAGATGGGCGAAATGTCATAGTCCTCTGTTATTGGCTCTGGCAAGTGTTTCTTGCTCATGAATGAGTCTGACTCTGTTTTCACAGACCTACCCTTTTCACACTCCAGTGAATGCAAAGGTTGTAAAGGACTACTACAAAATCATCACTCGACCAATGGATCTACAGACACTCCGTGAAAATGTGCGCAAGCGTCTCTACCCATCTCGGGAAGAGTTCAGAGAACATTTGGAGCTAATTGTGAAAAACAGTGCAACCTATAATGGTAAAGATCATTTGTTCCTTGGGTGCAAAAGTCACCTCTCAGATACTTTAATTATCCCTTACTGGTGCTAAATTCAGACTAGATTGGACTGACCAAAAGGACTACAGTGCATTAGTATAACTGTGGGTATGAAAATGAGGTAATTTATTTGCATTTTATGTCATTTACTATATATATTGCTTCTTTTTATTCCCATTATTTGTTGCTGTATCCTTTAGAGAATTTGGAATCTATATATTGAAATGAAATAGTTACATAGGGAGTAGTGGGAGGAAGAAATAGGCCTAGATAAGTAGAAATGAGATGCATTCAGTGGGGAGAGAGCCTATGTAAACAAAGTACAGTATGTGTTTGTGATCATATTTGCTGTTTAATGTTTTTGAGTCACTTCACAGATTTGGTATAGGAGCAGTTATGTATCCACTCTGCTCAAAAGCTGAAAAGGAAAGCAGGAAGAAATCTGTTTGAGTCTTTTGGTGGAGGGACTTTAAGACAGGGTCCTCACTGTGTAGTTCAGGCTGGCCTTGAACTCACAGCAATCCTCCTGCCTCAGCCTGTGCTGGGATTACAGATGTGTACCACAGCTACTTGGGAGGCTAAGGCAGGAGGATTGCAAGTTCAAAGCCAACCTAAGCATATAGTGAGACCTTGTCTCAAAAATAAAGTAGAAAAGGGCTAGGAATGTAGCTTAGTTGTAGACTGCTTGCCTAGCATGTGTGAGGTCCTGGGTTCAACTCGCAGTGCTATCAAAAGAAAACAAAACAAAACAAAAAAAAGCGCCAATTTCAACATGTCATCCATATTATAGAATGTGTCAGTACTTCATTTCTTTATATTATCACATAATATTTCATTGTATAGATGATACCACATTTTGCCTGTTCATCAGGTGCCTGTACTTTTTGGTGAAATTTTAAAATGTTATTATAGAAATTGTTAGACGTGGAAGTAAAGAGAAGAGAAAATAAACCTCAGTGCACCTACCCACCCAGTTCAACAATTTGTTAGCAGTTGGCCAATCCTTTTTTTTTTTTTTTTTTTTTGAGACAGGGTCTCATTATGTAGTTCAGGCTAGCCTTGAGCTCACTGTGTTGTCCAGGCTGGACTCGAACGCACAATGATCCTCCTGCTCCAGCCTCCTAAGTGTTGGGATTATAGATGTATGCCACCACACCCAGCTCTGGCCAATCTTGTTTAGAATGTATTTCTATATTTGTACCATTTCATCCATAAATACTTGAAATACTTATACTGTCTTTCAATGACTTTTTTTCTAGTCATTTTCTTTCACTGAACCAAGAATTTTCTATGGTAGGAATTGTATTATTTTTTCTTACATTTCCATCATTGGACATGTCATAGTCATTAAATGTGTTGAATGAATAACCAAATGAATACTGAATTAAATAATTAGTAGTTGAGAACAAGCTTGAGGTTTAGGTTCTGGAGAATATTAACACAAGTAGAGACTGAAAGAAGCAGAATTACTGGCTAAATTACATTGTCTTAATTATTCCTATGATAAGCTTAACATAAGGCAAACATTCAGGGAATGTAAGAGAGAGGTCAAATGAGTCAAGGATTTTCTGAAATTATAAGGATTTAAGGAAAACTGAAATAATAATATAATGTATGAAGAAAATTCTTTTATAACAAAAGCTTTGGTTTAGCCAGAATTGAGAACATCACACAAGTTTTGCAAACAAAAATTGCAATTATAAATTATATTAACTGTGGAAAATTATAAATCAGTCATTGATTTCTTTAGTCATCCTTTAAAAAACTGTCATTCCCATCTCTAGAATCATTTTCAAGGTATTTAAGGCAGTTGTAATACACCCCTATCTATGGATATATGCAAACAAATAAAAGAATTTAGTTTATTCAATTTATATTGTGTACTTGTTACATGTTAGGCACTGAATAATAGAAATAATACTGGTGTATTTGTCTCACCCAACAGCTAAGCTGGTGTCTTGCACATATTAGGTGGGGCTTTATTGTTTTTTGTCTTGGTTTTTCAGGCAGAACTATGTATGTTGGTTGTGGTGGTGTATGTCTGTAATCTCAGCACTTGGGAGGCTGAGGCAGGCGGATTGCTGCAAGTTCAAGGCCAGCCTGGGCCACAAAGTGAGTTTAAGGCCAGCCTGAACTACGTAGCGAAACCCTGTCTCAAAAACCAAAGCTAGGAGATGGGCTCTAAAATTAGGCAAAAAGGACCTGAGGGTATAGTTC
>NW_004955475.1:10971154-10977528 GCF_000276665.1 Chinchilla lanigera
ATATATATAGTTTGCTGCTATGTAGTTTTCACTTTGTAGTCTAGGCTGTCCTTGAACTCACTGCATAGCCCAGGCTGCCCTCAAATTTGCAGTGATCCTTCTGCCTCAGCCTTGTGGATGCTGTGATTATAAGCGTACACCACCACACCCGGCTTTGCCTCCATTTTTAATGGGCTCATTTTTTACTCTTTTCTATAGGGCCTAAACACTCACTGACCCAGATCTCTCAATCCATGCTGGATCTTTGTGATGAAAAACTCAAAGAGGTAAGATACTTACAATGAGAGAAAGGGAGTGGCATATAAAGGTGTGGGTAGTGGAGTTTAGGGAGTAGGAATTTCACAGAAGGAAGTATATGTGGGAGTACTTGGTCTTTAGTATGTGAAAGCTGGAAGGGACCTTAGAAATTATATAAACTAATTCTTTTGTGGATTGGAAAGCTACATCCATAGAGGAAAGTAACTTGCTCTAGGTATCATAACTATTAAAATAGTAAAAGTAGGATTGTGATCCAGAACCTATAGTAACTTCAGAAAGGGCAAAGGAAAGTGACTTCTCAGGAATTCGCCAGTAGTTAAAAGAGACTAGTCAGTGTTTTGGCCAGGAGGGATTTTTTTTTTTTTTTTTTTTTTTTTTGAGACAAGGTCTTGCTATGTAGGGCAGGCTGGCCTTAAACTCATGGCAACCCTCCTGCCTCATTCTCCCGAGTGCTGGGATTACAGGTTCATACCATTACACTTAGTGGGATTTTAATTCTTAAAAGATAATTTATATCCCATCTTTTTTTTTGTTTTGGCCTTTTTGAGACAGGGTCTCACTCTGCAGCTCAGGCTGGCCTTGAGCTCACTTTGTAGCCCAGGCTGGCCTCGAACTCACAACAGTCCCCCTGCCTTAGCCTCCCAAGTGCGTGCGCCACCACGCCCAGCCCATCTTCTTAACAAAAACAATTTTAGCACCTTAAAGGTTTACAGAAATAGCTGGGCATGCTAGTGCAAGCCTGTAATCCCAGCACTTGGGAGGCTGAGGCAGGAGGATCATTGTGCGCTCAAGGCCAGTTTGAACTGTATAGCGAGACCCTGCCTCAAAAAGACAGAAAAAAAAATTTTAAAGTTTACAGAAATATATATATATATATTTTTGGTATTTTGAGACAGGATCTTGCTATGTAGTTCAGGCTGGGCTTGAACTCACTGTATAGCCCAGACTGGCCTCAAACTTGTGGCAATCCTCCAGTCTCAGCCTCGCAAGTAATGCAAGAGTGTGCCACCATACCCAGCTACAAATATAATTATGATAATGATAATATTGAAGTAGACATTTTACAAAAGAGGATAACCAAATGGCCAGTAAACATGAAAAGGAAAAAAAGAAAACAAACATGAAAAGATGGTCAACTTGATTAATCATTGGAGATGCATATTTAAACCACAATTAGATGTCACTGTGTATCCATTGGAAAGGCTACAGTTACTGACTAAATGTTGAAGATGTAGAGCAGTGAAAGCACAAAATTTTTCCTAGTACAAAGTCAGAAATGAATTTGTTGTGTTAAGTTCCCTTATACAAAAGTCACTAGTCAATAGTAATGTTCAGTTTTTTCAGCAGTTTTACAGAAAGACAGCATATGATAGTAAAGCCTAACTTGCTGAAGATATTTTTGTTGTAGGAGCTATCGGTACCCACACATAGGTATTTTTGTGGTATAGAAGAATACAATGTAGAATACCTAAGGAAGTTGTGAAGACATTCTTCACGGCAAAATCAATTATTTAGACTTTGTGTCTAGTACTGAATGATAGATGATTCAGAGTTAAACTTCTTGGGTCAAAAGTCATAGACAGCTAGCTAATCTTTATATTATTCTTAGCCTTTCTGCCTTGATCACACCTCAGGGAAACCCCTCTCTTGGCTTTTTTGTTTGTTTAATTTCAGAAAGAAGACAAATTGGCTCGCTTAGAGAAAGCTATCAACCCCTTGCTAGATGATGATGACCAAGTGGCTTTTTCATTCATTCTGGACAACATTGTCACTCAGAAAATGATGGCAGTTCCAGATGTGAGTTGTCTCTGTGCTAAATATTCTAAGAGTAGCACAGGGGAAAAGAAAGACATTGGGTATATATACATATATATGTTAGCGAGTCTGAGCATTGGTCAGTAGAAACAAATACCAGTATGTAATTTTAAATATCAGCCTTTTTGCTATATGAATATATTATTATTGAAATAGAAAAGGCCAGAAGTCTTTGGCTATAGAGAGGTTTTTGCTCTCTATTATTGACATTCAGTATTTTGATGCTTCTGAATAGCCATCTAGAGAAAAAATGCCTCATAACAGAAATGTCTTGATTTAGAGATGCTTTTGTAAAAATAACACTTCGATAATTATCCAGTGGTCTTTTGTTTCTTTTTTTTCCACTTTCAATTTTATGGCAGGGCTTATCTCGATTGTGTTGATTTTATGGACCATTTTGTTGTAATGATACTTCTCAGAATTTGTTTTTTTGTATTATAGACATATGTTCTATATGGGTTATGCTATAAAACTTGAATGGGACAATTTTTTTGTGGTGGTGGGTAGTGAACCCAGGAATGAGGAATTTTTTTTTTTTGTCTTTTTTGAGACAGAGTCTTGCTCTGCAGTTCAGGCTGGCCTTGAGCTCACTTTGTAGCCCAGGCTGGCCTCGAACTCACAAGGATCCTCCTGCCTCAGCCTCCCGAGTGCTGGGATTACAGGCGTGCGCCACCAAGCCCAGCAGAAATGAGGAATTTTAATTTTAAATGTGGAGTTCTTAGCCTATCAAGGTATAGGAACCCTTAAAGGAATCCATGAACCTGTGAAATTATATACAGAGTTTTGTATGATGATGTGTTTTTTCTGGGAAGAAGGTCTATAGGTTTTGTCAAGAATGTTTGTGACCCAGCAGAGATTGACAATATTTCATGTGAAGAATGGTTTTCATGTAATTTCCCATGCTTTCTTTTTATTAGTCTTGGCCATTTCATCACCCAGTTAATAAGAAGTTTGTTCCAGATTATTATAAAGTGATTGTCAGTCCAATGGATTTAGAGACTATACGTAAGGTGAGTAATTTGATCAAAAGTGATTTTTTAGCTGGGTGTGGTGCTGCATACCTGTAGTCCTAGCACTTGGGAGGAAGAGAGATCAACACAAGTTCAAGGCCAGCCTGGGCTACATAGTAAGTTCAAGGTCAGCCTGAACTACACAGCAAGATCCTGTCTCAAAAAAAAACCAAATTTTTTAATCAGTGCCTTTTTATGTTTGTATCTGAGTACCTAATGCTTTTCATCATAGAATATCTCCAAGCACAAGTACCAGAGTCGGGAGAGCTTTCTAGATGATGTAAACCTTATTCTGGCCAACAGTGTAAAGTACAACGGTGGGTATTTCTTTTTTTCACTTTATCCATTCTTCACGCAGCATTAGTTACTGTTATTAAAACTTCAGCACAGGGCCAGGGATATAGCTCAGCAGCACAAGCACCTGCCTGGCAAGCACAGGTCCTGATTTTGATTCCTGGTTCAAAAAAAATAGATAAATAAATAAAACTTAGCACATAAAGCAGCCTTGAGCAGTGACAGCTAAATCAGTCAAGTGGGTTAGTCTGCTGTTATCTTTAAAGTAGCACATATAGGGGCTGGGGATTTAGCTCAGTGGCACAGCGCCTGCCTGGCAAGCGCAAGGTCGTGAGTTCGATTCCTGGTACCGGAAGAAAAAAAACAAAGCAAAAGTAGCACATATAGACAAATTGGTTGCTAAATGAAGAATTGTATGTAGTACATACATTACAATATTCAGAACAAGAAATGGTTCAAAGAAATTCCAACTTGATGACTTTGCTTTTATTTGCATAACTCTTACGTGCAATATAACATAAAACTACAGTACTGTACTATACAGTACAATCAGCAAAAATTACAGTACTGTATAAACAAAGTGTACTGTATCAAAAAAGAGATTCAGGCTCTATAAACAAGAACTGTAGAAAAGAAAAGGATGAGTTGTAAGTCCAAACAGCCTCAAAGTCTGAACAGTTGTTAAACAGGTGGGTCGTTAAACGAGGAATATCTGTATTTTAGTTTATTTTCTGTAAAGTTTGGTATTAAACTTTTAATGATAAAGAAGTAGTCTATGCTTATTTAAAATTCTGCAAAGCACAAAAATGAGATGTGAGTAAAAATCAAATGGATATTACTGTTGGTTTTGAGGCACCACTGCATTTCCCTAAGATGTGAAAACTTACCTATGCCCGAGGCTCTTAGATGGAGCTAAGGGAAGTGTATGGCTGTGTATGTGCCCTGTATATGTGCCCTTGGTGCATAGAGTTTTACTCAGTACATGAAGTGATTGAATGATATACGCTAGACTCTGTGCTAGCTGTTTTACCCTACTAATAGGAAAGGTGTTTGCTGTCCTCAAGTAATTCACAGTTCACTTGATGGAGAGAGTTAAAATGCAGCTTGACAAAGTCTATAAGAGAAGGATCTACAAAGGACACTAGAGGAGGTTAAGGAGTATTTTGACCTAAGGGTTAGGGAAAGTTTAATAAACCAATGAAATTGGGTGTGGTGGTCCACACCTGTATCTCAGCATTTATGAGGCTGAGGCAGAAGGATCACCAGTTTAAAAAAAAAAAAAAAGAAAGAAATCATAAGCCAGTGAAGTTTACATTTTCTTTTTCATGGTTTTTGTTTTTGTTTTGCAGTACTGAGTATTGCACCCAGGAGTATCCTACAAAGAGCTACATACCCAGCCCTTTTTTTTTTTGAGACAGGATTTTGCTGTGTTGCCCCAGCTGGCTTTAAACTTGCAATCTATCTGCCTCAGCCTCCAAAGTAACTAGGATTATAGGTGTGTGACCGAGCCTAACTGAAGCTCAGTTTTTCATTGTTGTTACTTTTTTTGTGTGTTGTTTTTTGAGGCAGGGTCTCACTATGTATGTTCAGGCTGGCTTCAAACTTGGCATGATTTCCTGCCTTAACCTCCCAGAGTGCTGGGATTACAGGTGTGCCCCACCACACCTGGCTTTGAAGTTCTGTTTTGAATGACTCACTTATTAAGTAGGTATTAATTGAATAATCTTATGTTTACCACCTACAAGTAAAATCAAATTAGATAAGGTCCCTGCCCCCAAATTGGTTATAGTTTGGTTGAGGAAACGGGAAAGAAAAATTATAGTACTTAAATATTATGTTAGAAACATACATGCCACAGGACAGGAGTCAAGAGTTTTTTTTCTTTTCAATTTTTTATTAGTATATTACTGTGATACATAGTGGAGGAATTGGTACACATACATTTCATCTTCATCATTTTACTTCCTCTGCCCCTCCCTCCCCAAATTCCCTTCCCTTATCCCCAAATTCCCTTCCCATTGTTTCAAAGAACCAGTGCTGTGGTTCATTGATCCTTTGTACTGTTTTTTTTAAAATTTCAATTTCATTAATTTTGCTCTGATCTTTTATCATTTCTTTCCTTCTGTTTCAGATTTGGATTGTTCTTGTCTTTCTATGTCCTTGAGATGGACCATTAGGTTATTTACTTGGGGTCACTCTATTCTTTTTATGTGTGCAAGAGGTCTACAGTCTTCCCTCTTGGAATGCTTTTATGGTGCCTGCATATGTTTTGGTATGCTTCCACTGTCCTTTGATTCTAGGAACTATCTTATTTCTTCCCTGGTTTCTTCTGTAAAAACATTGATAATTCAGTAACATATACTTAAACCCTGTTTGCATAATTTCTGTGGCTTCTTTTACTGTTGATTTCCAGCTGTATTCCACTGTGATCCAGTAGTATGCACTGTATTATTTCAGTTCTTTAGTATTTATTTAAGCATGCTTTATGGCCTAAGATGGTCTATTTTGGAAAAAGTTCCATGTGCTGTTGAGAAAAATGTGTATTCTATTGTTGTTAGATGAAACACTCTGCAGATATTTGTTAAGTGCATTTGTTCAATAGTGTGGTTTAACTCTGATGTTTCTTTGTTGATTTTGTGTCAGGATAACCTGTCTTAATTTTGAGAGTGGGGAATCCCCTTGTGATTGTTTTCGTGTCCTTTTAAGTCCAGTAATTTTTGTTTTAAGACATTGGGTATAGTGGGCTGGGTATGGTGGCTGGGCTGGATATGGTTGTGCACACATTAAGGAAGCTGAGATGGGAGGATCACATGCAAGTTCGAGGACATCCTGGGCCCCACAGTGAGCCCAATACTAGCCCAAACTACATAGCAAGATCCTGTCCCAAAAAATAAAGAAACTGGGGCGCTGGGAATTTAGTTCAGCGGCAAAGCGCCTGCCTGGCAAGCGCAAGGTCGTGAGTTCGGTTCCCGGTACCGGAGAAAAACCAAAAAAAAA
>NW_004955475.1:10979588-10988327 GCF_000276665.1 Chinchilla lanigera
CACCACATGGATGCCGCCAGTATCTGCGGGCAGCCGGAGCAGCAGCCAGACTTCCTCTCCTCTTGGCTGGTAGGGGTCGAGTGCCTGGATTGCTGAGCACTCTGAATCCAATTCTGGGGAACAAATTCTCAATGCTGCAGCCACTCTGGAACCTGGTGCAGCTGCCACCGGCATTCTGGAACATGATACTCTGTGGCTTGCTTCTCAAAGCAGTCTTTCACCTTTGCAGTTTTGAGGCTGGGAAGGGTGGAGACTTGCTGCTTCTTTGTGATGCCCTCCGGCCATCTTTTCTGTTGTCCTGTTCCTTCTCAGCAATCCAGATCTCCTCAGCTCTGTCTTTGCAGTCCACAGCTTTACTGGAGCTTTTTTTCTGGCCAAACTCACAATGTTTTAAATCATCCTGCTGGGCTCTTTGCTCTTTTTCTCAACATAAATCTGGCTAACAGCCCCCAGCAATAGCCATGCCACTGCCTCAATATTTGACTGCCTGGAAATTTCTTCTGTCACCCTTAATCTTAGTCTCAGGCAAAGTCTGGACATGAGCAAAATGCAGACAAACTTTTTGCCAAATCATAACACATATCATCTGGAGTACAGCATCCAAATACACTGCTTCCCAGCAGAAACCTCCAGAGCCTGGTATTTACTGACAGGATTTCTATCTGCCGTTTGATCTGAGTTCTGAAGAGAATCATAACAGACTAGGCCAGGTGTGGTGGTGCACCCCTGTAATCCTAGCACTCACCTGTAATCCCAGCACTCGTGAGGCTGAGACAGGAGGATACCCTGGGCTACAAAGTGAGCTCAAGGCCAGCCTGAACCACATAGCGAGACCCTCTCTCAAAAAGACAAAAGCAACCACAAAAAAACAGCTGAGGTGTTCCAGTACCACTCTTTTAGGCGAACTTTTCCAAATCTAAACTCTTCCCGCAAGCCATTCCCAAAGGTCCAAAACTGCGTGGTCATGTACAGTCTCAGCAATTACCCCACTTCTCTGGTACCAAATTCTGTCTGACATCTAGACACAAACTATAACACCTGCTTTGTTGAATTTCTGGAATTTTGACTATGTGTTGTAGAGTGATTTCTTTTTTGGTTGTGTGTATTTGGAGTTTTATATACCTCTTTGATTTAAATGCTGAGTTCCTTCCCTAGATTTAGAAAATTTGCACTTACGATTTGAATGAATTTTTTATACCCTTTGAGTCACCTTCTAATTTTTCATTTATTTCTATAATTCTGAGGCTGATTTTTTTTTCCTTTGGATCCAACTTGCCTGGTGTCTTGTCATTTTTAGGGTATCATTTGGTTTATGATCTATCATATCCATCTTGTCTTGTTTCTGATACCGTCCTCACATTGGTCAAGTCTGCTACCCATGCTTTTCATTGAATTTTTTACATCACAGACCTCTGCTCCTTTTGTTTGCATACTTTTTATTTCCCCAAGTAGCCATTCATGTTTTACATTGTCTTGCTTAATTCAGTTGGTTTATTGTTTGGTTCTTTAACTTCATCTAACACTTTATTGGTAAAATCTTTTAAACCTGCTTAAATCCTTTCTGATCTTACTGAACATTCTATGTATTTGCTTATGTTTTGTTTATCTCAGATATTTTAACCATTTGGGTTTGTTTGGGGTTTTTTTGTCCTTTTGAGACAGGGTCTCACTATGCAGTTCAGGGTGGCCTTGAGCTCACTTTGTAGCTTAGCCTAGGCTGGTCTCGAACTTCCAACAATGCTCCTGCCTCAGCCTCCTAGGTGCTGGGACTGCAGGTGTGTGCCGTCATGCCAGCTTTTTTTTTTAAAAGAGAAAAAATAAAATTTCAAAATAAGCTAATAGGGTAACAATAATTAATACCTTGCAAATTGTTACCTTTAAATTAGTTATTCAGAGTACAAGATATTGACATTTAATTGTCTAAACAATATTAACATAAACCTTTTTACATAAACTAGAAGAAATTAGTAGTCTAATGATCTTAACTATCATATATATATATATATATTTTTTGCTCTTCCCTTTTTTTTTCCATTCCCCCTTCAGAGTTTCTCTGCTTTTGAAGTTTCTTCCCATTTTACAATATCTGTTGTACATTACAGATCTTATTTACTCTTTCAGCTTCTTACACTAGGGAGACAGTACGATATTTACACATGTGCATCTAGTTTATTTCACTTATGATTGTGGTCTGTCTTTTTTTTTTTTATTAGGACTCAAACTCAAGACCTTGTGCTTGCCAGGCAGGCACTGTGCCACTGAGCTATATCCCCGGCTCCATGAGTATAGCCTCAAGTTGCATCCATTTACCTATAAAAGTCTCCAATTTATCTCTCTTTTTGGCTGAGTAGTATTCCACTGTGTAAAAAGACCACATCTTTTTTTATCCATTCCTCCATTAATGGGCATTTGCATTGTTTCCACGATCTATCTATTACAAATTGTGCTGCTATAAACATAGGTGTACACATATTGCTGTGGTACACTGTTTTTAATTCTTCTGGGAAGATACCCTGCAGGGGAGTAGCTGGGTCAAATGAGACCACCAATCCTAGTTTTTGAGGAAACTCCACACTGATTTTCACAGTGGTTGCACCAGTTTACACTCCCATCAACAGTGGAGAAAGGTTCCTTTTTCCCCACAGCCCCACCAGCATTTGTTATTGATTGATTTCTTGATAATAGCCACCCTTTCCAGGGTGAGATGGAACCTCAGTAAGAGATGTCTTCCATTTTTTATTTCTCCCTTGTCTCTTCGTATTAGTCAGTGGAAATTAGAGATTAGAAGTGCCTCCTTTCAGGTCAGTTATGTCGTATTGTTTCCAGAAAATGCCTAAAGCTAGCCCACACTATAACCCTGGCCACACACCTATAATCCCAGCTACTTGGGAGGCTGAAGCAGGAGGTTCAAGCCCACTTAGGCAACATAGCAAGACCCTGCCTCAAAATAAAAAGGGCTAGAGATAACATGGCATGGTGACACACATCTGTAATTCTAGCAGTCTGAGGGGCTGAGGCGGGAGGATCACAAGTTCAAGCCTAGCTTGGGCAATTTATCGAGACCCTGTGTCAAAATAAAAAAGGTTGGGGGATAAGGCTTAGGTGTGCAGGCCCTGGGTTCAATCCCCAATACCAAAAAAAGGAGGAGGGGCTGTGGGTTTAGTTCAGTAGTAGATCTCCAGTACTGCAAAAAACAGAACAAAATAACAGCAAAACATTTAGTCATCTAGATATCTGGTATTAGAGATTTATAAGCTCTCAGATTTCCTAAAGAAAGAGTATATAGCAGATAATAAGCAAGAGTGTTACAGAAAGGCTGCTTGTCCTAGTGATCACTGACTTAGGATATAGAGCAGACTTAGGAAGAGCTTATATAAAGCGATAAGAAAAGCTTAGAAGATGCTCACAGAATAATAAGCAGAGGGCAGATGAATGAATCAAAGAAGGAAAAATAGCTAGTGAATATTCCAGTGTATAAGTAATCAAAAAATGCAAATTGAAACAAATACCATTTTCTTTTCACGTATTAGCTCAAAATTTTTTTTCTTTTTTTGAGATGGGGTCTCACTAGGTAGTATAGGCTGGCCTCGAACTCACAGCGATCCTGCTGTGTCAGAAAGAACTTGAGCCCTGTTGGTAATCAAGGAAAGCCAGAACATTAAGTAGTTGGAGTTATTTGCTGTAGTCCCAAAAGGGACATAACATTTTTGTTTTTACAGTGGTAGAGAGTGAACCCAAGGTTTCACGTGTGCTACACATCCATCACCTCCATGTTGATTAAGCTGTTATTAGGATAAATCTCTTCTGAAAAACAAAACCCAATCTTTCGCCACTCTCACCAAAACCATAAAAAGCAGTTGGTGGAAGCCTTATTACTTAATGTTTGCTTAAACCAGTACAGATGCTAAGCTAGTCATGATGAGATCCCTTTTCCCAAAGACATCATCATAGGTATCTCCTCCACTGTTCTAAAAACCAGCCATGCGCAGCAGCACATGCCTGTAATCCAGCTATTTGGGATGCTGTGGCAGGAAGACTAAACTTGGGCCCAGCCTCCGCAACTTAGTAAGATCTTGTCTCAAAATACGAAAAAAATGTCTTGGGGATATAGCTCAGCACTAGCCCCTGGGTTCAGTCCCCAGTGGAAGAGACAGGGAAGAGACAGGGAAGGGAAGGGAAGGGAAGGGAAGGGAAGGGAAGGGAAGAGAAGAGAAGAGAAGAAAGGAAAAGAAAACTACAATCTACCAGGCTTGGTGGCATATATCTGTAATCCCAGCTACTTGGGGAGGCTGAGGCAAAAGGATCACAATGTAAGGCCAGCATGTACAACTTAGCAAGGCCCTGTCTCAAAAAAATAGAAAAAGTCTGGAGATGTGGCTCAGTGGTAGAGCACTGGCCTAACATGCATAAGGGCCTGGGTTTGATCGCCAGTAGAGCAAAAGGAAAAAAATAAGCCTAAAAATTGCTTCTACTAAGAAACCACCTTTCTTTGGGACAGACCTAGCTAGTTAGAGCCTGAGCTCTTGAAGTTTTTTTTAGGGGGCTTTAAACAATTTTTGTATTTAACTGTAATGCCATAAACTGCTTTCTGTTTATTTTTTGACACATCTTTTCCCCATGGTGATTCAGAGACTCTTCAAGCTATTATAAATATTTTATAAGTATTTTGCCATTTGAGTGTACACGTACGCAATACCTCACATTTTTGAGCAAGAAAAACATTGAAGAATAGAGACCTAACCTAACGATACAATGAGACTCTGCTCCAGGTATTTGTTTCTCTGAGGTAAGGACACCACATACCTATTCAATTAAGAAAACCTTCTTTACAATTCAGGATGCTTTTTTATTTTTAAGCAGGGCCTAGACAGTGATGGTGAACCTTTTAGAGCTTTCAGTGATAGCAAACAGCTGGCTGTGGCACATGTGCCATAGGTTCACCACTGGCCTAGAACATCTTAGCTGCTAATTAGGTGCTGAATGGCAGAAGTACATCCCCAGCTTATGCCATGAATTCATAGGGAACAGGTTCCAGCAACTCACTGTCCTTCCTACTGCTTCTCACAAAGTGAGATGGGACAGGCTGGTGCTTCAGTTAAACCCAAGTACCTTTGTCTTTGGCTTCCTTCTTTTTCTGATCATTTTCCTTGATGCATTTGAGGAAGGCATCTCCACTCTTCGTGTGCTTAATGTGCTCGATACGAACATTAATTCTCTTGGCAAGTATCTTGCACTTAACTTGCTTATCTACAACAGTGCCAACAGCAACACTGGATAACACTGTAGACTATCCCGGTTTTGCCATGGTAACACCTGTGTGGCTTTGTTTTGAACAATTCCCATTCCCTTAATGTCCACAGTATCACCCTTTTTGTAGAATTGCATACATGTGACCAAAAGAACAACCCCATGTTTTCTAAAAGGCCTGAAAACATACACCAGATTCCTCTCCTCTTTCCCTTTGTGTTTGTCATTGTAGCAAATTTCTGGAAGATGGTGGTGTATTCTATGAGGCTTTTTTTTTCTGAGTTTGGCTACTACTAAATACTGAGGAGTTTTTTCTGTCAGTGGTTGGGGCAAAGATAGAAATACTAACATGTGAAAGTTTAACTCTCATTAATGAGAGTAAAACACCCTCAGTCTTGCTTTAGCCTCATGATGTCATCTTTCTCATCACAGCTAGACTTACTGTATCTGGAAATAAAACATTTTTTTGCAAATAAGCCAACATATAATTCTTACTATTTAAATTAGTTATTCAAGCTTCCCTTTGCCCAGAGGACTACGCTTTCCTCATGTTTACACTTGAAATTGTCCATGAAATCTGGGGCTCTGTGAATTCCAGATGGTTCTGTCCTATGTTCAAACATATTGTAGAGGTAACTGGAGAACCTGGGCAGTTTGTGATTGGGATGTCATGGTATAAGCATCGTTTCTGAAACTTCATGATGCTGTTGATACCTTGCAGTGAAATAAAGGATGTCCACCCTGTCCGATTGGTTCTGTTTCTAGCACTAAAGAGACAGGGAATTAACTTCCAGGGGTTTCAGAGAAAAAAAGATGGCACTCTGACAGGAATATGCTGACTTGGGGTTATCCCTTGTTGATATATGCCTGGTTAAATAATATGAAATTAAAAGTTCAAGCCTCAGGGGCTGGGGATTTAGCTCAGTGGCAAAAGCGCCTGCCTGGCAAGCGCAAGGTCATGAGTTGAGTTCCCAGTACCGGAGAAAAACCAAAAAAACAAAAAAAAAAAAGTTCAAGCCTCTATCTACCCTTCCCCTCCTGTCTCTTACCATTTCTTTCCCAGAGATGACATTTGTCATATATCTTAGTACTTTCTTTTGTGCTTATATAAAATGTTTCAAGAATTACAGTTTTTAAAACTTTTTGTTTTATAAAAACTTTCACATGTAATTATTCTGTAATTTACTTTTTTTTTATTTTTGAGACTCACTATGTAGTTCAGGCTTGCCTTGAACTCACAGCAGTCCTCCTGCCTCAGCCTCCCAAGTGCTGAGATTTCCAGGCATGTGCCACCGTGCCTAGCAGCTCTTCATGTTGTTGAATATATCCTGATACTCCTAACTGTTGAACTAATTATACATTTAGGAAATTGTATAAGTACAGTACAGAGTGTCCTGTGTCACTTAGCTGTCTCCAGTGATAATATCTTAACTAGCTCTAGTTCAATATCAAAACCAGGAAATTGGTACTTGAATATTACTGCTAACTAGACTACAGACCTCATTTAATTTTCACCTTTAAAAAAACTGTATCCAACTGGAGGTGTGGTGCATACCTGTAATCCTATCACTCAGAAGGTTGAGGCAAAATGATCGGAAATTTGAGTCCAGCCTGGGCAACTGAGAAAGACCCTGTCTCAAAAAATAAAAAGGGCTGGGGATGTAGCTCAGTGGGAAGGCCCAGGGTTCAATCTGTTTTTATTTGTGCGTGTGTGTATATGTATATCTGTGCAGTTTTAATGCCACATATGTTTGTGTAATCACTGCTGCAGTCAAGATTTAGAACTATTCTATCACTACAAAAGAATTCTCTGTGCTTTGTATTTGCACCCCCCCACACATGCACTTACCACTGTCCCTGTCCCACATGTGTGTTCTCCATCTCTACCTTTTTGACATTTGAGCTTGTGTAACTAGAATAATATATTGATACTGACTTTTTTTGGCACTGGTGTCATTCTGGAAACTCTTCTGTGTAACTTAATTCTGATTTTCTGTATAATATCCCTTTAGGGCCTGGGAAACGGGAATTCACTTTCTTCCCCCCCTCCCGCCTGGTACCGGGAATCGAACTCGCGACCTTGTGCTTGCCAGGCAGGCGCTGTGCCGCTGAGCTAAATCCCCAGCCCCTTGGAATTCACTTTCTATTTAATCTTTTTTCCCCACACAGTAGCCACAGCACCTTTATTATTCCCATACCAGTTGCTACTCAGTTCCGACACATTGGTGCTTGACCATATTGCCACATCTTTTCATTTTTTTTTAATTTTGGTTTCGTGGTACTGGGGATTAAACCTGGATTTCTTGCTGAGTTACATCCCCAGCCCTCTTTTATTTTTCATCTTTTAATTTTTAAGAGCAGCCAGACATTTGAGTTTTTGTGTGAAATCTTCCAGCTGTTAATTAATATAATTTATATATGGAAAAGTATAGACAGATACTATAGGTATATAGCTTAATCCATTTTTATAAACAACCTTTTTTTTGAGACAGGGTCTTACTATATAGTTCAGACTGACCTTGAACTCACTATATATAGCCCAGGGTGGCCTCCAACTCATGGTGACCCTCCTGCCTCAGCTTCCCAAGTACTAGGATTACAGGTGTGTGCCACCATACCCGACTTGAACTACTTTTTAATGTGGCCCAAACAAACTGGACTGACTTGGAAGCAAATCAGGTTTATAACTTGAAACTAAAGTTGTTTGGAGAATTTGTCTAAGAATCACTTCATAGGTAAAAGTATCTTAAGGAGATCTATCAGCTAAATGCAATGCATGGGCCTCACTTGGGTTACAATTCAAAGAAATCAAATATAAAGAACATTTATGGTTGGATGTGGTAGTACACACTTATAATCCCAGCACTCTGGTAGGCTAAGGCAGGAGGATCACAAGTTCAAGCCTAGCTTGGGTAATTTAGAGAATTAGTGAGACCCTATCCCAAAATAAAAAGGCTGGGAATATAGCTTAGTATAAAGGTCCTGGGTTTAATCCCAGTACTGCAAAAAAAAAAAAAGTTACATATGATAACATTTGGGTTTTTAAAATGGGGTTTATTTTGTTTTTCAAATAGTCTGTATTTTTTTAAGAGCAGTTTTATAGTCCTTTGCCACAGCCTTCCCTACTGTCAACACTCTGCACTTAGTTGTACCAATCAGTGAATCTACAGTGACACATCATTTTCACCCAAAGTCCATAGTTTACATAAGGGTTCATTCTTGGTAGCATACATCCTTTGTTTTTGACAGGTGTATCATGACTTTTGTTTACCATGATAATATACGATTATTTTTTAAAAGTATTCTTAGCAATACATATTGAACAATTAATGTAGAAAGTGATATGATGCTGGAATTTGCTTTAAAATAATTTGAGAATAGTCTGGAAAGCTGAAGGATAAATGAAACATGATTGGCCATGTGTTGAATTGTTGAAGTTGATTAATGGGTACATGGGAGTTTATTATATTAGTCTTTTTTTTTTTTTTTTTT
>NW_004955475.1:10988427-10990391 GCF_000276665.1 Chinchilla lanigera
GTTCCCGGTACCGGAGAAAAACCAAAAAAAAAAAAAAAGAAACTGGGTCCATTGACATTTAGTCTATAGATATTTACAATTCCTGTTGAATTGTTCCCTTTACCAGTATGTAGTAGCCATGTTTGTCTCCTCTGATAACTTGTGTCCTGAAGTCTGCTTTGTCTGAAAATAAAATACCTACTCCTGCTTGTTTTGGAGCTCTAGCTGAATGGAGTACAGTCTGTGCCTTTCCTTTTGGATAAGGTGTGTCTTCTATAGGCAGTTTTTGATTGGATTTTTATCCAGTCTGCCAGTCTGTGTCTTTCGACTGAGAAGTTGAGACCATTGACATGGAGAGGTATTAGTGTAATGTTACTGAGTCTAGCCATTGCATTATTTTTCCAGTGCTGATTCCTTTATTTTTCCTTTTGTCTAACTCCTCTCTCAGTCTTTCTCAGAACTTTCTCAGAACTTTCCTTTGTGCGTTTTGGTGCTGGTGGCCTCTGTCTCTGTCTAGGATCCCATCAAATATTTTCTGCAATGCTGGTGTAGTGGTCATGTATTTATTTAGGGTTTCTTTCTCAAGGAAAATCTTTGTCATTTCTTTTTTATTAGTACATGTTTGCAGTACATAATGCTTCCTTTCCTCGTGTGGAGATTGGACATGTACATAACACATCTTAATTTTTTTTTTTTTGAGACAAGGTCTCACCATGAACTCCAGGCTGGCCTTGAACTCTCCATGTAGCCCAGACTGGCCCCAAACTCTCAGTAATCCTCTGGCCTCAGCCCTCAAGTGTTTTTCGTTTTTTGTTTTTGAGACAAGATCTTACCACACAGCTCACACTAGCTCCAAACTCACCATGCAGTCCAGGCTGGCAAGCCCCCTTCCCCATCAGCCTACCATGTGCTGGGATTACAGACATGTACCACCAGGCCTTACAACAATTGTTTTCCTTTAGGCCTTGAAAAATTTTGCTCCAGGCTTTCCTGGCCTTTAAAGTTTAGGCTGAGAAATCCAGTTACTCTGATGGGCTTGCCTTCATGGGATACTTGGTATTTTTCTCTAACAGACTTTTAGCATTCCTTCCAATGTTGGTTACTTTTCTCCCGTTGCTAAGACAAAATACCCAATGCCCAGAGTTAAAGATGAAAAGGTTTATTTAGCTCACAGTTTGTGGAGGTTTCAGTCCATATTGCCTGGCTCCAAGGCAAAAAGGCATGGCAGAAGAGAAATAGTTCATGGGGGGCAGGTCGCAAAAGCACCTAGAGCAAAAAGGGAGGAGCGAGAAAGCAAGCCTCTTTCCCTCCCTTATATTGTATGCAGGCTACCCACCCTAGAGCAGGTGTAGCATTCATGCCCATAATCCCAGCATTGGACCATGAATCAATCATAAACTCTAGAAGCCAGTCCCCATGACTGCATGAAGCTTTAGGGACACATCTGGACACAAACTGTAACATTCTGCCTCTGGACCCCCAAAGGCTCATGCACATCCCTTTATACAAAAGGCATTTAGTCCATCTCTAAGAGTTGCCAAAGTCCTAACAGTTTCAGCATTGCTGAAAAAAGTCCAAGTCCCACATCCCTGAGATCTAAGGCAAACTCTTAGCTGTGAGCCCCTGTACAAATGAAAGTTAAACACTTTCGACATTCAATGGCACACGATAGACAGTTCCATTCCAAAAGTTTCAAACGGGGGGATACAAAAGAATGGGACCAAAGCAAGTCCAACATTCAGCAGAGCAAACATTAAATCCCATAGTTCCATGTGGAACATCTGAAGCAATCTGGTAAGTTGTGAGCTCCAAAGGCCTTGTGTTGCTCTGGCCCTATGGTACTGCCCGTGATTGTAGCTCCCATGACTTCTTTCTTAGGCCTGCTTTGCTCTCCCTCCTTGCAACTTCCCTTAGATGCTCCTGTTCCTGGCTTTTCCAACCCTCTGGGGTCTCCACTGCACCTTTGGCTTCTCCTTCACAGCTTC
>NW_004955475.1:10994600-11006930 GCF_000276665.1 Chinchilla lanigera
AGGATAAATGAAACATGATTGGCCATGTGTTGAATTGTTGAAGTTGATTAATGGGTACATGGGAGTTTATTATATTAGTCTTTTTTTTTTTTTTTTTTTTTGGTCTTTTTGAGAGAGGGTCTCCCTATGCAGTTCAGGCTGGCCTTGAGCTCACTTTGTAGCCCAGGCTGGCCTCGAACTCTCAAGGTACCACCATGCCTGGCTGTATCAGTCTATTTTTGTTTTGTTTTGTTTTGTTTTGTTGTTTTTCTTCCAGTACCAGGAATCAAACTCACGACCTTGCGCTTGCCAGGCAGGTGCTGTGCCGCTAAGTCCCCAGCCCCTATCATTCTATTTTTGTATATGATTGAAATTTTCCATTTGTAAAAGTGGAACACAAGCAGGAGCCGGGCATGGTGGCTCACGCCTGTAATTGCAGCACTTGGGAGGCTGAGGCAGGAGGATCACTGTGAGTTTGAGGCCAGCCTGGGCTACAAAGTGAGCTCAAGGCCAGCCTGAAGTGCATAGTGAAACTAAAAGTCCAAGCTAAAGATGATGCATAATTTTTCTGAATCCAAGGTAATGGGACATACTGCTGGTAATGATATAAATTCTAGAACTGAAGTTTAATAAAAGTAATGGCATTTTCTTATTTCATTTATAGGGCCTGAGAGTCAGTATACTAAAACTGCTCAGGAGATTGTGAACATCTGTTACCAGACATTGACTGAGGTAGGTGGCATGCAGGAGGTCCCTTGCATGTAGCTCCATGGAATCCTTTTGTTCTTTTGAGTGAGGAGCCATCCTACTCTACACTTATTCCACAGTCCCTGATTCCTTCCCTGCTTTACGTATTTTGACTATCTGTGTCCTGGCACTAGGGTAAAACCTCCACGAAGACAGGGGTATTTTTGTCTGTTTTGTTTACTTCTGTATTCCCAGTGCCTAAAACATACATTGAATCAATTCATTAATTGTTTATTTCTCAGTATGACGAGCATTTGACTCAACTTGAGAAGGATATATGTACAGCTAAAGAAGCAGCTCTGGAGGAGGCAGAATTAGAAAGCCTAGACCCAATGACCCCAGGTCCCTATACACCTCAGGTAAGTCTAAGGACTAAGAACTCCTCTCATATTTTTCTTATTGGTTTGGGAATTGGGAGCATGTTAACAGATCTATTTACTGAGATACCATTCTTCTCTGTCCTCCCTCTTCATATGCCTTTCGTGTGCTTTCTTGTCTTCTCAAAGGCTAAGGTGAGTGAGGGCTATGGGTCTTGGTAGCCTTGCTAAATCTGGAAGCAACTGAACGAGTGGGATGGGGCCTTAGTTGTTTAGAAATTTGGGAATACTAGATGTCGACTGCTTTAGCCAGAGGCATTCTCCAAGTTTCTCTGGTTATCTTGTCCATAAATTTTGGGATTCTAGGACATCTCCTAGAGTGTAGGCTGTTCAGTTATAGACATGGGCTTTTATTATTCCTGTGTCTTGCAGATACCTGGTGATGCGTTCCCTTAGAGGTATCTCAGTATTCTCAGATGTCACCCATTTTCCTAGATTGACTCCCGCTCTTAGTAAATAATGACGGGTAATATTTATAATGTTCTTAAATTTACATGTCAAAGACTTAAATTTTAAGACATTTCTAGTCTTTTTGATCTGACTAAACCCTTGAATATAATGAGTGTATTTCCTTTATGCTATATTCAAGGGTTGGCAAATTTTGAATAATAGCACTTTTTAAAATTTTTTTGTCTTTTTGAGACAGGGTCTCGCTATTCAGTTCAGGCTGGCCTTGAGCTCACTTTGTAGCCCAGGCTGGTCTTGAACTCGCAACAATCCTCCTGCCTCAGCCTCCCGAGTGCTGGGATTATGGGCATGTGCCACCACGCCCAGCTTGAATAATAGTACTTAACAGAATATACTAGTAACTGGTGGTTGGTTTCCTGTATTGGAGACACTATGGTAGAATGGGAAATACATGAGGTTTGACATAAAATAGGTCTGGGTTTGACTTGTAGCTCTGCCACGGTGTAGCTTTGTGATCTTGGGAAGTTAACTTAACCTCTCTAACTCAGTTTCCTTTTTTCTAAAATCTTATTGGGCCGGGGATATAGCTCAGTGGCACAAGCACCTGCCTGGCAAGCACAAGGTCCTGAGTTTGATTCCTGGTACCAAAAAAAAAATCTACTTTTCACGATGTTGTCAACGTTAAACAAGTTAATTTTCCTGGCACGTAGTAGAAATTTGGTAAATACTTGTTTCAGCCTCTGTATGAAAATTGTCTACATAGTCCTCAGAGAATCTTTCAAATTTAACCAAATCTTTGAATGAAGAATTCTCCTGACACCTACAGGACTTTTTTTATTCTACCTACGTTTCCCTTAGAACTGATAATGCAGCCTGTCTGATCTGTTGGATTATTGCTGTCTCTGTGTCTCGTTCATATACTTTCCCTATCTGTCTTTTACTTTCTCTTTAATCCCAAAACCTAGGTTACTGAGGGGCCAGGTATAAAGAACCCTCAGATACTTCTTCAAGGTCCAGAACAAGGAAAGGCTCTTGGCTTGCAGTATATGGGCAAATTGGGTCAAGGGGGATTGGGTGAGTGATGTTGCCCAGGAAGGCCCTATTTGCTAATAGGCTCACAGCTTCCACAAGGTGTTTTCTGGTAAGTTAAAGTCTGGGTATTAGCCATCCATCATTCTCCAGGAGTCTAGCGCCTGAATTACACATAGTTTGCTGAGAATTAGGAAAGTCTGAGCCTAGTGCTGTGGTGAGTTAAAAACCCTTGGGCCCAAAAGTCATTTTCCTTTCTTTCCTACCCCTCCCATACTACCTCAAATGGCTAAGGAATACCTGTTCTGCTTCCTGAGCAGTAGCTGCTGTTTAGTACAGTTAAAATGTTACCTATATAGAGTAAGGTACAAATACTATTTCATTTTTCTAGTTCACCTTCTCATCATTCCCTCCACTCACAACATACACAATTGAAGATAGCCTGCCTCATGAGTGACTATCCTTACTCGTTACTGTTAAAACTCCAATATTGTTTGAAAAGTTTGTATAAGTTTAACCTGTCATAATACAGTTTGGGTTTATATAGAAGCATGACAGTAACCATACCTTATTTATGACTTCTAAATGGTGTTAATCAATAATGTGTTTTCACTTGACTGTTTCTACCTAGTTTGTATTGTATCATCTATTCAGTAATACTTCAAAATTGCTCACTTCAGTTTTCCCACACAGTCCTTACTTTCTGTAGTAGGCTTTAAGAATTTGCAAAAATTTCGTTCCCTCTCGTTCTGTTCTTCTGTTCCATACTGATTTATCTGCTCTTTAATGCTTTGAATTGTTTTACTCTTCTCTCCAAAACCCTCTACTCAATCAGTCTTGTTTATTTACTTTTAAAAACAAAAATAACATATGTGGGTTTTCTGTAAATACAAACAAGAAATAAGTTACTGTCAGTTTCACAACTCAGAACATCAGTCATTGGATAAAATAATTTTTTAATATGTGTGGTTCAGGTTTATGTGTTTATACATACTTTTAAAATGAAATTGAGCCAGGCATAGTGGTACATGCCTATAATTCATTCTAGCACTCAGGGAGGCTGAGGCAGAAAGACAGTTCAAGCCCAGCCTTGGGCAACTTAATGACTTAGCAAGACGTCAGAATAAAAAGGCTGAGGATGTAGCTCAGTTCAAAGGCCCTGGGCTCAATCTCCAGTATCGCCTGAATGAATGAATGAGTGAATGAATGAATGAATGAATGAATGAATGAATGAAAATTGATCAGTATGGTTTTGTGTCTTGCTTTTTTCACTTTGTTATATTATGAGCATTCTGTCTGGTCCCTCCTATCATTGAATAGTCCATTTGTTAAATCCTTTTTTTCAGGGGAGAGATGAGGAAAGGGATCTGTAATTTGTTGAGTACTATGCATATCTCTTCTCATGACCCTTTAAGGGAGATTATCACCCATGTTTTACACTTGAGGAAACCAAAGGGTTAGAGAGAGTAAGTAATTTGTTAAAGTTACTCAGTTTATAAGTGGTGGAGCCTGGAACTCAAACTCAAGGCAGTTTATGCCAGAGCCCATGGTTTTTCACGCTGCTCTTTTGTAGCATCCTCTGATGAGCTCATAAATTGTGAAAACATTCCATGCCATTGTTGGAATTGAAGTTTCTTTATCCTATTTTCCTCTTAAATGTCTCTAAATCAGACATTCAAAATAGCACTGGTATGAAGCCCTGGGCCTAAAAATAAAAAGACAGGACTAAAAAAAAGCTGGTTATTGGCCAGAGAGTACAAATTTGTCCCTTAGTTTTTTTGTTTTGTTTTTTTTTTGTTGTTGTTGTTGTTTTTCTCCGGTACCGGGAACCGAACTCACGACCTTGCGCTTGCCAGGCAGGCGCTTTTGCCGCTGAGCTAAATCCCCAGCCCCTTGTCCCTTAGTTTTGATGTATTTCTGTTTTAGGCTCACTCTCGCTCGCTCTCTCTTGCTCACGCTTTCTCTATCTATCTATATATTTTAATCTGCTAGAATAGGCAACATTTTTAAGATTCTAAAAAAAACAATTTGTGCATAAAGCTGTGCCAAACTTAAGTTTTCTCTTTAACTGGATTACTCTGCATGACCTTTTCCTGCAGTGAATGCTCTAAAGGGGAGTTGTCTTTATTTTTCCTTCCCTTGGTAGAAGCTAAGTTTTATGTTTTGTGCCACAGCCTCCTGACTTGTACGATACCAATACATCCCTCAGTATGTCTCGAGATGCCTCAGTATTTCAAGATGAGAGCAATATGTCTGTCATGGATATTCCCACTGCTACTCCAGAAAAGCAGGTAACACAGGTAGGACATTGTTTTTCTGTTTGTGAAATTGGTAATATACCTGGAGGGTGAGAGTTGAAGGAATGGTGGAAGTGATATGCAATACACATCAAGGATGTCTGAGCCCACTGGCCTTGGGAATGAAGGCTTAGAAATGTGATTTCAGGTGGAGGGGGAGAAAGGTTGGCAGATCACATGACTGGCATAGTCATCTCTCTGCATGTGGGCATAGTCAAGCACAGCAGTACTTGAGGGGAAAGTACAAGTGTATACAAGTATATGAGGCCATTAGAGCATCCTAACAGTTAACTAGAAAAACCAACTACATTCAGAGTCAGAGGTAAAAATAATGGGCCTGTTACTTTAAGTTACAATCCAAATTGAAAATTTTATAAGGTTAAATTTTTCAAATTGGCCTTTCTAAAGAGGTTTCAGAAGATACTCCTAGTCTGAAGCCTGAAATCCTGTACCTGTTCTTAGTTAGGGTTCCACTGGAGTGCAAAACCCAGGACAGTTCTATCTGAAAGACTCCAATGCAAGCTATAACAAAAGCTTGTGTTAGAAAGGAAATATATCCTTGTAAGCCAGGCATGGTGGCCATGCCTATCATCCCAGCACTTGGGAGGCTGAGGCAGGAAGATTGTTGCGAGATCGAGGCCAGACTGGGCTACAAAGTGAGCTCAAGGCCAGCCTGAACTACACAGTGAGACTCTGTCTCAAAAACACAAAAAGAAAAAAGGAAATATGTCCTTGTGATATAGTAAGAATAGACTGAGGACCTGCCTGTTCTTTTTTTTCTTAACCCTGGCCTTGATTTCCAAAGAATGACTGGGGGAAAATACACATGCCTTGAGCTGTGTAAACAGCCCCCACTAGCCCTGGAGTTGGCTAGGATATCAGGGAGGAGTGTCTGTCCTGGGTGAAGAACCCTTGGTTAACTCCTCCTACAGGCACATCCCTCAACGATGTGGTATTTGTGTTCCTTACTCAGATGCGCCAGGGCCGAGGTAGGCTGGGCGAGGAAGACTCTGATGTAGATATTGAAGGGTATGATGAGGAGGATGGGAAACCTAAGACTCCAGCCCCAGTGAGTATGCTTACAGAAAGCTTATGGTTATGTTATACCTTTATGCAATAGGAACCCCAATAGTACAGGGCAGGCCAAATCCCCAGGTGATATCACAGGGTCTCCATAGTGAGCATCAGTCTGACTTTAATCCTTGGGACCAGCTGAACAAATCTATCCACCAAAATTATGTAACTTCTTGTGAGGCAGCAGGGGGTGGGGGCATGGGGCTGGTGGTGGCAGCTCCTAGTCTCTTACTCAGTCAGTTTATGGGACTTTGACCCCTATCTGGTCTCATATAGGAAGGTGAAGATGGAGATGGTGATCTTGCAGATGAAGAGGAAGGAACTGTACAACAACCCCAGGCCAGCGTTTTGTATGAGGATTTGCTTATGTCTGAAGGAGAAGATGATGAAGAAGATGCAGGAAGTGATGAAGAAGGAGATAATCCTTTCTCTGGTAAGTCTTGCTTCTTCGTTCCTGCTCCTACATAGCTCACTATAGAGTCCTCAGGACTGGATAGGAAACTCTTGGCCACATATGTTATCAGAAATTGCCTTTTTTTATGAAGTGCCATTAATAGATGTGAAAGTACTAAGCACTCAGTCATGTCTATGAGCTTTAGAGGAAGTGAAAAAAACAACACAAGAGGTACAAAAGATGACAGTGCAAAAGGCAATGCCTAAGTAGCAACTTTGATTTGGATAGTTACTAAAGAAGAGAACAAGTGTGTAAGTGGCAACAGGGAAGGGAAAGTAAGGAAAAAGATCCTGTCTGGGGATACTTTCTGAACTAGTAGGGGGAAAGTATTGCAGGAGATGAAAGAAAACATAAGTTGCACTGAGCTGGAAAAGGAAAATTGTTATTTGGATTCGATTTCTAGACTATAGATCTTGCCACTGTTGACTCTACACAGTTTACGAGAGAAGTTTCTGAAGTGAGGGATATAGGCAAGATGCCTGTGTAGATATGTGGGGGGACTGTTTTTGGAAGACAAATCTAAAGATGTTATTCTGTTTAGGCACCATGGCAAATGCCTGTAATTCTAGGACTTTTAAGAGGCTGAGGCAGGAAGATCACAGAGTTTGAGGCCAGCACTCGGTGACATAGATAAATTCAAGACCAGCCTGGATTCTGTAGTGAGATTCTGTCTCAAAATAATGTTAATTTGCTGAGGGTGGTGGTGCACATGTGTAATTCCAACATTTGGCAGGCTGAGGCAGGAGGATTGCCATGAATTCAAGGCCAGCCTGAATTACATAGCAATACCCTGGCTCAAAAAATAGAAAAACAAGCTGAGGGGCTAAGGATTTAGCTCAGCGGCACAGCGCCTGCCTGGCAAGTGCAAGGTTGTGAGTTCAATTCCTGGTACCTGTAAACAAAACAAAACAAAACAAAACAAAAAACACAACAGAGCCAAAACACAAGCTGAGCAGACAGCTGAAGCAAGAGAATTATTGCGATTTCCAGACCAGCCTGAGCTACAAAGTGAGCTCAAGGCCAGACTGAACTGCATAGTGAGACCCTGTCTCAAAAAGGGAAAAAAAAAAAAAAAAAATAGAAACACAGAACAAAAAGTTAATTCTGTCAAGTCTCTCTTTTTTTAAAAGTTTCTCTCTTAATCAGAATCTGGTTTTTACAGCTATTCAGCTGAGTGAAAGTGGAAGTGACTCTGATGTGGCATCTGGTGGTATAAGACCAAAGCAGCTCCATGTGCTACAGGAGAACACAAGGATGGGCATGGAAAATGAAGAAAGCATGATGTCGTATGAGGGAGACGGTGGGGAGGCTTCCCATGGTTTGGAGGATAGCAACATCAGGTAATCGGCAACAACATGCTACAGGGCTGTGGCATTAATGCCCAGGTATGATGTCAAGGGGCTTAGCATCAGATTGCTTTTATCATCAAACTTTTCCTGAGCACCTACTAGGACCAGGCATGGTGCTTAGGCCCTGGGGATACAGAGGAGCAAGATATATCCTGCCCTTAAGGAGCTCTCCTGACAAACAAATCATTACAATGGGATAAGTACTAAAGCATAAGTAAGTACAAAGTCCCAAGGCACCACTGAGGAGGGAACATCACACTTTGGTTGAAGTAATCAGGGAAAGTTTCACAGACAAGGGAATGTTTGAACTGGGCCTTCAAGCTTGAATAGGAGTGTACTAAGTAGATACTATGGCAGCAGGTGAGTAGATGAAACAGTATATTGAAAGGCACAGGGGGCTGGGGATTTAGCTCAGCGGCAAAGCGCCTGCCTGGCAAGCACAAGGTCGTGAGTTCAGTTCCCGGTACCGGAGAAAAACCAAAAAAAAAAAAAAAAAAAAAAGAAAGGCAACATGAAGCATGTTCCAGAGCAAAGGGAAGTTGTTGGGGATTTGAGATACTAAAAGTAGCAAGGGATTATATTGTAGAGGACCTTAAATGGCATGCTTAAGACATTTGGAGTTTGTACTATAGGTAGTAGGAACAGTCACTTTAAGGAAAGGGAAATAACATCAACTTTGTATGTTAACTTTCTCTTAGGGTATAGTGGGACATGATGAAGATACTAACAGGGACCTGTGAGGAAAGGGTGGGAAATGAAAGGACATATTTACTTAAGTGTTATTTAAAAGGTAGATAATTAGAGTTAGGAGGTAGACAGTCAGATCAATAATGAATGGGAATGTCACAGAGAAAGAAAACAGGAAAAATAGGTACTAAATGGGGTAGGAAAGGAGGGAAAAATGAATTTGCCTTTGGGCATGTTGGGTTTAACATATACATGATACATTTAGCCAGCAAGCAGTTAGAAAGTTTTATTTGTAAGCACAAAACAACTAAGATATGATTCCTTCCTTTAAGGTGTTCAGTCTAGCAGGAAATCTAAAATAGGTAAACAAGCAGTCACTACCTAACATGAAAAGGCAGGCAATCACAGAGTTTTTCCGGGACTTGGAGAAGGATGGGTAAGGTAGCTGGTTAGGAAACTGATCTGAACATAAATAGTAATTAGCTAGAAAGCTGGGTGTGGTGGCGCATGCCTGTAATCCCAGCATGTGGGAGGCTGAGGCAGGAGGATCATTGTGAGTTCAAGACCAGCCTGGGCTACAAGTGAGCTCAAGGCCAGCCTGAACTGCATAGCGAGACCCTGTCTCAAAGTGACAAGACAAAGAAAAAAAGTAATTAGCTAGATGAAAAAGAAAGCCAAGTACATTGCAGAGACCAGGAACAGCATGAATGAAGATCCAGAGGCGTGAGGCACTTTTAAGAACGTAAGTAACTTAGTGTGGCTGTCGCTTTTGATTGATCCACGTAAGATCCATGATCCATGTGATAAAAATGATGTAAGGGTTTGATGATATAGTCTGCTAGTAGAATTCTTGCCTAGTATGCATTGAGGCCCTGGGTTCAATACAGCAATACAAAAACATATTTTTTTTTTTTTTTTTTTTTTTTACAAAAAAATTTTTAAAAATCTGAAAAAGTGATCGAAAGAGGTTAGGTAAGGACCAAATTTTGAAGGACCTGGAAATTTGGGGCAGGCACTGAATGAGAACATTGTGATCGGATTTACATCTTAGAAAGATTACTCTGTGCAGGCAGGCATAGTGGCACACACCTATAATCCCAGCACTGGGGAGGCTGAGGCAGGAGGATTGTTGTGGGTTCAAAGCCAGCCTGGGCTGAATAGTGAGCTGAAGGACAGCCTGAACTACACAGCAATACCCTGTCTCAAAAAACAGCCACAAAAAAAGAGAGAAGGGAAGATTATTCTGTATACCAAAGAAAAACAGGCAAAAGACATGAACTAATAATTTATGAAAGAAATGTAAACGGCCAATAAATATATCAAAAATACAATTTCCTAATAGTCAAGGAAATGCAATGAAACACTCAAGTAGTTTTTTTTTTAACCTATCAGAATGATAAAGATTAAAATGAATAATAATGCCCAGTGTTGGAAAGTATATGAGGAAAAAGTAAATTGATAAAATAGAGTGGGTAGGAGAGAGGTTTAGCAATTTATCACCATAAATAAAAAAAATTTTCAAATGTGCATTCCCTTTGGCCCCAAAATTCCAATCTATGAAATTTTTCTATGGGAATAAAAGCATCTTCATTAAGATACTTATATAAGGATGTTTATCACAGCATTGTTTCTCATAGTGAAAAAATTGGAGACAACTTAAATGTCTTAGTGAGATACTGTTAAATCAGGTCACAGCCACAAACCAGAATAAATACCATGCAGCTATTAAAATTATGCTATAGGTGTATGTTTATTGACACAGATGTTCATTATAATCATTAATGAAAGTGGCAGAAGGATATTCTGAAGAATATATAAAATATGTCATTTGTAAATAAAAAAAAATGTTTAAGCATCTAAAATACATAGAAAATTAGAAGATCATATACCAAAAGATTATCTCAGTGGTGGAGTTATTTTTTTTCTTTTTTTCTGATGTATGTTCTGACTTTTAAACCAGTGAACGTGCATTCTTTGTGTGATTTCTTTAAGTAAAATTAAAAATAAACAAACAAAAATAAAGAGCACTCTGGCAAAAGTGGGAAGAAATTGATTGGAGGAGAGCAAGACTGGAGGCATGCAGTGTTATTTCAGTAGTGCAGACCAGAGATAATAAAGGACTAAGCCAAGGCAAGCAGAGTAGGGATGGAAAGGAGGGGATAGAAATAATACATTGGAGACTCTTCGGGACTGTTAATTAATTTTGGATACATAGGTGAGTGAAACTAAGTGGTAGATGAAATCATGAGGCTCTCAAAGCATTTGTGGTCATGTTAGCTATTGTGTGTTGTTTGGGTATAGGGGACTTGCTTTCATATCTTGTATATATGAAGTTAGGAAGTTGATATTTTTGAACAGGATAATTTTTCTCTCTGGGACATGTAGAACAGTCTAGACAGAATCAGTCAGTGTAGCATCCAGGGGAGGTGAGATGGGCTGATCCCTTGGTGGCAACTGAGAATGGGAATGGTCAGCTTGAGAGATGACATGTTTCTCTTCTCAGTTATGGGAGCTATGAGGAGCCTGATCCCAAGTCGAACACCCAAGACACAAGCTTCAGCAGCATCGGTGGGTATGAGGTATCAGAGGAGGAAGAAGATGAGGAGGAAGAGCAGCGCTCTGGGCCAAGTGTACTAAGCCAGGTCCACCTGTCAGAGGACGAGGAGGACAGTGAGGATTTCCACTCCATTGCTGGAGACAGTGACTTGGACTCTGATGAATAAGGCTTCCTTTGGGCCTCTTTGGTCAGCCTTCCCTGTTCTCCAGCCTAGGTGCTTCACTTTTCCCCATTTTTTTTGTTTATATTTGTACAGTGTCTGGTCCTGAAATCACCAGATTAACTAACACCTTAGGCTTTAATAATAAGTAAATGATCTCTCCTGATCTCGGGGCAATGTCACCCTTTGATGTAAAACCAAGCTACCCTTTCCCCTACCACTACCGAAAAGAGAACAATCTCACTCTTCTCCAGTACTGTTCTTTAACTTCATTTATTGCTTTAGGTATATTTTTTTCCCTGGGGAAAGAGGAGAAATTATGAAAAGACTAATAACTTATGTCCTCCTCGTACATTATAAGTTCTCTATGCATGGTATCATTTCAGTTTTCTAATTTGCAGGCTGGAATAGCTGAGAACACCTCTGATGGAACAGAGAATTGGATTCCAGTGGGCTCTGTGGGACACTTAAACCTATTGGACAAACTGCCCATTAACTTTATTATTTAGTTATACAATGCCTTGTTCCTAAATGGATTTGAGGCAAGTGACTATAAATCTTTGAAACAGCCTGTATGTCAGAAATGATATGTTGCCATGTAAATGTGTTGTTTCCTCCCGCGTGGGGAATGGTAGGAAAATGGTAAGTTCCTTAGGACAAAGACTGTGTCTTCTGTTTCTTTTCATGCTTAGGAGATGGTTCTGTGCAAAGTAGGTACTCAGTAAATGTTTCTAGAATCATAAAATCCTCAGTAGATATATTACTAAGTATCTGCTCCACAATAAGCACTCTATCAGATCCTTTGGATGCAAAGGTAAAGAAGGCACATCTCTTTTACTTAAAGAGATTACCATCAAGTTGGGGGGGATGGGAAGTCAAACATGTTAATAAATGATTAAGTACTGTGAGATAAGTGCAATTAAGAAGCTAGCTATAAAATATAAGAGAAAATAGAGGAGTCATCACATTTGAAAAAAGTCAGGGACATCTTCCTAGAGGTAAGTTTTAAAGCTGATTATTGAAGAAATAGGAGCTTGCCAGATGGAAAGGTCTAGGCAAACTGTAATGTGAAGTGAAAAGGCCATAGGGGCTGGGGATTTAGCTCAGCGGCAAAGCGCCTGCCTGGCAAGTACAAGGTCGTGAGTTCGGTTCCTGGTACCGGAGAAAAAAACCAAAAAAAACAAAAAAAGTGAAAAGGCCATAATCTAGAAA
>NW_004955475.1:11007030-11010213 GCF_000276665.1 Chinchilla lanigera
GGCTGGGGATTTAGCTCAGCGGCAAAGCGCCTGCCTGGCAAGTACAAGGTCGTGAGTTCGATAAAAAAAAAAAAACCAAAAACAAAAAAAGTGAAAAGGCCATAATCTAGAAATGGCAGAGTGTGTTCCTGGTTTGTTTGTTCATTTGTTTGTTTCTGCCTTGTTTCAGAAAATATTTAGGTGGTTTATGTTCGTCTTTTAATACTGGAATGGCTAGAGATGAGGCTGAGATGGGCAGGAAGAATATCTTCAAAAGCTTTGTATTTGATACTGTTGAATAAACTTTATATTGTGGAACTTGAAATCTAGAGAAGTGATATTATCAGATTTGTGTTTTAGAAATTTTCTGTATTTAATGAAATTAAAGCATGTAGCAGATATGTGTGGTTTCATTTTTGTAAAAGAAGCATGTGTGTATTTTTATACGTGTTTATATATATATATATATACACCTGTATATGTAAAAGAAAAGGTCTGTGAGGATGTACACTACCTTGTTCACAGCGATGACCTCCAGGGAATGGGAGTGGATGGGAGAGGGTTTGTGTGGTTGTATGTATACTGGGTGGGTACTGTACTTTTATTTCTGTATTTGCACTTTTTTTACAAGTATGTATTATTTTTGTAATAAACTTTTAAATTCCAGCAGTAGTGTGGAGAATGGTTTGGAGGGGAGTAAATGTAGCTCAAGTAAGGGGGAATGGAACCTGAAGGAGGGTTGCGGCATTGAGTTAAGGAGGAGAGGGATAGATTTGAGACATCTTTAGAGGTAGTATGATTAACAGGACTTGGTAACCACTTGGCGTTTAGGGGAGGAGAAGGAAAAATTGAAGGTGACTTCTATAATTGTTGTTTGGGAGACTGGATGGATACATGATACTCACTTATTCATTTCAATGTTTATTAAACCAAGTATTTTTATTTTTTTGTTTTTGTTTTTGTTTTTCTTCCGGTATGGTACCAGGAATCAAACTCATGACCTTGCATTTGCCAGGCAGGTGCTGTGCTGCTGAGCTAAATCCCCAGCCCCTAAACCAAGTATTTTTATCAAGCAGTCTGCCACATGGTAATACAGAAGTAAAATACAGTTCCTGACTGCAAAGTACTTAAGGTCTAGAATGAAAGATATGTAAATAGATAAGCTTAATAAAAAGTGATCATTATAACAGTTATTTACAAGGTTCTAAGAATGCTTCACAGAGGGGACTTTTTAAAAAGATAGAGACCGGATGTGCTCACGCACACCTGTAATCCCAGTACTCTTGGGGGATGAGGCAGGAGGATCGCTTTGAGTTCAAAGCTAGCCTGGGCTACAAAATGAGTTCAAGGCCAGCCTGAACTGCATAATGAAACCCTGTCTTAAAAAGATAAAAATAAAAAGAGCATGAAGAATAGGGAGGAATTTACCGGACAAGTCATAGGGGGTTAGAGAGGGAGGATCACTCTGGCAGCAGAATGAATGTGAGTAGAGAGGAGTGATCAGATGAAAGAGTGAGACCTAAATGACCAGGGTACTAGCAGTAGGGATGGAATGAGATACGTCTTAGTGACTGCACAGTAGAAAGACCGGCTAGAACTCAGGTTTCTGATTTAGGTGACTGAATAATATACTCTTCACTGAAAAAGATTGAGAGTGGAAGGTAGGGGAAATGGCTATGTTTAATAGGAAGCATGTGATTTTGAAATATGCGTTTTAAGACTTACAAAAAGCCAGGCATGGTAGCACATGCCTGTAATCCCAGTACTCTGGGAAACGCATGGGGAGGCCAGTGTGGGCCATAGTAAGACCCTATCTAAAACGGATTTATGAAACTTTGGGCGTAGGTCATATCATTCAGGAGGCATGTGTATCGTCAGAAGAGCATAAAGGACAGAATCTTGGTGAAGACCAATATTTAGGGACTACCAAAAATAGAATACCTGAAAAGTGGTATTTCTCAAACTAAGGGGTTTTACAAGAAAGAATTCAGGTGTGGTGGCGCATGTCTGTCATCCCACCACTCTGAGAGGCTGAGGCAGGAGGATCACAAGTTGGAGCCCAGGTTGGGCAACTTAGTGACTTAGCAAGACCCTGGCTTAAATTTTTAAAAGGTCTGGGTATACAGCCCAATGTAAAGGCTTTGGGTTCAGTGCTTAGTACCAGAGAGAGTGAGCAAGCGAGCAGGAGAGAGAAACATAGATACCACAAAGAAGTAAAATCAGAACTGACCCAAAAAAGTTGTTTTTGAAACAGGGTCTTCCTGTGTAGTTCAGACTGGCCTTGAACTCACTACATAGCCCAGGCAGACTTCAAACTGGAGATGATCCTCCTGCCTCAGACTCCTTAGTGCCAGGATTACAGGCATGCACCACCATGCCTGGCCTGATGAGAATCTTTGGAGTTGGTGATTAGTATGTCCCTGTTGACCTGAACTAGCAAAAGTTTTAGCAGAGTCAGAAATTGGAATCTAGCTAGGAGTACAGTGAATAGCACATGGGAGGTGAGGAAGTGATAGAGATCACTATTTCAGGAAGCTAGGCTCTGAAGAATAAAAAAAGGAGTTTTAAAATGGAAGATAAGTATGCTTCCACAGGCTTAGGGGAAGAAACCAATAGAGAGGGAGTTGGAAAAAAAGCAGAACTTGTGAAAACAGGAGGGGAAATTAGTCAACATAGGTAGAAAAATTTGCCTTAGGAGAGATTTTTTTCCCTGAGAAGAACAAAGAATGGCTGATGTTATAGATCAGTATACAGATAAAGGAGATAGGAAGCTGGGGGAATTCATATTTCATAGCTTCAGTTTCCTTCATGAAATAAGATCATCTTTGCCTTTAAACCCTTCTATTTAAGCATTTTTTAGTTTTTATTTTTTAATGGTCACTGAGGAAAATGGGAGCTGGACCTGACTAGAAATCCCTCAAAGGATTACTAGCTGTTTAATGCACAAGTGAGACAATGTTAATTTAAACTGGTACCAATTTAGTGTGTGGTGTGTGTGTGTGTGTGTGTGTGTGTGTGTGTCTTGTCTCTGATGGTTTCTCCAAAAGTGCTTGGCAATACAGCTGTCAGGATATAGAAGCAGAAAAAAATAGTTTGGGTGAAGGCTTGGTTATAAAAGATAGATTGGGGGCTGGGGATTTAGCTCAGCGGCAAAAGCGCCTGCCTGGCAAGTGCAAGGTCGTGAGTTCGGTTCCCGGTACCGGA
>NW_004955475.1:11010313-11020612 GCF_000276665.1 Chinchilla lanigera
CAAAAAAAAAAAAAAAAAAAACCAAAAAGATAGATTGGTGTAGTTGATTTCAGTAACTTTTTTTTTTTTGGTCTTTTTTGAGACAGAGTCTCGCTATACAGTTCAGGCTGGCCTTGAGCTCACTTTGTAGCCCAGGCTGGTCTCGAATTCACACTGATCCTCCTGCCTCAGCCTCCCGAGTGCTGGGATTACAGGCGTGCGCCACCATACCCGGCCGCCTATTTCAGTAACATTTCTTGACTACTCTATACCAATCTAGTGTTGGACAAGTTCATATGAATGTGATAAACGAGAAAATATACCCAGCTTATCTCAAAGGTACAGAGGAAGGCATGTAACTCCAACCTGGAGCTAAGAAGAACTTCTTAGAGAGGACTAGTAAGAGCTAGCCAGACAGGCATTGGGGATTGGGAATGGATATCATCCCATGCAGAAAATATGGCATGTGCAAACAATATGGGACTGTAAATAGCAAGGGATGATTAGAGCAGAGTATACATGGAAGAAGCTGACAAGAATTCAAAATGTAGAATTAGCTAGGGTTCAGATCCTGGAGGTCCATATGTTTTGCTAAAGAATTTGGATTTTATTCTAAAAGCAATAGGAATCTATTGAAGGACATGGATCACTTTAACAGCAATTCAGAATGTGAATTATATGAGAACAGGACTGGAGATGGTTGCGACAGTAATTTGGGCAAGGCATAATCCAATTGTACTGCAGGAACACTGGACAGAGATTTGAGAGAACTCAGGAGGTAGAATCTAGAAGACTTCATGACTGCTTAGATGGAGATATTTCAGTCAGTTAATAGTCATTGAGTCCAGTGAGTGTAAGGCATCATTTTAGATGCTCTGAATATAGCAATGAATAAAATAGTCCTCAAAGAGCTTAGAATTTAGTAGGAGAGATTGATAAGAGTAAGAGAAGCACTATGAAAATAAAAGTGAGGCAAAAAGGGGTGCCATGAGGATGTTAATTTCATGGTCAGAGATGGCCTTACTGGGTAGCTGCTATTGACATACAAATATGTACTACATTGGTAAAGTTAAAACACCTGAAAATTTGAAAAGGATACTGGATGTGATATTGCATGCCCATAATCCCACCATTCTGAGGCAGGAGGATCACAAATTCCAGCCCATTCCAGACAATTTAGTGACTTAGTAAGAACTTGTCCCAAAATTTTAAAAGGGCTGGGGCTGTAGTCAATGCTCAGGCCCTGGGTTCAATCCCCAGTAGTGAAAATGAATGAATGAGCCGGGCGTGGTGGCACATGCCTGTAATCCCAGCACTGGGGAGGCTGAGGCAGGAGGATCGTTGCAGGTTCAAGACCAGCCTGGGCTACAAAGTGAGCTCAAGGCAGGTCTGAACTGCATAGCGAGACCCTGTCTCAAAAAAAAAAAAAAAAAAAAAAAAAAATGAATGAATGAATGAAAAATAAAATGTAGGACTGAGGATGTGACTGGTTGTCACATATATGTTCAGGAGCCTGGGGTCGATGTCCAGCACCACACAAAAGTATAGATAAAGCCGGACATGGTGACACACGCCTGTAATCCCAGCACTCAGGAGACTGAGGCAGGAGGGTCCTTGCGAGTTTGAGACCAGACTGGGCTACATAGTGAGCTCATGGCCAGCCTGAACTGCACAGTGAGACCCGTCTCAAAAAGACCAAAAGAAAAAAATCCCAATGCGCTGGGAGGTTGGAGAGAACACCTCTCTGCTTTCTTAGACAAGAGGCATTGATAAAGCATACTTTCCTGGATCCCAGGTCAATAGAGGGACAAACTATTCTTAAAGATAAGTTTATTACTCAGTCAGCCCCAAATAGTAGAAAAAAAGCTACAAAAAATGGCTTTTGCCCCAGATAGCTCAGTGAGATGTTAGTAAGAATTGCCTCCTTAGTTTTTTATAGCCATGAGGAGGTGGCCAAGGAGAGAAAACAAAGAGATCGAGAAAAGGCAGCTGCTTTTGCTGCAGCACTAAGAGAAACAGACCCTAAGTCTGATTCTTGGGGCCCCAAGAAAATCTCGTTGACTACATTCATCTGCTACCGCTGTCAAAAGCCAGGCCATCTCAAGAGGCACTGCCCTAAGAAGCCCTGGGGGCCATGCTTTGACTGTAAAGGTGACCACTAGAGGTCGGACTGCCCTCTGAAGTGAAGGCCCCAGAGCTTAGACCCCTCTTACCAGCTGGTCCAACAGGAATGAAGGGGCTCAGGGCATACTATGCCTTCTCCCTCTGTTCAGACTGTCATCTCCATGGAGGAGCCCTGGCTAATCATGACTATAGAGGAAAAAGTAAACAGCCTATTGCTGGACACTGGTGGTAGTCTCTTGGTTCTTCTTTTCAATCCTGGCCTTCCAGCCGTCACACCTCAGTGAAAAGAGTCACTGATGAGGTAATCCGCTATTTTTCACAACCCTTGGGCTGTAACTACTTGTTAGATCTTTCTTGCATATCTTTGTTTTCCTGACAAACCACTTTGAAGGTACCAACATGTATTACAGCAGCCATTGATAATTTCCTACCAATCTGTCCATAACTCTGTAATGTTTTTATTGTTCCTATGCTATTTTGTAAATGGATGTATATTTATTACTGTGTTTTCAACAACCATTGAGAATAGTCAATGATTATTTAATTGATCACTCATGTATAGCTCTATTTGTTTTCCCTAGAAACCACTTTGAAGAAACCAAAGTATAGTACAACAACCATTGATAATTTCCTACCATTTCTGTCTGTAACTCACTATTATTTGTCTATTTGTTTTCCTGAGAAACTATCTTGAAGATACCAATAGGTAAAATAACAACCATTGATAATGTCCTACTACTTTGTCTGTAATTTGGTAAATCCCCCTATTACTATGGTATCTTTCTTTTACTCTTTTAAATTTTTAAAAAAGATTAAAAAAAAAAAAAGACCAAAAAAAAAGTGTAGATAAACAATTAAAAAAAAAAAAAACATAAAGCCAGATGTGATGACACACCTGTAATCCCAGTCCTCAGGAGGCTGAGGCAGGAGGATCGCTGTGCTTTTTTTGAGGCCTGCCTGGGCTACATAATGAGTTCAAGGCCAGCCTAAACTACACAGTGAGACCCTGTCTCAAAAAAAATAAACTTTACATTGTGCCACGCATGGTGGTGCACACCTGTAATCCTAGCACTGAGGAGTGTGAAACAGGAGGATTGCCACAAGTTCGAGGCCAGCCTGCACTACACAGTGAGTGCAAGTCCAGCCTGAACCATATAGCAAGACTCTGTCTCAAAAAACCAAATGAATGGGGGCTGGGGATTTAGCTCAGTGGCACAGCACCTGCCTGGCAAGCGCAAGGTCATGAGTTTGATTCCCAGTACTGGAGAAAAACCCCCCCAAAAAAAAACCAAATGAACAAAAAGCCACAAAAACTAACCATTGGGCCAGGTGTGGTGGTGTACACCTATAATCCCAGCACTCAGGAGGCTGAAGCAGGAGGATCTTTTTGAGTTGGAGACCCGCCTGGGCTACAAAGTGAGCTCAAGGCCAGCCTGAACTGCATAGTGAGACCCTGTCTGAAAAAAGGACAAAAAAAAAAACAAAACACACAAACACCTGACCATTGGGCTGGGGATATAGCTCAGCGGCACAAGCGCCTACCTAGCAAGCACAAGGTCCTGAGTCTGATTTCTAGTACAAAAAAAAAAAAAACAACTAAAAACTGACCATTAGCTGGGCACAGTGGTGCATGCCTGTAATCCAAGTGCTTGGGAGGCTGAGGCAGGAAGATCGTCGCAAGTTCGAGACCAGCCTGGGCTACAAAGTGAGCTAAAGGCCAGTCTGAACTACATAGCGAGACCCTGTCTCAAAAAGACCAAAAATAAATAAATAAATAAATAAATAGATTGATCTTTCACCTATTCTCTCTCTCTCTCTCTCTCTCTCTCTCTCTCTCTCTCTCTCTCTCTCTCTGCCTGGACAACATAAACATAGCAAGACCCTGTGTCAAAGAAAGAAAAAAAATATAATCTATCTTTCCCCTCCCCCCATATATGTTGAGGATGAACAATTGCTGTATTTGTTAAAAAGCATTGATAACTTCTGCTTTGCTGGCGATGGAACCCAGACCCTCATGCTAAAGATGCATTCTACCACTGAACTACATCCCCAGTACTCTAAGTGAGTCTTTTACCAGAGAAGTTTGGGAAACTGATCTAGCAACACTTCCAAATTAATGTTATAAGTCAGTTTTTAAAATAGTGTAAGTTTCAATTCCCTGGGGCTGGAGATTTAGCTCAGTGGCACAGCGCCTGCCTGGCAAGCACAAGGTCGTGAGTTCGATTCCTGGTACCAGAAGGAAAAAAAAAAATTCCTGGAATTGTAAGATGCATTTATAGGGTATACCTATAAATCTCATGCAGGTAGTGCACAAAATAATAGCAACATTTTTAATCCTAATTCTTTGGTACACATAAGTACTTTAAAAGAAATACAATCTTTTTGTTTGTTTTTGGGGTTTTTTTTGGTTTTTTTCAGATACCAGGAATTGAACTTAATGACCTTGTGCTTGCCAGGCAGGCACTGTGCCGCTGACCTAAATCCCCAGCCCCTACAATCATTTTTTAAATGATAAGTATAATGCATATTTAACCCTTGCTTTTGGGTTCATAATAACAGTGAAGTTTTTAAAAATAATGAATTGCTCTTAATATTTTATAGTTTATCTGTGTATAAATATCGTGCATCAACTATTAAGATTACATATAAATTCTGCAAGTTGATTTAAGTTGGTATAAGACTTTCAAAATCATCTCTTTTATTTTTTTTTGTTTGTTTGTTTTTATCTTTCAAACTCACAACCTCGCACTTGCCAGGCAGGCACTGTGCCGCTGAGCTAAATCCCCAGCCCCAAAATCATCTCCTTTAAATTTTGCCTGTATAGGTTTGGATTTTCAACATTTTGGGTACTCAGAATCCACTATTTTCAGTCAACACTGTATTACAGCTTTTCAATTTAGTTAAATATTAATTCTCTGTGATTTATATTAAAATAAAAATGGGTACTTATATTCTGTGTTTGTGACTCTGTCACTTTGTCTTAATTACTTTTTCTCATTGAGACAAAATACTCGACATCCAAAGTTAAAGGAGCAAAGGTTTATTTCCGCTCACAGTTTGTAGAAGTTTCAGTTCACAGTTGGCTGGCTCTAAGGTGGAGTGGCATGGCAGAAGGACACTACAGAGGAAAAACAGTTCATGGCAGGCAGTAAGGCAGAACCAGCACATGACAACAAGCAACAAACAGTGACAACAGCAGCCCTCTTTCTGTCTCATACTTTATCCAAGCAACCTGCCCTTAGGGAAAGTAGAATTCCCACCCTTAATCCTAGCATTGCATCACATATCAATCCCAGCATCACATCCTAGATCCAGCCACCTCCAAAAAGCCCCACCTGTGACCTCATAAGACTTTGAGGGGAACATCTAGACACACACCATAATGTTCCATCTTGCCCCCTCACAGACTCATGTACACCCTTTTATACAAAAGGCATTTAGTCTATCTCCAAGAGCTGCCTAAGTCCTAACATTTTCAGCATTGCTGAAAAGTACAAGTCCAAAGTCTTCTCAGACTTTTATTTCTCTGATTTGAGGCAAACTCTTAGCTGTGAGACCCTGTACAAATGAAAGATAAATGCTTCCAACATACAATGGCACAAGATAAATATTACCATTCCAAAAGGTACAAATAAAAGGACAGAAAGGAATGGGACCAAAGCAAGTCCAAAATCCAGCAGGGCAAACATTAGTGGCATGATGTGAATGCCAAAGGGCTTCCGTGGCTCCACCCTTACCCCACTGCAAATGACTGCAGCCCCCATGGCCAGCTCTGCCCCCTCCTTGCAGTTTTCCTCAAACAATCCACATTTCTGGCCTCTCCAAACTTTTTGGGGTCTCCACTGCACCTTTGGCTTCACACAGCTTCACACACTACCCTCTCAGAGGCACACTGCCTAATCTCCCTGGTCTTCTGAAGTCTTGGTTAAAGCCTTCCTGACTCCACAACTCTTACATTCTACATGCACCTAAAGCCAGGACCATGTGGATGATGCCAAAGTCTGCCACCAGCTGGAGCAGCAGCCAGACTTCCTTCTCTCTTGGCTGTAGGGGTCAAGTGCCTGTGAACCAAATTCTGAGGAACAACTTCCCTAGGCCACTGCCATTCTGGAACATAGTTCCCTGGTGTTCAATTCTCAAAGCAAAGTCTTTCACTTTTGCAATTTTGAGGCTACAAAGGGTAGAGTCCTGCTGGTTCTTGTGATATCCTCAGGCCATCTTTTCTGCTGTCCATTTCAGAAATACTTGGGGTTTTCTTGCTAGTCTTTTTTCAGTGACCAGTTTCTCTGTTCTGTCTTTGCAGGCCACAACTTTACTGGAGTTTCCTTTGTGGCCAAACTCAAAATGTTTTAAATCATTCTACTGAGCTCTTTGCTCTTGATTTTCAATATAAGTCTGGGTAAAAGCCCCCAATGGTAGCCATACCACCACCTCAACATTAGACTGCCTTGAAATTTCTTCTGCCAGATTAATTAATCCCTTAGTCCCAGTCTGAGGCAAAGTCTTTGGACCTGAGAAAAATGCAAACAAACTTTCTGCCAAGGCATAACACACATCGTCTATAGAATCCAATAGCCAATGTAGTCTTTATCAGCATCATTTCTATCAGCCTTTTGGTCTTCTGAGCTCTGACCAGAATCTCCCATCAAGTACAGCTTAAAGCATTTCAGGGCTGCTGCTTCAACCAGCATCTACAAACCTTTCTAAACTCTTCCCACAAGCCAGTTCCAAAGGCTTCTGAACCACATGACCAGGTACAGTCACAGCAGTAACCCCACTCCTGGTCCCAAAACCTGTATTAGTTACTTTTCTTGTTGCTGAGACAAATACTCGACACTCATAGGAAGAAAGGTTTATTGGCCTCACACATTGTAGAGGTTTTAGTTCATAGCTGCCTGGCTCCACGGCAGGATGGCATGGCAGAGGGGCACTGTAGAAGAGAAACAGTTCATAGCAGACAGCAAGCAACAGTGATGAAAGCAGCCCTCTTTCTATTCTATCCAGGCTACTTGCCCTTAGGGCAGATAGCACTCATACCCTTAATCCTAGCATCATACTATGAATCAATCCCAGCATCACATGCTTGATCCCAGCATCACACACCTTAGATCCAGCCACCTCCGAAAAGCCCCACCTATGACTAACCACATGAGACTTTGAGGAACGTCTAGCTACAAGCTGTAACACACTTGTATAGTACAAGTAAGATCTTCCATTAAAAAACTGACTCATCCTATAAAATATGAAGTAGTGAGTTACAGTAGCATATACCTGTAATCCCAGCACTTGGGAGGATCAGGCTGTAGGACTGCTGTAAGTTCAAGGCTAGCCTGGGTTATAGTGAATTCAAGGCCATCTTGGAGTACATAGCAAGACCCTGTCTCAAAAAACCAAAATAAATATCTACATAAATATATATGAATGAAGTGGTCAAATAAACAGAATTAAATCTACATTTTGGGGGCCAGGGATATAACTCAGCAGCATAAGCGCTTGCCTGGCAAGCCTGAGGTCATGAGTTCGATTCCCAGTACCAAAAAAAAAAATTACATTTTGATAGGTAGCATGTCATAGCATTGATCACAAAATTACCTCTCTCCCTGTATTTCCATCCTGTGAAATCACAACTACTTTCAGAGGAGGAAAAGGCTATATTATAAAATTGGAAGCAAATAGATGGTCAAGACTAGAAACGGGCTGGGGATTTAGCTCAGCAGCACAGCACTCGCCTGGCAAGCTCAAGGTCGTGAGTTCAATTCCCGGTACCGGAAAAAAAAAACCACACACCAAAAAAAAAACACTAGAGAAATTATTACTTACAAAGGAAAAAGAATTTATCAATAAATAGAGATGACAAGAATCTTGAAGGTAGACTTTTGGAGATGGGGAAGGAGATCAGGGAGACGGAGAAAGATAATGAGATTTAAAATAAACCAGGTGGGGGCTGGGGATTTAGCTCAGTGGCAAAGCGCCTGCCTGGCAAGCGCAAGGTCATGAGTTCGGTTCCCGGTACCGGAGAAAAATCAAAAAAAAAAAAAATAAATAAAATAAAATAAAATAAAATAAACCAGGTGTGGTGGCACACACTTGTAATTCCAGCATTCAAGAGGCTGAGGCAAGAGGATCACTATGAGTTTGAGGCTAGCCTGGGCTACATAGTTTAAGGCCAGCCTAAACTACATAACGAAACCCTGTCTCAAGGAAGAGTTCAAGGCTAGCCTGGACTACACAGACCCTACTGAAAAAGATCAAAATATGTCAAATGTATGGGCCAGTTTCCCAAAACGAACCTCGCCATTTTGTATTACTAACATGCAATAATGAGAAAAAAAAAAAGGTTTGCTAGGATGCCAGAGGTACTTTTCTGCAATTGTTCCAACTGTAAAATGTATCAGAGCAGAGTATATCAGTAGTAAGTATAGCAGAAACTATTTTAGAACATGCATTTCCTAAATTTCTTTATCTTAAGGCTTACATTTTGCATATATTTTTGTTGTTGTTTTTTTTTTCTGGTACCAGGAATCGAATTCACAGCCTTGTGCTTGCCAGGCAGGTGCTGTGCCGCTGAGCTAAATCCCCAGCCCATCTTTTTTTTTCAGACAGGGTCTTGCTATACAGTTCAGGCTGGCCTTGAACTCACTATGTAATCCACGTTGGCCTCAAACTCGCAGCAGTCCTCCTGCCTCAGCCTCCCGAGTGCTAGGATTACAGGTGTGCACCACCATGCCTGGCACATAAGGTTTCTCTTTTTTTGTTTTTTTTGAGTTGGTTTTTTTTTTTTTTGTCTTTTTGAGGCAGGGTCTCACTATGCAGTTCATGCTGGCCTTGAGCTCACTTTGTAGCCCAGGCTGGTCTCGAACTCACAACGATCCTCCTGCCTCAGCCTCCCAAGTGCTGGGATTACAGGCATACGCCACCACACCTGGCAAAGTTTTATATAATATCACACATATTTTTGACTTCTGATTAAAACAATAAATTAAGAGCCGGGCGTGATGGTGCATGCCTGTAATCCCAGCAGTAGGGAGGCTGAGGCAGGAGGATCGTTGTGAGTTCCAGACCAGCCTAGGCTACAAAGTGAGCTCAAGGCCAGCCTGAACTGCATAGCGAGACCCTGTCTCCAAAATGACAAAAAATAAAACAATAAATTAAACTAGATGTTATGGTGCACGGCTATAAAGCCAGCACTCTGCAGACTGAGATAGGAGCATTACACCTTCAAGCCCAGCCTGAGAAATTTAGCAATTTAGACCCTATCTCAGTCAGTCAATAAACAAATAAATAAGGCTGGGAATGTAGCTTAGTGTAAAAGCTGTGGGTTCAATCCCCAGTACTGCAGAAAATAATAATAGAAAGTTAAAAAGAGATAGTTTGAGGTTTGATACCAGCACTCTGGAAGGCTGAGGCAGGAGGATCATAAGTTCAAGTATAGCCTGGGTAGCCGGGGATATAGTGCAGAGGCATAAGCACTTGCCTGGCAAGCCTGAGGTCATGAGTTCGATTCCTGGCACCAGTAAATAAATAAGTCTAGCCTGGGCAACTTAGCAATACCCTGCCTCAAAATAAAACATAAAAAGGGCAGAGGATAGCTCAATGCAAAGGCATGAGGTTCAATCCCCAGTACTGATAAATATTTTCTTTCCAAAAGTGACTTAAGCCGGGCATGGTGGCAATCCCAGCACTTGGGAGGCTGAGGCAGGAGGCTGAGGCAGGAGGCTGAGGCAGAAGGATCACTGCAAGTTTGAGGCCAGCCTGGACCACAAAGTGAGCTCAAGGTCAGCCTGAACTGCATAGCGAGACCCTGTCTCAAAAAGACCCTCCCCCCTCACAAAAAGTGACTGAAGTCTTAAACAATAGAGCACAATTTAAATGCTCCTACATTTTAAAATAAGAATCTTAGGCAAGTTGCAGGGTAGGTTGCCAGTTTATAATAGAAAAGTAGCTGGGCTTGGTAGCAAAAGCCTGTAGGCAGGAGGATCCCAAATTTGAGGCCACCTGGGCAACTTAATGATTTAAGCAAGACTGTCTCAAAATTTAAAAACTTTTTCCCAGTTTATTCACCTTTATTCATTTTCAGGAGGCCAACTTTTTTTTTTTTTTTTGTATTTTTGAGACAGGGTTTCGCTATGCAGTTCAGGCTGGCCTTGAGCTCACTTTGTAGCCCAGGCTGGCCTCGAACTCGCAATGATCCTCCTG
>NW_004955475.1:11021752-11031229 GCF_000276665.1 Chinchilla lanigera
GGAGGCTGAGGCAGGAGGATCATTGTGAGTTCAAGACCAGCCTGGGGTACAAAGTGAGCTCAAGGCCAGCCTGAACTGCATAGCGAGACCCTGTCGCAAAAAGACAAAAATAAAAAAAAACTAAAAAAAAATAAAAATCAGTGCCTTGGTGAGCCATTCTTATAGATGAAAATGCATAGAGGGCCAGGCATGGTGGCATAAATCTATAATCCCAGTACTCTGGGAGGCTTACGCAGGAGGACACAAGTTCAAGTCCACCCCGGGCAACTTAGTTGCTTAGCAAAATGCTGCCTGAAGTGATTTTCTATTTGTTTTTTGAAATAGGGTCTCGCTATGTATGAGGCAAGGCCTCAAATTCAAAGCAATCTTCCTGCCTCAGCCTTCCAAGTGCTGGGATTACAGGCATGTGCTACCACACCTGGCCTTGGCCATGTTTATTATAGCATTGTTGACAATAGTTTAGATAAGTAACAACCTAGATGCCTATCAGCAGATGGCTAGTTACACTCGGGAGGCTGAGGCAGGAGGATCCTTGCGAATTTGAGGCCAGCCTGGGCCACAAAGTGAGCTCAAGGCCAGCCTGAACTGTATAGTGAGACCCTGTGTCAAAAAGACCAAATAAATAAATAAATAAATAAATAAATAAATAAATAAAAGATGACTGGTTAAAGAAAACACAGTACATATACACAAAAAAGTGTTACTGAGCCATAAAGAAGAATGAAATACTATTATCTTCAAGAAAATGGATGAAAGTGGAGGACATCAATATTAAGTGAAATAAACCAGACACAGAGAGACAGATATTACATGTTGTTTCTCATATATGGAAACAAAAACAAAAAAGATGACCTGCAAGTAGAAGAGGGTGTATCAAATCGGGGATGGAAAGGGGGTGGGGAAGAGGCAGGAAACATGAGAAAAAGATGGCAGAAGAGAGGGCAGACATGATCAAGGCATGATATATGCATATATGCAAATGTCCCAGTGACACTCATTCAGTTGTACAATGTGTCTCTTTTTTTTTTTTTTTGGTATCAGGAATCTAACTCAGGACCTTGCACTTGCCAGTCAGATGCTTATCCCACTGAGCTATATCCCTGGCCCTGTACAATGTGTCTAATAAAAAGAAAATGAAATAAACTCTTCATGGCACAAATAAACCAAAGCAGAAATACTTGAGAGCTCTCAACAATTCCAAGTACTATAATACAGTAAAACTGCTGCATGAATGAAAAAGGCATAAGAATTGGTTCACTACTAACTTTTTTTTTTTTCCCCCCCAGTACCAGGAATCAAACTCACGACCTTGCACTTGCCAGGCAGGCGCTGTGCTACTGAGCTAAATCCCCAGCCCCACTACTAACTTCTGTAATTTAAAAATTGTTTTAGCTTAGCTCACCATGGTGACATATGACTGTAATCCACTCTGGGAGGCTGAAGCACAAGGATCACAAGTTGGAGCCCAGCCTGGGCAACTCAGTGTCTTAGCAAGACCCTGCCTCAAAAGAAAAAAGGGCTTGGGATGAAGCTCAGTGCAAAGGCTCTGCATTTAATCCCCAGTACAAGAAAAAGTTAAGTCAGATGTTATTGCCTTTAACTCAATCCTAATATGATTTTTATTAATACTTACAAACTACTTCATAGTAAATGCATCCACTCAATTGGTAATACATTTTTACATCCCAATATAGCCAGTTGACTTCCTTGCAAGGGTTCCTCATTTTATATATAAATTCAAAGTTTTTCCATGCAGACCTCTCATTACTAAAGGTTTAAATAGTTAGGCTAGACAGACTGCTTTTGTGTGTGCTTGTGCGTGTGTTTGTGTGGTACTGGGGATTGAACCCAGGGATGCTCTACCACTGAACTATATACCCAGCCTCCCCTCCTTTTTTTTGAGAGAGGGTCTTTTTTTTTTTGGTTTTTCTCCGGTACCGGGAACCGAACTCCTGACCTTGTGCTTGCCAGGCAGGCGCTTTGCCACTGAGCTAAATCCCCAGCCCCTGAGACAGGGTCTTGCTATGCTGTTTAGGCTGGCCTTTGGCTCACTTTGTAGCCCAGGCTGGTCTCGAACTTGTAATGATCTTCCTGCCTCAGCCTCCTGAGAGCTGGGATTACAGACCAGCCCTTTTTTATTTCGATACAAGGTCTCAACCAGGGATATAGCTCAGTGGCACAAGTGCCTGCCTGGCAAGCGTAAGGTCCTGAGTTCGATTCCTGGTACCAAAAAAAAAAAAATTGATACAAGGTCTCACTAAATTGCAAAATTGCCCAGGACTTGAACTTGGAATCACCTGTCTCAGACTCTCAGAGTGCTGGGGTTACAGGCATCTGCCACTGCTCCTGGCTAGTTAGACTGCTGGCTTGCTTATTCATCCATCCACCCATCTTTTCATCCATCCATCCATTTTTTTTGTCTTTTTGAGACAGGGTCTTGCTATACAGTCCAATCCATCCTTGAACTCACTCTGTAGTGCATGCCTGTAATTAAACACTTTTTTGGGGTGCTAGAGATCAAACAAAGGGCCTTCCACATGCTAAGCACATGCTCTATAAGCTATGACCCCACTACTAGAATACAAAGATTAATAAAACCACTAAATGTGCATCTACCATGTAGCTTGAGAAATCATATTTCTCTTCAGTAGTTTTTTATGTGTAAATTCAGATTTACAGAAGAATTGCAGAGGGCTGGGGAGATAGCTCAGTGACATAAGTGCCTGCCTGGCAAGCGCAAGGTCATGAGTTCGATCTCCAGTACCGCAAAGAAGAATTGCAGAGCGCAGAATGTACCTATGTACCTCTTAGCCGTCTTCTCCTAATGTTAACATCTTTTCGTGTGTATGGAGGGGGTTGGGGGGTCTAACTTAGGCCTTCACACTGAGCTACATCCCCAGCCCTTTTTTAGTTTCTCTTTTGAGACAGGGTCTCACCAAGTCACCAAATTGCCAAGGCTAGGCTAGATGATTACCCTGTCATCCTCCCAGGGGACATAATCCCACCTATTGGGATTACAGGTGTGTGCACCCACCTCTAACTCATTAATATCTTACACTATGGTACATTGATTAAAACTGAGTTAGTCTTGGTACAATTATTTTAACTAGATTACAGACTTTGTTCAAGTCTTACTAATTTGTTACTAATCCCCCCTTTTTTAATTCCAGGATACCATGTCGCATTTAGTCATTATGTCTCTTTAGTCTCCTCCAATCTCCGGGAGCTTCTGAGTGTTCTATATATTCATGATCTTGATGCTTGGAAGAGTACTGATGAGTTATGTGGTTGAACGTTTTTCAATTCAGGTTTGTCTGATTATTTTTATCAGACTGGATTTATGAGTTTTGGGGAAGAACACCACAGAGCTGAAATGTCTTATCACATCATATCAGGCAGCACACATAATATCAATATAATTTATTTCCGGATGATATTAACCTTGACCGGCAAGGTTAAGGTGCCGCCTGCTGTGTTTCTCCAGTATAAAATTGGTTTTCCTTTGCTATACCTTTTTTTTTTCCACACAAGGTCTCAGTATGCAGTTCAGCCTACCTTGAACTCACTAGGTAGCACATGCTGGCTTTGAACTCTCGCTGATCCTCCTGCCGTCAGCCTTTCCGAGTGCGGGGATCACAGGCATGCACCACCATGTCTGGCCATACTTTGTTCTTTGGAATCGAGCGTCTTAGTCACTTTGTTCACTGTTGCGACACAGTACCTGATGCCTGCAATTTGAAGAAGAAAAGGTTATTCTGACTCACAGTTCATAGAGATTTCAGTCCCTATTCCGCTGGCTCCAAGGTCTGACAGGATCACAGAGGAGAAGCTGCTGAGGTAATGGCGGTGGGGAAGCGGAGAGGACAAGGAGCGCGGGGAGAGGGAGAACCCGGCCCAGCTCCGCCCCTCTGCCACCTCCTTGGACTAGTTCACACCTCCTAGCAGGAGGGCGGTGCCACCCCAGATCCAATCACCGCCCGAAGCCCGCCTAGGACTGCCGGAGGGTCTGGGGGACTGTAGGGAACATTGACTCCAACTCACACTCCACTCTGGGGAGGGAAAATGAAACTCCATCTCCTAGAGGGAGACGTAACCAAGAAGTTGTGGACATATTCAAACTACCCAGGAATTAATTTTTTTTTTTTGTCTTTTTGAGACGGGGTCTCACTATGCAGTTCAGGCTGGCCTTGAGCCCACTTTGTAGCGCAGGCTGGTCTCGCACTCACAAGGATCCTCCTGCCTCAGCCTCCCGAGTGCTGGGATTACAGGCATGCGACACCACGCCCGGCCCAGTAATTAATTTTTGATAGACTCTTTATATTTTTACTCCACCTAATTTTATCACCATTATATTACCTTCCCTGCCACTGACCTCATGTTGCTTCATCCATGAGGTTGTTCTAAGTTGGTCTCTCTCTGCCTTCTTTTGAAAGCCACAAGCATTTGTGTAACAGTTTCCCCTATGTGTGTGGTTGGCACAGTCACCCTTGTGAACTATAGGATACTTGTTTAACTGCACTTCTCCAGACCCTTCCTCGAGAGTCAGATTAAGTGTGCCTGGAGGGGAGGGATGAGCTTGGAAACTAACTTTAAAAGTATCCCAGGTGATTCCTTTTTAAATTGTATTTTTTTGCCGGGTGTGGTGGCACACACCTGTAATCCCAGCACTCGGGAGGCTGAGGCAGGAGGATCTTTGCAAGTTCGAGACCAGCCTGGGCTACAAAGTGAGCTCAAGTCCAGCCTGAACTGCATAACGAGACCCTGTCTCAAAAAAAAAAGACAAAAAATAAAAAATTTACTTTAAAAATTTGTGTTTTTTAAATTTATTTTTAATTTTTCATTGCTTTTTTGTTTTTTTGAGACAGTCTTAGTGTATATTTCAGTCTGGTCTTGAACTTTCTGTGTAGCCCAGGCTGACCTGGAACTTTCGATCCTCCTGCCTCAGCCTCCTGGGTGCTGGGATTACAGGCATGTGCCACCACACCCAGCTTCTATCCAGTGTATTTCTTACAAATATACATAACCAGGGGTAGGGAGAAGGGAAGTAAAAAGAATGAAGATGTGAGACCGGGCATGGTGGTGTACTCCTGTAATCCCAGTACTCGGGATGCTGAGGCAGGAGGATCATAGTGAGTTCGAGACCAGCCTGGGCTACAAAGTGAGCTCAAGGCCAACCTGAACTGCACAGCGAGACCCTGTCTCAAAAAACAAACAAACAAAAAAAATAGGCCAACTCCCTATGATGAATGTAATCATTATGTACACAAAGATGTACTATTTTTAAAAAGTAGAGAATGTGAAAGAAAGAATATACACATTGCCCTTTTAAAAATTTACAGACAAAAAAAAAATTTATGGGCAGAGCTTCTATTGGAGGCCAGGTGTGGTGACGCAAGCCTGTAATCCCAGCACTTGGGAGGCTAAGACCAGCCTGGGCTACAAAGTGAGCTCAAGGCCATCCTGAACTGCATAGCAAGACCCTGTCTCAAAAAGACAAAAAAAAAAACAAAAAAAAAACCTTCTATTGGAAAACAAGATAGGGAAAGTAGTCCAGTTTGAGTAGTAGCTGGAGGGAGACATGATTTTGTTTTTCTTTTTTTTTTTTTTTTTTTTTTTTTTTTTTTGTTTTTTTTGTCTTTTTGAGACAGGGTTTCGCAATCCAGCCCAGGCTGGCCTTGAACTCACTTTATAACCCAGGCTGGCCTGGAACTCACAGAGATCCTCCTGCCTCAGCCTCCCAAGTGCTGGGATTATAGGCATGTGCCAGCAAGCCCAGCTGTTTTTCTTTTTGAGACAGAGTCTCACTATGCAGTTCAGGCTGGCCTTGAATTCACTATGTAGCCCAGGCTGGCCTCAAACTCACGACAATCCTCCTGTCTCAGGGGCTGGGGATTTAGCTCAGTGGTACAGTGCCTCCCTGGCAAGCGCAAGGTTGTGAGTTTGATTCCTGGTACCGGGAAAAAAAAAAACAAAAAAAAAAAAAAATCCTCCTGTCTCAGCCTCCTGAATGCTAGGATTACAGGTGTGCACCACCACATGCAGCTTGAGGACTTTGCCTTTTTTATCTCTAGAAGTTTGATTTGTCTTTTTTTATATCTTCTGTGTCTCTACTTATTTGTTTGTTTGTTTTTTTATTGTTTTTGTTTTTTGTTTTTTTTCCGGTACTGGGAACGGAACTCACGACCTCACGCTTGCCAGGCAGGTACTGTTGTTTGGGGCTTTTTTAGAGACAGGACCTCACTGTTTAATTCAGGCTTACCTTGAACTCACTTATGCAGCCCAGGCTGGCCTCAAACTCATTGTGATCCTCTGCCTCAGCCTCCTGAATGCTGGGATTACAGACGTGCCTTCACGCCTGGCTGTGGGATTTTTTGTTTGTTTTTGCAGTACTGGTGATTGAACCCAAAGCACACTGAGCTACATTTCTAGTCCCCTTTTCATTTTATTTTTAAAGAAGGTTTTGGTCTGAGGATGTAGCTCAGTGGCATAAGCACCTGCCTGGAAAGTGCAAAGTCCTGAGGTTTATTCCTGTACAAAAAAAAAAGAAGGTCTTGCTAAATTGCCCAGGCTGAGCTGGGCATGGTGGCACATGCCTGTAATCCCAGCACTTGGGAGGCTGAGGCAGGAGGATCGTTGGGAGTTCGAAGCCAGCCTGGGCTACAAAGTGAGCTCAAGGCCAGTCTGAAGTGCATAGCAAGACCCTGTCTTAAAAAGACAAAAAAACCAAAAAAACTAAATTGCCCAGGCTGGCCTCGAATACCACCACATCCCAGTGATACTGTGAATTTTACCTTATTGGGTGCTGGATTTTTTTTTTTTACTCTTGTAAATATGCTTAAACATTGTCCTGGAAGTTGTTAAGTTGCTTTGGAACAGTTTAATCTCTTTTTTTCAGGGTATTTTTTTGAGATAGAGTCTTGCTGTGTAGTTCAGGATGGCCTTAGAACTCACTATGTAGCCCAGACTGGCCTTAAACTCGTGGAGATCCTCCTGCTTCAGTCTCCTGAGTGCTGGGATTACAGGTGTGTGCCACCATGCCCAGCATTTTTTTTTTTTTCTGGCAATGCTAGGGCTGGAACCCAGGGTCTTGTGCATGCCAGGCAAGTGCTTACCACTGAGCTACTTCCCATCCCCTAGGTAGTTTCTTTACGTCCATGCACTGACCAATCCTCAGCTGAAAACTTGACAGGCCTTCTCTACAAATTTCCAGTGCTTGCTATCTGTGCAGCTGTCATGTTCCCATTACCATGCCCTGTAAACTTTAGCTACCTTGGCCTTCCTATGTTCCCAGCTCTGTCCTCTCCACTCAGAGAGACTGCTCAGCTCTAGCTGGGCTCCTCCCTGCACTTTGTCCCAGAAGCTCTCCAGGCAGTGTACTAGGGCCATCATAGGACTCCAAAGGCTGGCAACCGTTGTTTCCTATAGTTCATCCCTTTTTCACTGCTATTGTTTTAGGTGGTAGGGATAACTACTCTTGTCTAGAACTTCTAGAAGTCACTCTGCCTTTTTTTGTGAAACTGAAGTCTAAGATTTCAGAGATTGAACTGGACATGGTGGTACATGCCTATAATCCCAGCATTTGGGAGGTTGAAGCAAGAGGACTGCTGTGAGTTCAAGGCCAACCTGAACTACATAGAGAAAACCTGTCTCAGCCGGGCCTGGTGGCACACGCCTGTAATCCCAGTACTTGGGAGGCTGAGGCAGGAGGATCCTTATGAGTTTGAGACCAGCCTGAGCTACAAAGTGAGCTCAAGGCCAGCCTGAACTGCAAAGCGAGACCCTGTCTCAAAAAAAAAAAACAACAGATTTCAGAGATTGTGTTTTACCAGACAATCAAGAAACCCAGGAATTGGGTATCAGATCGCAGGATTACATGGGTGCTTTTGATCACCTTAGGCACTTTTCTGATATGAACAGTAATGATTATGTAACAGCAAAAGACCAGATATAGAGCTGCGTGTGGTGGCACACACCTGTAATCCCAGCACTGGGGAGGCTGAGGCAGGAGGATCTTGCGAGCTCAAGACCAGCCTGAACTGCATAGCGAGACCCTGTCTCAAAAAGACAAAAAAAAAAAAAAAAAAAAAAAAAACCTAGCGGTCAATGAGTATGTGCTAAGCAAATTGAGTGCTACTATTTTTGTAAAGCTGTTTATGTTTGTTTGGGTTTTGTGTGTGTGTGTGTGTTTTGAGACAGGGTCTCACTATTCAGTTCAGGCTGGCCTTGAACTCACTTTGTAGCCCACGCTGGTCTCAAACTCGCAATAATCCTGCTGCCTCAGCCTCCCGAGTGCTGGGATTATAGGCATGCGCCACTACACCTGGCATCAGCTATTTTGTTAGCAGAACAAAACAAACTAAGATGGAAATCAAAGGTGAAGTGGGTGTCTGTACTTGAAGAATCATCTGTTAAATGAAGGAATTCTGGCGGCTATTGTAGTGCACGCCTGCAGCCCCAGCACTCGGAAGGGTGCTGCCAGTCCAAGGCCAGCCTGAGCTGCACAGTGAGTTGAAGTCCAGCCTGGACTACACAGCAAGACCCTGTTTCAAAACACCAAAACCAAAAATAAAAAAGAAGAAGAGAAGAAATTTGGAAATTTTTCTTCAAGGAAATTGTGAAAGTCCAGAGATTGGGAGGCCAGGGAGTCAGGTAGTCATCCAGATGAATTTTGGAGTCTTCCAGCTGATGACAGGACATGGGGTGAGTAGGAAAGAAAACTGAAAGCTTGATTCAAAAATTCTTACCAAGGAGATGAGAGTGCTAATTTTTTTGTTTTTTTCCAGTACTGGGAATCAAACTTAGGACCTTGCACTTGCCAGGCAGGCGCTATGCGGCTGAGCTAAATCCTCAGCCCTGAGAGTGCTAATTTTAAGGCTGTATACAAGGTTATAAAGCCAGATGTCTCGAGCCTCAAAGGAGTAGAATTTTATTCCCCTAGGAGCCGTGAGTTTGGTGCTGGGAGCTAGGGGAGAGCTTCCCTCATCCCCTCCCAAGGCCCTGTCTGTGGTATGCAGGAGGTGAGAAGAGAAGCAGTCTCCTTCCGGAGAGCTCTGCTGAGAAGTAGGGCCCTGGAGAGAGACCCGGTGCAGTTCAGGCAGGGACCGGAAGGGGAAATTTTGTGAAGAAAGCCAGGATGCAGGGGCATTTGCTTTTCACTGAACAGGGCTGCAGGAGACATAGTGGAAAGGATTCTGAGAAAAGACAAACTGTAGGGAAAAACAGGTTGAGCTGTCTGTGGAGGAAACAAAGCCTGTGGAGCTTTAATATTAGTTCTGACCTCTTTTCCAGTCTTGTGAAGGTGGCAGCGCTGTTTCTGTTGTCATTCTTTCTTTAATCCCATTCTTCATGTGCTCCTTTGTAACCATTTTTAGTCCCCCTTGAACATGCTTTCTGTTTAAAAGCCACAAGATCAGATTGGTGTATCTCCAAGTAAAGACACTCTCTTTAGCCTTTATAAAATGTGCTCTTTTGCCAGGC
>NW_004955475.1:11032014-11033642 GCF_000276665.1 Chinchilla lanigera
GAGCTCACTTTGTAGCCCAGGCTGGTCTCGAACTCACAAGGATCTCGAGTGCTGGGATTACAGGTATGTGTCACCATGCCCGGCCTTTTATTCTCTGACCCAGGATCTCACTATGTAGCGCAGGCTGGCCTTGAACTCGCAGCGATTTTCCTGCCTCAGCCTCCCAAGTACAGTGTTTTACTCTTTTTAGAAAACATGAATTATAGGCAGTGGCGCACCCTTGTAATCCCAGCACTTGGGAGGCTGAGGTATGAGGATCATTGTGAATTCGAGACCAGCCTGGGCTACAGAGTGAGCTCAAGGCCAGCCTGAACTGCATAGCGAGACCTTGTCTCAAAAAGACAAGAAAATAAATAAATAAATAGAAAACATGAATTATAGTATTGTATGCCTGCTGTTTTGCACACTGCCTTTTCCACTTATTAGTATATCCCAGAGATCTTTCCAAATCTGTCTAGATAAGAGAGTTGCCCATTGCTTTTGTAACTGCATAGTATTATACTGCTAGCTGTACTGTAGTTTATTTCACCAATTTCCTACTGGTGGACTTATATTACTTCCGCTTTCTGCTCCTGCAAGCAGTGCCTCAGTGAAATATTTATTTATTTATTTAGTCCTTTTGAGACAGGGTCTCACTATGCAGTTCAGACTAGCCTTGAGCTCACTTTGTAGCCCAGGCTGGCCTCGAACTATGGCAATCTTCCTTCCTCAGCCTCCTGAGTGCTGGGATTACAGATGTGCACCACCACGCCCGGCTGAATTTTTAAAATTTTCTTTTGAGATAGGGTCTTGCTATGTATTCGAGGCTAGCCTCCAACTCAAGGTGATCCTCCTGCTCCAGGCTTCTGAGTGCTGGATTATAGGTGCGTGTCTCCACACCAGGCTCTCAGTGAATATTTTTGTGTGAGTGTCATTCCCAACACGGATTTGTAAATCGTATCTAGAATAAGTTTATAGAATATGTAGAATAAAGAAATGTAGAATCCATTCCTCAAAGCAGAGTCTCTAAGGAACATGGCACTATTCCTTTTAACTGGCCACAAGGCAACTCTCCAGTGATCTCTTGAGCACTGTGGTACCAAGCCATCTACTTCAGAGTCCCTGCTATGGCTGCCAAGAACAACTGTTTCCACTTCTTTGTGTTTCCATTTGAAGAATTCTCCTTCTTCTGTGGAGTGTGTGATAAAACATTTTTGTGTAGGGGGTCTTTATGAATCCTTCACAGAATGATTTGTATCTGTTGTGTAACGTGGTTCAACTTACTTTCTTGTTTTCTTATCAGTACATGTTTGTGGGACATCATGAGTACATTCACTGTGGACAGTCAGTACCTGTATGTGACACATCTTAATGCTTTCTACTTCCTCTTCCCCTCCCCACTCCCCACCCTTCCAGCTCTTAGTCCCCTTCCCATCTGCTTAAGATCTATCTCCCTATTTCCTATTATTGTCTTTTATTTTACCCTTTCAGTTATTTATACTTTGGGTTTCTCATATAAGAGAAACCATATGATTGTTAAGCTTTTGCATCTGATTTATTTAACAACATAATGGATTCAAAGTACATCTATGGGGTTTTTTTGTTTGTTTTTTCTGTTTTTCTTCCAGGAATCAAACTCATGACCTTGC
>NW_004955475.1:11034612-11036182 GCF_000276665.1 Chinchilla lanigera
GTAATCCAGGCTGGCCTTGAATTTGTGGTGATCCTCCTGCCTCAGCTTCCTGAGTACTGGGATTGTAGGCTACAGGCATGTGCTACCACACTTGCCCCCACCCCATTCTTGTACTTATCATCATAATCCTGATTATGGAAGCCCTCTGCTGACCTCCTGACATCTTCCTTCCCTTTTTCCTTTTTCCTTCACATCTTTCTTCTCTTCCTCTCCTTTTTTTTCTTTCTTTCTTTTTTTTTTTTTTTTTTTTTTTTTTTTTTTGAGACAGGGTCTCACTATCCAGTTCAGGCCGGCCTTGAGCTCACTTTGTAGCCCAGGCTGGTCTCAGCCTCACAAGTGCCTGTAATCCCAGCCTTCCTCTCCTTTCTTATTTTGCTTCTCCTTTTTTCTCCATTCTGCTCCCCTCCTTCTCCTCCTCTTTGAGGTCTCAGCTTGACTAGTCTATAGTCCCTAGTTAAGGATCCAGGTGTTGCTCTGAAGGTATTTTGAATTTCTTAATTGTATTTATGTATCTGTTCCACTGCCAGGGATCAAACCTTGGGCTTTACACAAGCTAGGCAAGTGCCGTACTGTTGAGCTCCATCCTCAGCACTGAAGATACTTTCCAGATATGATGAAAGCTGACTTTAAGTGAGGGCAATTAGCCTGGATAATCTAGATGGGTCTCATTCCATCTGTTGACAGGCTTTCAGAACAGACTTGTGGTTTCCCTGCAGAAGAAAAATGTCTTCCTGTGAACAGCAGCTTTAGCCTTGCCGGTGAGCTCCAGCCGCTCTTCTCTGCGGCTGCCCTGCGGAATCTGGACTTGCCCAGCCAGCCCTCACAACTGTGAGAGTTTGCTTCTAGCAACGGACCACTTATTACATATCTTCTACTAACTCTGTTCCCTGGTGGAACCTCAACTGGTGACACCCTTCAAGTAGTTTCTCCACTCAGTCTGGAAACTCAATGCATGGTAAGATGATCACAGGGAAACATTTCCCGAATCCTTTTATCTGCTCCTTTTATCTGCTCACCAATTGCAGTGAGTACTTGCAGAGCACTGTGAGCTGTCATTGCCTCTGACAAGAAGGAAAACATTCTGCAGGTCCCAAGAAGGGTTCCCCAGGGTCAGGAGCAATGTGCAAGAATTGTCAAACAGAACCACCTGTTGATTGATGGATGCCAGACTGCTGTTAATTGCACAAAAAAAAAAAATTTAAAAAAAAAGATTCGACATAAAAATGAGTGTGAGGCGGGCATGGTGGTGCACACCTGTAATCCCAGCCCTTGGGAAGGCTGAGGCAGGAGGATCCTTGTGAGTTCGAGACCAGCCTGGGCTACAAAGTGAGCTCAAGGCCAGCCTGAACTGCATAGCGAGACTTGTCTCAAAAAGACAAAAAGAAAACTAAATGATTGAATACATAGGTCAATAAATGAGGGAGAATAGGGGCTGGGGATTTAGCTCAGCAGCACAGTGCCTGCCTGGCAAGCACAAGGTCGTGAGCTCGATTCCTGGTACCAGAAAAAAAAAATGGTAATGAGGGAGAATAGACAAATCTCCAGTGGAGGAGAATTCTAATTAGTTTAC
>NW_004955475.1:11042027-11044395 GCF_000276665.1 Chinchilla lanigera
ACCTGACACCTATAAATTAAAGGAGGAGCCGGGTGTGGTGGTGCACGCCTGTAATCCCAGCACTCAGGAGGCTGAGGCAGGAGGATCGTTGTGAGTTCGAGACCAGCCTGGGCTACAAAATGAGCTCAAGGCCAGCCTGAACTGCATAGCGAGACCCTGTCTGAAAAAGACAAAAAACAAAAACAAATAAGTTAAAGGAGGAAACATTTCTTTCTTTTTTTTTTTTTTGGTACCAGGAATCCAACTCAGGACCTTGCATTTGCCAGGCAGGCGCTTGTGCCACTGAGCTATATCCCCAGCTCCTGGAAGGGTTTCTTTAGCTCATAGTCTGTAGAGGTTTCAGACCATAGTCGGCTGACCCTAAGGCAGGGTGGCCTGGTAGAGGGGCATCGCAGAGAAGCAGTTCATGGCACGGAAGACAGGAAGCAGTGAGGTACCCTTCTTCGTTCCCTTTTTACTCCATCCGGGCTACATAAGCCTATTGGTTGGTGCCCCTCACAGCCAGCGTGGGGCTTCCCTCTTCAGTAAATCCATCACCACACCCAGAACTATGCCAAACATAGCGGTGGACCAATCCAGGATCGCACTCTCATGATCAGGTCTCTCCCAGAAGCCCCACCTAGAGGACAGGAGGCTTTGGGGTGCAGTCTAGACATAAACCATAGCAATCAGGAAGGAGTCTTTCCATCCCGTCTCCAAGTAGCAAGAGTTTCTCCTTTCCCAAGCGAGCAGTGTGGCTGTGTCTGTCCTGATTGTTCTCCATTCCTTATTTACACGGTGAGAGCTGTCACTCGTAGAAATTTACAGCTGGGCATGGTGGCGCACCCCTGTAATCCTAGCACTCAGGAGGCTGAGGCAGGAGGATTGGCATGAGTTCGAGGCCAGGTGGGGCTACAAAGTGAGCTCAAGGCCAGCCTGAACTGCAGAGCGAGACCCTGTCTCAAAAAGACAAAAAAAAAAAAAAAAAAAAAAGCAAGTTCCCATCAGTTCTCATTGTGTCACCTGTGGGTATTGGTGTACAGCAGTGTTACTCTGGCTGTTGGTCAGGTTGTATTAATTAAACTCTTTTCCCTGATCCAGGTACCTCATGTTTCTTATTTTCTTTTTTCTTTCATTTTTTTATGGTACTGGAGATGGAACCCAGGGCCTTGCACATGCTAGGCAAGTACTCTGTCACTGAACCAAGCCCTTTTTGTAATTTTATTTTGAAAAGGCCAGGCGGTGGTGGTGCATGTCTGTAATCCCAGCACTTGGGAGGCCGAGGCAGGAGGATCGTTGCGAATTCAAGACCAGCCTGGGCTACAAAGTGAGCTCAAGGCCAGCCTGAACTGAACAGCGAGACCCTGTCTCAAAAAGACAAAAAAAATTTTTTTTATTTTGAGATGGGTGCTCCTTAAGTTGCCCGGGCTAGTCTCAAATTTGTGATCTTCCTGCCTCAGCCACCCAATTAGCTGGGATCCTTAGTGTTTATTTAGTAATCATACATATAAAATACTTTACTGTGCAAGGGGGTGGGTAACACCTCAGTGTAAGATTCAAATTGGACCTGACTCTCCCAGCCCCCAGCCTGCTGGCCAGCAGAAGCACTGCTCTCTGCAGGCAATCAGCTCAGCACCCGAGGCTGTCACCCGCAAGCACGGGAAAGGAGACAAGCTAGGAGATAAGCGAGGACAAGGAATTTTGCAGGTTCTGGGACATCTGGAGACATCTGAGAATTTACACAGCTTCGAGGACTCTGCCCACTGAAGTGCAAGATTGCCAGAGAACTTTGACCACAGATGTTTATTGGGATCTTCCTGCCTAATTTCCCTTGTCTCCTTCTCTCCAATGTTTGGGACCAGACAGTCTTATTGGCTCTCTGTCTGCCTGCACCCAGGCAAAGGAACAATCAGCTCCACACCACGTTGCCTTTACACAAGGCTGGTGGTCTCCGCTGGTCCCTGCCACCCCGTACATTGCATTTGTTATACCCAGACCTTTCACAGTTCTTAACAAAACGTTGGGGGAAATTAACATTTAAAGTGGTGGAATGAGGCCCTTCACGCGACTGTAATCCAGGCTGAGGCTGGAGGATTGCTGTGAGCTCAAGGCCAGCCCGAACTGCAAAGTGAAACCCTGTCTCACAAAAAGACAAAAAAAAAAAAAAAAAAAAAAAGTGGTGGAATGAGGAAGAGGAGACCAAAAAAGAGCTCAAACAGGAGTGGCCTTAGAAGTCACACAGAACAACCAGGAAACTGAATAAATTCAACGTGATGGAAACCAAGGAACAAAAACATTTCGAGGAGGAAGTGTAAATAAGGACCAAAATGTAGAATAGATGTTATGAAATAGGAGGAAAATGTTCAAATAAGGAGGGGGAAAGGAAAAA
>NW_004955475.1:11045781-11048431 GCF_000276665.1 Chinchilla lanigera
AATCCCAGCAGTGGGGAGGCTGAGGCAGGAGGATCGTTGTGAGTTTGAGACCAGCGTGGGCTACAAAGTGAGCTCAAGGCCAGTCTGAACTACATAGTGAGACCCTGTCTCAAAAAGACAAGTAAATAAATAAAATAATGATATGTGGAGCTTGTATAGGAACATGGGATGGAGGTAAGATGGAAAAGGGTGGTGGTTTGTAATAGTTCAGCTAAGGCTGAAGACCATGTAGTTGGTCTGATTTTGTGATTTGTATGGTTTTGTGGATTTTCTCTAGCACGGCACAAACACCCAGATGAAGGAGGGGTTGAGGATGATTTGGCACACCCCCCCAAGGGTTGGGGGTTTGTAGGCTGCCATGGCAGGCATGCAAAGGAGATCAAAGGCTCTGATGAGAGAATAGGTGATTGGGCATGGGGTTACGGAAAGTTGGAAAAGGAAGGGGAGGCTGGGAGGAGCTGCCGGTCTGGAAGCAAGTGGAGGGCTCAGAGGACTGGGGGTTCCAGGAAGGTAGGAGAACCCCCTACGTGGGGAGGAGAGGGGATTGCAAACCAGATGGAATTCCGGAGCGAAACGGTGTTAGTTCCGCACCACAACAAAGATCAAGATATGCTGCTCTGGGGGCGTGACTGGAGCGGGATGGAAAATATGACTGAGGGAGGTGGGGCTGAGAGGCCAGTGCTGTGTCATTTCCGGGGACAGTGGGATCCCCTAGAAGGAGTGCCAGGAATTAGAGTAGAGAAGGAGACCGCGGGCCGGCTGCCAGCCTCTTTACTTAAGGAGGGGAGAGTGAAGAGCATGTAAGAAACCGCTAAGCAGACTGGAATGGAGGGCATGGCCATTTTAGCTAGAGGGAGAAGGTAGAGAATGCGTGGCTGGCTGCTGGAAGCGGTCTGGTCTTTTTAGGGAAGTGGAATTGAATTAGTGATGCCAAGTGTGAGCACAGGGAGACTTGGCAGCAGATGAAGCTGGATTAGTAGGCAGAGCTGACATATGGAAGGCCTTGTGCACTAAACTAGATGATGCGTGATCACCAAGGCCTTTTAAGTGCAGTACTGGCTTCATTCTGGTTTTTATTTTAGATTTTCTAAGGTCAAGTGTGGAAAGTTACAGTCACGGCTACCATCCCAGAGGCCAACTGCAATGGGTTATAACTGCCCAAGCCCGTCTGCGGGGAGTGGCATTGCCAGTGTTGGGGGATGAACTGCAGAGCTATTTTGACATCTCACTTGTGTTCCTGCAGCTACACACCCTTTCGCCTATTTCCAGTATGCAGTATGAGGCCTTCTGGGTTTCTCCTTTCTCTTTATGCTCTTTTTGTTTTGTTTTGTTTTGTTTCCCGTACGGGGAATCGAACTCACGACGTTGCACTTGCCAGGTAAGCGCCGTGCCACTGAGCTACATCCCCAGCCCCCTGTTTATGCTCTTTAATGGCCCAGTTCTTCACCCAAGGCAGCTGTCAGGACCTTCGAGGAGAGGATCCCTATCATTAATATCCCTAATGCGCTCAGTATATAGGGGAGAGGATGAAATTATCAAAGGCATTTTGGTCTCAGCTAATGTCTTAGTTACTTTTCTCATTGCTGGGACAAAATATCCAACACTCACAAATTAAAGGAGGAGAGGTTCATTTCACCTCAGTTTGTAGAGGGTTCAGTCTGTAGTCAGCTGGCTCCAAGGCAGGGTGGCCTGGAGAGCAGCACTGAGAGGAGAAAGAGTCCATGGCAGGGTAGGAGGTAGCAAGCAGCAAGCCTCCTTTTCCCTTTTAACTTAAGGTTCTTTTTTCTTTTTTTTTTTTTTTGTAACTGGGTATTGAACTCATGACCTTGAGCTTGCCAGGCAGGCATGGCACCACTGAGCTATATATCCCGCCCTCGAGCTACATCCCCCACTGAGCTGTGTCCCTGGCTGAGCTATATCCCTGGCCCACCTTTTCCATCCAGGCTACCCACCCTTTAGTTGGTTCCACCCACACTCAGGGTGGGCCTTCCCATTTATCCACACCTAGAACTATGCTAAACCAATCAGTGCACTAATTTAGTAGCACACACCCTTAATCCCAGCATCACACTTTCTGGATCCAGCCAGCTCCAAAAAGCCCCATCTAGGAGGATGTGAGGCTTTGGGGGAACATCTAGATGCAAGTTGTAACAGTTAATTTACTTTTCTTTCTTTTTTTTTTTTTTTTGTTAATTTTCTAGTACCGGGAATTGAACTCACCACCTTGCTCTTGCCAGGCAGGTGCTGTGCCGCTGAGCTAAATCCCCAGTCCCTAATTTACTTTTCTTTCTTGCTTTATTTTTATTTATTTTGAATGTTTGCAGTGGTGAGGATCAAACTAGGGCTTAGTGTATGTTAGGCAAGTGCTGTACCCTTGAGCTACCTGTTCGACTTGCTTTTGTTTCTCTCTTTCACATTTTTCAGTTAAACTGAGGGAAGTTGGGCATGGTGGCTCACGCCTGTAAACCCAGCACTGCCAAGGCTGAGGCAGGAGGATCTCCAGAGTTCAAGACTAGCCTGGGCTACAAGGTAAGCTCAAGGATGGCCTGAATTGCATAGCTAGACCCTGTCTCAAAAAGACAAAAAGGCTGGGCATGGTGACGCACGCCTGTAATCCCAGCACTCAGGAGGCTGAGGCAGGAGGATCGTT
>NW_004955475.1:11049436-11067859 GCF_000276665.1 Chinchilla lanigera
AGAGAGAGAGAGAGAGAGAGAGAGAAAGAGAGAGACAAAGAGAACCACCTGGGCGACTCTTCTTGAAGGAGGAGCAATTACTTCCATTTTGGCTGAACCTGACTCTATTTCTATGTACTGATATGTACAGAGCTGGTTAGGACTTTTCCTCATCCTTTCAATTGGCTTCAAGCTGAGGCGCTGATATGTAGTCTTTAAAGTAAAGAAGACAGGCAGTGTTCAAGGCAGTGTTTCCCAGGCTCTGTAGTTCCCTTGTGTGAGCCGGGATGAAGTGGGATGGAGAGTCATGCTCCACCCTGTCAGCTGGGATCAGCCTGGAGATAAGAGACTAAGACTTCCCTGGGCCTGAAAGATTACATATCAGAGCTAAAGCCCTGACCCGGAAAATATTAGGTACTACCTCGATTGTGTTATGCAGATTTGTCTTTCTGCATATCTTTCTCTCTGCGGGAATTGCAGAGATTATTTCAGGCCTCCTACCTAGCCTAGCTCACAGCTCTCACGTACTCTCTCAATCATCCTCAAGCCACTCTTTCTTCATGACTTAATAAAACCCGGGGTGGGCTCTAGGTCCAGGCTTTTGTTCCAGATGGGATGGCCATCTTCCTGGCTGGATTTAGGACCCCCTTAGCTCCCCACAACTACAAATGTGCCTTAGTGTCTTTATTCTCACCATGGGTTGCATTGGAAGTGGTCAGTTGGAATTAACCCACTAGAATTCCATAGACTTGGGCTGGGGATGTAGCTCAGTGGCATAAGCACTTGCCTAGAATTCCAGCGACTTTTCCATGGTATTACAAATATAAACTTCCTGGGCCGGGATGAGGACCCAGAAGGGTTCTCTCTCCATATATGCTGTATGATTCTATGTACATGAAGTCCCTGAACTCAGACTCAAGAAACAGTAGAAGGGTGATTAACAGGGGCTGTGGGGAGGAGATCAGGAGTTTTGCCTTTTTAAATTTTTTTTTCTTTTATGGGAAGGGTTTCCATTTTACAAGATAAAAGTTCTGGAGAGCTGTCACACAACAATGTTACGATTGTGCACTTTGCTGGATGTGGTGGTGCACGCCTATAATCCCAGCACTCAGGAGGCTGAGGCAGGAGGATCATTGTGAGTTCGAGACCAGCCTGAGCTACAAAGTGAGCTCAAGGCCAGCCTGAACTGCATAGTGAGACCCTGTCTCAAAAAGACAAAAAACAAAACAAAACAAAAGATTGTGCACTTTACAGAGCAGTATGGTTCCAGTGGTAAATTTTATGTTTTGTAGTTTTTTACTACAATCAAAAAGAGGCAGAGGCCTGGGCTCTTGGAGGGGAATATGGTGCAAGGAGATTCCCCATTGCTGATTTAGCTGGAGGAGAGCTGCATATAACAAGGGGAGGCCTGGAGCGGGGGAGAGTGGGTCCCAGCTGACTGCCAGTAAGGCTAGGGGAACAGGAGTACCACAACCACAAGGAACCAAATCCTGCCACAGATACAGGAATTTGGAAGGACCCGGAGCCTCAGGTGAGTTCAAAGTCTAGCTGACACTTCTTTTTCTTTTTGAGACAGGGTCTCGCTATGCAGTTCAGGCTGGCCTTGAGCTCACTTTGTAACCCAGGCTGGCCTCGAACTCGCAAGGATCCTCCTGCCTCAGCCTCCCGAGTGCTGGGATTACAGGCATGTGCCACCATGCCCAGCTGGTTCAGCTGACACTTTTTCTTTCTTTAAAAACGTATTGAATTGGTTTTATTAGCATAATATTCTGAGTAGGTTTTAAAATGATTAGTTCATGTTTTAAGTTTAAAATAATCAGTTTTCCTTTTCTTGTTTTTGTTAGCTGACACTTTGATTTTAGAGGGTGAGACCTTGTTGAGCAGACGACCTAATTATATAGAAGAGTGATCCATGGGAACTGTGAGGAAAGAAATGTGTTATATGCATTTATTTAATGAAATTTTTGTTTGTACCTCACATCCAGAAGCAGATATAAATTCTTAGACAATTCACTTTCAGAAATGTACACAAAATTACTATTGTTTACAAACCAAAACACATATTCAACTCAATGGACTTGAGATACTTTATTTGTTCTAAGTCAAAATGGTCCACACTTTATTTGAAACATACAGAAAAAGGGTTAACCAAGGCAGTCTGATTCCAGATATTAATTTCACAAACACACCAATATGACCATAAAATTTCCTTTTAGCTGGGCATGGTGACATATACCTGTAGTCCCAGCACTCAAGAGGGTGAGGCAGGAGGATTTCCATGAGTTCGAGGACAGCCTGTGTTACATAGTTTAAATCCAGCCAGAACTACATAGTGAGACTGTCTCAAAAAAAAAAGTTCTCTCTCCCTGTTTTCTATTATCTTTTTCCTTTCTTCTTCTTCTTTTGTTTCTTGTTTTTGTCTTTTTTTTGAGACAGGGTCTCACTATGTAGTTCAGGCTGGTCTTGAACTCACTTTGTAGCCCAGACTAGCCTCAAAGTCCAAACTAGGGCTGGGGATATAGCTCAGTGGCATAAGTGCCTGCCTGGCAAGCACAAGGTCCTGAGTTCAATTCTTAAAAAAAAAAAGAAAAGAAAAGAAAAGAAAAGCCGGGGATATAGCTCAGTGGCATAAGCACCTGCCCTGCAAGGGCAAGGTCCTGAATTTGATTCCCGGTACAAAACAAAACAAACAAAAAAAACCTCTGAACTATCCTCCTACCTCAGCCTCCTGAGGGCTGGGATTACAGGCGTGTACCACCACACCCAGCTTTTGTTTGTTTTTTGAGACAGAGTCTCTATGTAGTTCAGGCTGGCCTTGAACTTTCAGTGATCCTCCTGCCTCAGCCTCTCAAATCTTAGGTCTTTCTTTTTTATATTTGTTTTTCCTTTTTTTGTGTTTTTGAGACAGGGTCTTGCTAGGCAGTTCAGGCTGGCCCTGAGCTCACTTTGTAGCCCAGGCTGGTCTCGAACTCGCAACAACCCTCCTGCCTCAGCCTCCTGAAGCTGGGATTACAGATGTGCACCACCACACCAAGCTCTTTTTTATATCTGAAACCTCTGGTTTGCTTTTTAAAAAATTAAATTAAATTAAATATTTTGGTACTGAGGCTTGAACTCTGGGCCTTTGCATCCCTACTATCTTTCTATTTAGAGACAGGATCTCACGGAGTTACTGAGTTGCCCAGGCTGGGCTCAAACTTGTAATCTTTTTTTCTTTTTTTTTTGGTCTTTTTGAGACAGGGTCTCTCTGTGCAGTTCAGGTTGGCCTTGAGTTCACTTTGTAGCCCAGTCTGGTCTTAAACTCATAAGGATCCTCCTGCCTCAGCCTCCCGGGTGCTGGGATTACAGGCGTACACCACCATGCCTGGCTCTTGTGATCTTCTTGCCTCAGCCTCCCAGAATGCTAGTATTACAGGTATATAACACCATGCCCAGCTATAAAAGTTCTTTAATTCACCTGGGTGCAATGGTGCACAAGCATAATCCTAGCCACTCTGGAGGCTGATGCAGGAGGATGGGATGTAGCTCAGCATTTCAAGATTTAGCTTCTAAATAGCTGAATCTTTTCCCAAAAGAATTAAAAGCATCATACTACAGCAATATATGCATGCTCATGTTTATAGCAGGACAGTTTGTAGTAGCCAAATCTTAGAAACAGCCCAAATGCCCATTAACTGGGGAATGGATAAAAAAGATGTGGCTTTTTTATACAATGGAGTACTACTCTGCCATAAAGAAGGATAAGCTTGAGACATTTATAGTTAAAGGGATGCACCTTGATACCATACTCTTAAATGAAATAAATTGGACACACGTTTAAATACACATTGTTTCTCTGGTGTGAGAAACCGAAAGTGTAAATAAGGACCAAACTGTATAATAGATATTGGGAAATGGAAGGGAGGAGGGGGAAAGGGAAAAAGGGACAAGGAAAAAGACTAGAAGGAACAAATGGAAATGAAGCTTTTGTAAATAAGGAGGGGAAGAGGGGCTGAAGGAAGGGGAGGGGAATGGGAAAAAAAAGATGTAGCATGTACAGGTACAAATTCCTTATGATGAATGTGATCATTATGTATATCTAAAATGTACCAATAAAATAAAAATAAATAAATAAAATAATAAATAAAATTAATAAATAAATAGCTGGCTCTTAAACACATGGCATCCCAAGGAAAGGGAGTAAGCAAGCTATGATACGGTGGGGTGCAGGGCAGCCCAAAGATCTTGGTGCATTGTGATTTCAAAAGTACTGCATTGCTGGGCATGGTGGCACTCACCTGTAATCTCAGCACTGGGGAGGCTGAGGCATGAGGATTGCTGCGAATTCGAGGCCAGCCTGGGCTACATAGTGAGTTCAAGGCCAGCCTGTACTACATAGCAAGACCCTGTCTTAAAACGCAAAAAACAAACAAACAAACAAAAAAAGCAGTGCATGGAAGTGTTTCTAGAAACACGAGAAGACATTTTAGTATTTAGTATTAACATACACTGGCTCTCTGGCAATACTTGCCATTTTATATCTGTATAGGGACTTTTCATGCACCAAGGATATATTTTTAGTCATTTTGCCAAAAAAGTAGTTTAAATATATCACATAAACTACATAACAAATTCACATCTTTGCAATAGCCCCTAATCAAAAAAGCTTATATGAACGCTTGTATAATTACAACACACCTTATATTCCATCTTATTAGGTAACAATAAAAAATTAGGCTTCATAACAGTATAATCAACATTCTGTTCCACTAAATCAACTCTTTTGTCAAAATATAGTATTACGGCTTTATGCCTTTCCTTTATAGATTCTTAGCTCTAACCTTAAAAAAAATGGAGCAGGCCTGGGAGTGAGGTTCAGTGATATAGCCTGTGTTTAATGGGGAAGGGGCCCTGTTCAACCCCCATTTCTAAAAAAGTATATTTGAGGGGCCGGGGATATAGCTCAGCAGCATAAGTGCCTGTCTGGTAAGGGCAAGGTCCTGAGTTCGATTCCTGGTACAAAAAAAAATATATATATATATTGAATGACAAAGCCATTAGGTTTGACTAAAGACCCTTATCTCTGTCTTTCTTTTTATTTATTTATTTTTATTTTCATTATTATGTTTTTGAGACAGGGTCTTGCTATGCAGTTCAGGCTGGCCTTGAGCTCACTTATGCAGCTTGGGCTGGTCTTGAACTCCCAGCGATCCTCCTGCCTCAGCCTCGCAAGGGCTGGGATTACAGGCATGGGCTACCATGCTCGGCCTCTGTCTTTCAATGGGGACAGGAATGGGAAAATTTTAAGTGACAAAGGAAGAAAATTCTCAAGTTACATGTTTCTTCTGAGGACACATTTTCCTTTAATTTTTTTTTTTTTTTTTTTTTTTTTTTTTTTTTTTTTTTTGTCTTTTTGAGACAGGGTTTCATTATGCAGTTCAAGCTGGCCTTGAACTCACTTTGTAGCCCAGGCTGGTCTCGAACTCGCAACAATCCACCTGCCTCAGCTTCCCAAGTGCTGGGATTACAGGCATGTGCCACCACGCCCGGCCACATTTTCCTTTAAAGCTTGGGTAACTGGAAACATTTCTGGACCGGGCAATTCCAAAGCACTCCGTGACAGCATTGTTCAATGAGCATAAGAGTTGCATTTGAAAATAACTGAAAAAGCCGGGTGTGCACCAGCATACCCTACCTATCTTTTTTTTTTTTACTTTAACTATCTGAACTTTGACAGTGGAGCCAAAAACATATGCTGGAGGACAGATAACCTCTTTAACAAACGGTGCTGGGGAAACTAAATACATGCAGAATAATGAATCTAGATCCGTATCTCTCACCATGGATTAAACTAAAATCAAAGTAGATCAAAGATCTAAATATTAAAACTGAAGCACGCCAGGGATGTAGCTCAGAGGCACAGTGCCTGCCCACAAGCGTGAAGTTGTGAGTTCAATTTCCGGTACAAAAAAACAAAAAACAAACAAAAAAACTGAAGCACTTAATCTGCTGTAAGATTAAATAGGCAAAACTCTAGAAGGCAGGCATAGGCAAAGACAGAAGTCCAGTTGCCAAAAAAAGAAAAAGAAGTCCAGTTGCAACAGAAATAACATTGAAAATCAACAAATGGAATTATATCAAATTACACAGAAAAGGAAACAACCAAAAGAATAAAGACAATCTACAGAAGGGGAAAGTTTTTGCCAGCTACTCTTTGGACAGAGAACTAACATGTAGAGTATATAAAGAACTCAAAAACATCAGACCCCCCCCCAAAATGAAAGACTCTAGCGGGGCATGGTGGCACACGCCTGTAATCCCAGCACTCAGGAGGCTGAGGCACGAGAACCTTGCAAGTTCGAGACCAGCCTGGGCTACAAAGTGAGCTCAAGGCCAGCCTGAACTGCATAGCGAGACCCTATCTCAAAAAGACAAAGACAGAAGAAAATAAAAACCAAAACAAAACAAAATAAAAGATCCATTCAAAAAATGGGCAACTGAAATGAATAGACTCTTCTCAGAAAAAGTACAAATGACCAATAAACATATGAAAAAAGTTCAACATCACTGGAAACTGAAGAAATGCGAATTAAGACAACACTGAGATTCTGTCTTATTCCAGAAACAATGGTTATCACCAAGAAACCAAATAATAGGCCAGATGGCTCACACCTGCAATCCCAGCACTTGACAAGCTGAGGCAGGAGGATCACTGCAAGTTTGAGGCCAGCTGAGTTACATAGCACGACCCTTTCTCAACACCTCCCTCAAAAAACAAATCAAATAATAACAAATGGTGGCAAGACTGTGTGGTAAAAAGAAACCCTTTTTACATTGTTGGTGGGAACGTAAACTAAAGCAACCACCAGGGAACCCAGAACGGAAATTTCTCAAAAGAACTAAAAATAGAAATTCCATTCAACCCAGCTGTATCCCTTCTAGGTTTGTTTGTTTGTTTGTTTATTTATTTATTTATTTATGAGATAGGGTCTTGCTATGTAGTTAAGGCTGGCTTCAAACTGGGGGCAATCTTCCTGCTTCAGCCTCCCAAATGCTGACATTACATGCGTGGGCCACCACGCCCTTTTAGGTATCCTCCCGAAAGAGTTAAAGACATCGAGCACATGCCTGTAATCCCAGAACTCAGGAGGCTGAGGCAGGAGTATTGTCTTGAGTTTGAGGCCAGCCTTGGCTACATGGTGAGTTTAAGGCCAGCCTGAAAAAAAAAAAAGACAACATATTATAGCGATGCATGCATACCCATGTTTATAATAGCACAACTCATAATAGCTAAATCTTAGAAGTGGCCTACATGTCCATCAACAGATGAATGAGGAGCCGAGCATGATGGTGGCTCATGCCTGTAATCCCAGCAGTTTGAGGCTGAGGCAGGAAGATTGCCACAAGTTGAAGGCCAGCCTGGGCTACATAGTAAGTTCAAGGCCAGCCTGAGCTACATAGTGAGACCCTGTCTCAAAAGAAAAAAAAGATGTGTTATGTGCATGTACCAATTCCCCACGACAAAGGTAATCATTATGCACTACAAACATGTACTAACAAAAATTAAAAATTTAAAAACCCAACAAACCCTAAATTCAAATGATTAACTGGGCATGGTGGCACATACTTATAATCTCAGTAGTGTGGGACACTGAGGCAGGAGGCTTGCAAGTCTGAGTCCAGCCTGTGCAACTTAGCAAGACACTGGCTCAAAATAAAAAAATAAAAATAAAAAGGGAGGGCTGGAGATTTAGCTCAGCGGCACAGCACCTGCCTTGAAAGTGCAAGGTTGTGAGTTCGATTCCTGGTACTGGAAAAAAAAAAAACCAACTAAACAAACAAAAAAATAAAAAGGGATTCGGATGCAGCTCAGTGTGAAGGCCCTGGATTCAATCCCCAGTAACACAGGAAAAAGAAAATAATCAAATTACAATGCGGGACTGGGAATACAGCTCAGTGGCACAAGTGTCTGCCTAGCAAGTGCAAGGCCCTAAGTTCGATTCCCGGTACCAAACCAAAACAAAACAAATTACAATGCGTACTGTACTTTCAGACACAGACATCTGAAATTCCTTTGGATTATTCAGCATTGGAAGTAGCAATGATGAGAACAGAGGAACATCATCATGACTCAGTGTCGGTCTTTACTATGTGACTCCTATGGTATCAATAAACAAGCCACTCGCAAGCAAATCCACAAAGATCTTTGGGGCAATGACCAGACCCTGGTGTACCTGCTATTCATCTTCAGGTCAGGAGTCTCCTTTTACTTACAAAGAAACTGCAGGCACTTCCATGGGTAGAGAACTGTCCAGCCAATAGCCATGAAATCCTTGCAAAGGATACAGCCTCTTATCAAAAGGCACAGGGAATGAATGCAGGCACATGTTCACCAGAGAGAAGATGCAAGTCTCCAACCTGAAATTCTGAACTCTTTAGTGAATTATTTTGCTCTTTGCGTATGGTTTCAGGCCGAAGATTGTTCAAAGTCTTTTTGAACTTTCAGCTTTCAGCTAGGAGGAGGCTAAGGTGCAACTTTCTTCGGTTGGGGGCTGGGGATTTAGCTCAGCGGCACAGAGCCTGTCTGGCAAGCACAAGGTTGTGAGTTTGATTCCTGGTACCAGAAAAAAACGCAAAAAACCAAACCAAACCAAACCAAACCAAACAAAACTTTCTTCGGTTGTCCTGAATCCAGGTTCATCCGACACCAGCCGCCTCCACCATGCCACCCAAGTTGGACCCCAACAAGCTCAAAGTTGTGTACCTGAGGTGCACTGGTGGCGAAGTTGGTGTCACGTCTGCCCTGGTCCCCAAGATCGGCTCCTGGGTCTCTCTCCAAAAAAAGTGGGTGATGACATGGCCAGGGGAACCGGTGACTTGGAAAGGTCTGAGGATTCCACTGAAACTTGACCATTCAGAACAGACAGGCTTGGGGCTGGGGATTTAGCTCAGCGGCAAAGCGCCTGCCTGGCAAGCGCAAGGTCGTGAGTTCGGTTCCTGGTACCAGAGAAAAACCAAAACCAAAAAAAAAGAAACAAAAAACCAGAACGGACAGGCTCAGATTGAGGTGGTGCCTTCTGCCTCTGTCCTGATTGTCAAAACCCTCAAGGAGCCGCCAAGAGACAGAAAGAAGCGGAAAAACCTTAAACACAGTGGAAATATCACTTTTGATGAGCTTGTCAGCTTCTCAACTCCCGGAGATCTTTCCGGAACCATTAAGAAAATCTTGGGGACCACCCAGTCTGTGGGCTGCAATATGGATGGCAGGCTCCCTAAGGATATCATAGATGACATCAACAATGGTGCTGTGGAGTGCCCAGCTAGCTAAGAAGCAATATGAAAATATTTCAACAAAAAGATGACCTGACCAAAAAAAAAAAAAAAAAAAAACCTTTTTGAATGTCATTCCATTGGGGTTGGGGATATGGCTCAGAGGCATAAGCGCCTGCTTGGCAAGCGCAAGGTCGTCAGTTTGATCCCCGGTACCACAAAAGCAAAGCAAAACAAAAGAATATCATTCCATGACGGACTTGGATTGGAAGAAGAGCCAATGCTTTGCCTCTCATCTCAGCCCCTGAGCCCCCAGGTAGTGTCTAGGCAAGTAGCTGCCACTGAGCTACATTCCCAGCCATTTTTTTTCTTTCTTTCTTTTTTTTTTTTTGAGACAAGGTTTCACTAACTTGCAGGGTCTGCTGGGTTGCCCAGTCTGCCTCAGCATTCAGAGTAGTTGGGATGACAGGCTTGCGCCAGCACAACCTGCTTACCTCCATTTTGACAGGCGTTCTCTCAGAGTTTGCAGGTCAAGAAGCCAAGTGATGATTGTAGGGGGAAGTGAACCCTATTGGTCTTTGAGCTCTGACATCTTTATTTCTTTTCCCCACATCTTTAAAGACTATTGGTGCTGAGGAGAGGAAAAGATATCCTCATTGGGCAGAGCTGAGGAGGGTGTGCCCCCCGCTGCCTTTCTGCTTTTTGTTTTGCAGAAAGCCACCTTTTAAATGTAACCCTTAAGCTTTCGCCGTTTGATCTTTTTTTAAAACCTTTTTCCTCTTCACTATAGATATTACAGCTGGCGATATTTTTGCCTTAGTAGCTACCAAATAAGGATTCATCTTTTCCAAATCCACTGGTTAGTGTTGATTTTACTATTATGAAATCAGTTTTTTCTTTTATTCAGGTTTAAAGATTTCTAGACATTTCCTCTAACCGCGAAAGGTTAGACTAATTTTCTTCATTGTGACTGGTTCCCCATCAAGTTATCTCTGGAATATTGTCTGCAAACATCTGGAAAGCCTGTGGTGCTGCATCTACGCATGCTTTCAGCTTCGCTTAACCCTTGGAGCCATTTTTCAGCAGGGCGGCGGCGGCGGCGGCGGCGGTGCGGGCGGCGGCGGAGGAGCGGCCGCGGGACAGCGCATCTCTCAGCTCCTTCTCCGGCGCCGGCGCTCTTGCTGCAAAACGTGTTTGAAGCCCGTAGAGTTGTGGCAACTTGTTATACAGCAACGGAAAAGTAATACACTATTAGTGGTGTTATTAGAGTGGCAAAGTTTGGGATTAAAGTTGAAGTAGCTGATTTATTTACAGATGACTCTATAATGGGCTGCTGCAGGCAAAAGGCAGCAAAACCAGAAATCAGTGTAAAGGGAAAGAAACGTTAAAGCACCTCCTTCCGTGCCCATGTCGCGCCTTCTTCATCAACCCCTTCCAGCCTCAGGTGACTGTTCTTACTCCGGATACCTACAGACTAATGTAATTTATTACCTAAATAATATTCTTCCGCATTGTTCTCCAGGGGCTTTTTGTGTCTACCTAACTAGGCTTCAAGTTCATTTAGGAGAAAGATCTCGTCACGTTCATTTTATGTCCCCTCTCCCCCCCTGCTTAGCACATTGAAATTCTAGTAAATGTTACTTGATTGGCTGAAGAAGGTATGCTTGTCTGACGAATAAAGGCGTTCCAACTAAACCTTGCAAGTGCTGATTCTGGAAAGACCTGGAATGGGTTCTTGAAGGATTTTTCTTTTTCTTTTTTTTTTTTTTCTTTTTGCCTTTTTTCCGGTACCGGGAATCGAACTCACAACCTTGCGCTTGCCAGGCAGGCGCTGTGCCGCTGAGCTAAATACCCAGCCCCCAGGATTTTTCTTTATTGAGTCATTAAGAGCCCCACCACCCAGCTGCCCATAGCAATGCACTGTATCATAATGTACTGACTCTTCTCTCAGGAAAATGAAACAGATCACAGATATCTGTGAGGCAAACTGCCCGACCAGGAGTATGATCTGGCAATTAACAAGAAGAGTTTTACCTAATTAGCACCCACTAATCAGTAAGGCCTAAACATCTGCCAGGGGATCTGAGAAGTCTTCTAAAAGTTGAACAGGTGAGTTTATCACACATTGTGGGGCAATTGAGTGTGTGTGTGTGTGTGTTTGCGGGGGAGGGGTGTGTGTGTTAGGTGCCCATTTTCCAGAAAAGTTGGTGTAGTGACCTTTTCTTCACTGGCTGATGTGACTCTTGATTATGGGATGGAAGAAATTAGCAACATTATGATTTTTCTCTGTGCTCATATCCATAATTGTTTGTGGACTGTGTTCAAGAAATTGAACAGAACTTGAGAATTTAGTTTTTTTTAATGAAGTCAAGGGGCCAGGTGGTAGAAACTTTTTGAAGAAATTCATCGACTTCCTTTTTTAGATGAAGAACCAACTTGTACAAGCCTTTAGTTGTAGTAATTTTTTTGCTGATGTGGCAAGCTACCTTAAACCCATTATGGAACTAGAAATGAGACATAAATTAATAAGAATGTGACAAAACGTCTGAACACTGGATTTGAAACTGCAGGAGGATTCTAAGATCTGATTTGTCAAAGGAAGGTAATTCACGATACAATCTAGACGTGTGGTTTAGGCAGATGGCAAGTGAATTCATTTAGCATTGTTGAACTGCCTTGAGCTCGTTGTGACGATTTGCAGAGCTATTTGGTGGGAAGGAAGTCACATCTCAGAGGAGAGTCATCGATTTTGAAGAAAATGAATAGTCTTTTAACATTTTTATGGTTGACTTTGGAGTACAAACGCTCAGCATGTCCCTGAATTACTGCTATTACTGTGCGAAGAACGCTTTTTTATTTTAAAGAGAAAAGATAGACAAAGAAACTGAGTTTTGAAACAGGTTAGTAGGACAGCTACAATACTCGGTACATTGCGTATCCTGAACTCTCTTGAATATAAAAGTCGATTTTGAAAGTTTGGGCTATACGGCTTAGGTCAGAGGCGATTGTGTTCATTTAGCCCTGTGAAAGTATCAGTTTTTTTCAATAAAGTGCTTAAATCAATGGATGGAGTCAGAATGAAGACATCTTCAAATTGCAACCCTTTCCTCCTCTCCCGCCTCGTTTCGAACAGTTTCGCCTTTGAAATGCAATCATTTTAATTTACTCGTTCAGAGTGAGGCATCAGCCTTTGTAACTATCCATTGTTGTACAAATAAAGTTGACCGAACTTTTTTAAACGCCTCTGGTATTTTGGTTAACACTGACGTTACTGACCAGGTAACAAAGAGATTTACACTCTACCGCTGGCAAACATGCATACGATAAATGCGTTTGTTTGTTTGTTTGACCTTTCCGTCTAACTTCAAAAACTTGGACACTCCTGCCCCACCGAGTGCCCTAAACGGGAGTCAGGTTGATAAGGTTGTCGCATGCGCCCTCCACACAATCTTGTTTGTCGCAATTGGCCCCGCGCGGAAGGTTACCTACGGAGTAGAGACTTTGATTACACTCATTTTGTAGGTAGTGAGATACCGTGCTTCCTCCGCGCGGGTACTTGATTGTACCAGAAAGTAGTTCCGGCCCGTGTTGTTTCGGCCGTGGAACCATAGCCGCCATTTCAAGACCGTGAGTGCGAGGTTGATGGCCAACCAGAGTTCTTAAGGTTCAAAGCTTGTAACTGCTGCCGCCGCTTAAGCCTTTCAAAATCCTGATAAGGCTGCTGCCCTTTTTCTACTACCTCCAGATACATTCTTGCCAGTAGTGGCGGCAGCAGGAGTCAATTACCCTGTTTTTGCTCTCCCTCAAGAAGCTCCAGATGGCGTCTTCCGTGGGCAACGTGGCCGACAGCACAGGTACCAGTGTCCGGTTCTACTTTAGCGGACGTCCCTTAGGGGTCTGGCGCCGTCCTGTTCCTCTCATCGCTCCTTCCCTTCTCTCTAACCATCCCCGTTACATCGTGGTCTACTGGCATCTGGTCGAGTTTCCGTTGTCGTCTGTTCAAGTATTTGCAATTGCTTGCTTGCTTGTTGCTTCTTTAGTTTAGTTTTTTTTTTTTTTAAACCCCCTAAATATTTTAGGCTTTACTTCTTTGGAACGTTCCTGCCGCACGTGCGCGCGTAGAATGTCTTGGAATGGAATTGGAACCCCTGCCCTTTCAGTCTTCTTCGCAGCCTTCCTTCTCCGGGTCAACCTGTCCTTCCCCGCTGTACTCCCCGTCCCCTCCGTATCCCCTTCGAGCCCTCTCCCCTTAGCCACGTTTGGTCCTTTTCCGCCAGCCTAGGGCGGGGGTGCCATTTCGATGGATTCCTGTTCTCGCGCAAAGACTAAGGCTAGCAGACGCTCGTCGACTGCTCCAAGTAAGCTTGAGAAGAGGGGACACTGAAAGCACCCCGCTGGGCGGCATTCTTTCGGTTGAGCAGTCCCAGTTTAGATCGGAAATTTCCAGGGGTTCCCTTTGCCGTCGCCTAATTCAACCCGCTGCCCCCAGCCTGCGGCTGCCGCCCCAGTGGTCTCTCCCGCCCGCCCGCGGGGAACCACACCCTTTCCTTGGCCAGGTTGCCAGCCTTTCGGCCCACTTCCTATCCTTGGGGGGGACCACCCCGCTGCGGTCGCCCTCCCGTGGACCACCTTGCCCGCCCGATTCCTGCTTTGTGTTACTTTCTCATGTATTCCTCCGCCGACGCCGCCTCTGGGTCTCCCGTCCCCATTCTTTAGCCCAATGTCTCTTTATTCATAGGGTGTGTATTTTTTTTTCTTTTTTAAGTTTCCATCCTTGCTTGAAGAGTTTGTAAAGCAACTGGAGTGTAGCTGCACAAGTGCAAGGCGGTTGTCCTTTTAGATTATTCAGTCTGGAGCATTGGTACCAAAAAATAAGAAAACCAAATTATAGGAGTGTCCTTTGGCTGCCTTTCCTTGTCCAGGCTGTTTGGGGCGAGAGGGGTTAGGGTTAAGGACTTGGGCGGCGGTTCTGAGGTCTCCCACGGGGTGACTTTTGCGGGGAGGCATGCTTTCGCAGTTGAGATGTGTCAAGCATTTACTGACTTTTTTTGGTATTGTGCAATAAGTAAAAGGTGAATATTCTATAAATATCTTATCGATAATTGTAGGGAGTGGGATTCGTAATTATTCCGTTCTCTCTCAATTCCCCCACTGTGATTTTCAGAGACCAAAGTCTGCATTAGACTGTGAACTTGTCCTTGTCTGTCTATATTATTTTGAGGAAGTGGTCAAGTGTTAAAATAGAAGATAAGCGGCTTTGAAAAGTGACAATGTACTAGGTTAAGGAGCTAGGAAGTTCTAGAGATGTGTAAAATATAATTTCCTAGTTCCTGTTAGAGAGACAGCCTCCCCCAGAGTTGGACAAAAGTCTGCCTGCTCTTCGTTGTGGTCAGTTGTGCCTTCAGCCAGGACATTTACTTCTGTTTTCCTCAGTTTCCAGAACACTGCTCAGCTCTAATAATTGGGGAGCTAGGCTCAGATTTGAGTTTTACACGGTGACCTTGGTAAAATGAAGTAATACGTCTGTGGTTTCCCATTCCAACCATCTAGTGAAAACATCGAGGTTGAATTCCCAATAATGTGTCACTATTTATATAAGTGTTTACTATTAAGGCAGGTCCCCCACCCCCATTTTGCTGGCCTTTAGCCATACCCTTTCTCGTTACTTATCTGAATTAAGCCATACATAGCAGTGTTTTTATTTGGTCATTCTTTTGTGCTTTATGCAATGTTTTATATTGTAGGCATTTTTCCTTTTTTTTTTTTGACCTCTGCAAGTGTAGGTTACTGCCGTGGTTATTTTATAGAGTTGTTTGCAGTGTCTTAATCCTTTAGTCATTGCCAGAGCTCTTTGGAAAATACTAGTGTTAACCAGTGGGTGGATTTAGCTTATCTGGTCTGCTTGTGAGTTTGGGATAGTAGAGGAGCTTTTCTTTTTTTTTCTGAGACAGGGTCTGGCTTTGCAGTTCAGGGTGGCCTTGAACTCACTGTGTAGCTCAGGCTGACCTCAAACTCACGGTGCTCCTGTCTCAGCCTCCTCTGCTAGGATTACAGGCATGCACCACCACCAGTCCTGTCAAGGAACAATAATATACTCTTGGATCCTTATTTAAAATATTTGATGACCCTGTTAAATATTTGGCTGTTGACAAATGAAGTCATCTTGTTTATCAGCTGTTTTAAAAATAGCACATTGACTTTTAGGGTTTTTTCCTTAGACATGTCTCTAGTGGCCCTCTTTTTTTAAAAACTGAAATACACAAATACATCAATGTAAAGAGTTTAAAGCACATCTGGCTTCCCCACCCATGTTAAGAGAGATTGCTACCATTACCCTAACCCCTACAAACCCAACCTAAAATATGGGACACAGTGTTCAGTTGCCCAGTAGGACTGTCCTTCAGGATTATTGGACATTATTAACTCTTCATGACCGTTGCAGATTGTGTATTTAATGTTTTGTTTTAGTCTGTTAGCTGAGGTATAAGGAACAAAGTTTTTATGAATTTTCACGTGCTGTCCATGAGTTATAATTTCAAGGTGCAAGATGTTTAAAATGTAGTCTCTCTTGGAAGTAAATATTCTGTTTGGAAGAAAAGATATTAATGGGTGAATTCTAAAGATGCCAGTTCTGCACCTGACATTAACTTGGGGCTATAAATAACAAGCAGAACACTCTAGTGCTTTACATAGTTTCAAGCATTTTCATCTTTAAGTTTAATATACCATATTTTTACATTTTTTGTTTGCATTTCTAACTTTTTGTTTTCCCCCCTCCTTCCCTCAAATGTTTTGATGATTCTCCAGAACCAACGAAACGTATGCTTTCCTTCCAAGGGTTAGCTGAGTTGGCACATCGAGAATATCAGGCAGGAGATTTTGAGGCAGCTGAGAGACACTGTATGCAGCTCTGGAGACAAGAGCCAGACAATACTGGTGTGCTTTTATTACTTTCATCTATACACTTCCAGTGTCGAAGACTGGACAGGTAGGAGATGTGGGGGGTATCCGCTTTTGACTGCTGAAAATTAAATAATTTGAACTTGACGTTTTTCCAGTGCTGGATTTCAACTGAGCTACCAATGTATATCTGCTCTTTTGCCCACTTGTGACATGCCCAGCTGCCAGTTTTTCTCCCTTTGCTTAGTAGTGGTTATTATATCAGTATGACTAAGGACTTTTTCTAGATTTTTTTTTTCCCCACCTGGGTCGACTGCTTTATTAACTCTATTCAGGTAATAAATGAATCTTAGAGTACGTTAGAGCATCCAGTCTCTCTCCTTTATAAGACCTGTCAGTTTGAGGGACTGAAATGCTCAGAAATGATGGTGTGTATGTTACGGTAGGAGGTGCATATGAGGTTTAGGTTGAAAATGCTATTGTGAAGTTATAAGAAAGTGTTGCTTTTAGCTAAGCAGTTGAATCAGTTAAAAGAGAAAAAATTGTGCTTTGTAGCCTGCTTTTTTTTTTTTTGCTACCAGGAATTGAATTCAGGGCCTCAAACTTACTAAGCAGGCGCTAGACTGTTGAGCTACATCCCTTGCCCTTTTTTTTTTTTTGGTCTTTTTGAAACAGGATCTCTCTATGCAGTTGAACAGCTGGCCTTGAGCTCACTTTGTAGCCCAGGCTGATCTCAAACTCCAAATGATCCTCTTGCCTCAGCCTCCCGAGTGCTGGGATTGATTACAGGGGTGCACCACCACGCCCTGGCTCTTGCCCCCATTTTTTTAAATTGGAGAGTGAACCCAAAGCCTCGCACTGAGCTCTGCCCCCACCCCGCCCTTTTTGTTATTTTGATATAGGCAGGATCTTATTAAATTGACAAACTGCAGGTTGGGCTCAAATTTGTGACCCTTCTACCTTAGTCTCCCAGGGTTCTGGGATTATCTAAAATTTATCAACAAATGAAAAATGAGATTCATGCACATAGCATTTTCTTTTTTTTTTTTTTTTGTCTTTTTGAGACAGGGCTTCGCTATGCAGTTCAGGCTGGCCTTGAGCTCACTTTGTAGCCCAGGCTGACCTCAAACTCACAACGATTCTGATCCTCCTGCCTCAGCCTCCCCAGTGCTGGGATTACAGGCGTGTGTCACTATGCCTGGTGTAGCATTTTCATTGTTGATCTTAATGATCATAATTTACGCTGTGACAGTTTAGTAATAAGCCTAGTAAGAATTTTATTTCATGAGAAAAAGCTTTCCAATTTGAAATCTGGAATACCTTCACTTGTGAAAAGCTTTGACTTATAAAACTTTTCTTGCTATGTGCTAGTTTAAAGATAATGTGTTGTCACATAATTATTAATAGCACAGGATCTTCAGAAACTTCACAGTTACATATGGGCCATGCCTTCTTTTAGGTAACATGTGTACCCATGCATCAACACTTTTGCCTTTTCCAGATCCGCTCACTTTAGTACCCTGGCAATTAAACAGAATCCCCTTCTGGCAGAAGCTTACTCGAATTTGGGGAATGTATACAAGGAGAGAGGGCAGTTGCAGGAAGCAATTGAACATTATCGACATGCATTACGTCTCAAACCTGATTTCATCGATGGTTATATTAACCTGGCAGCCGCATTGGTAGCAGCAGGTGACATGGAAGGAGCAGTACAAGCTTATGTCTCTGCTCTTCAGTACAATCCTGTAAGTAAAATTTTCATGGTTATTTTTTCTTCACAGAAACCTCTAAAGAAACATCGTTTGGTACTTGGTGCAATAATCGTGCTTTGGATAAACCTCATTGGCTATGATACTGTTGCTGCACAAAGCTGGTACTTCACTGAAATAGGTTTTTGCATGGAATAAAGTCAAGAGTTCAGAAATGTTTCTGTATTTAATATCTTTTTTCTTTTTTTTTTGTGGTACCGGAATTGAACTCAGGACCTTGCGCTTGCCAGGCGTGTGCTTATACCACTGAGCTATATCCCCGGCCCCATGTTTATGTACTTAAAATGGTGAAATTGATTTGACCTGGTCTGCATTATTGTAAAAAACTATTTTAAACTGCGTGTGATGGTGTATGTCTGTAATCCCAGCACTTGGGAGTCTGAGGCGGAAGGATTGTGAATTTGAGACCAGTCTGGGCTATGTAGTGAGACCCTGTCTCACTAAACCAAGTTCTAGAAAGTTATGTTGAAAAGCATAAAAATTAACCCTGTAGGAACCTCGTGTTGATTTTTTTTTTTTTTTTTTT